>NW_006399863.1:3292279-3294113 GCF_000299155.1 Elephantulus edwardii | reverse complement strand
GCGCTCGGCTCCGCGCACGCGCAGTCGCCGCTGCCGCAGCCGCGGGGGACGACCCGAGCGGGGCGGGGCCGCGGCCCACGTGACCCTGGGAGCCCGGCTGTGCGGCTTCGGTCACGTGCCATCGCGGGCAGAGGCGGCCCCGGAACGTGTGCTAGCACCACCGGCTCTTCCTGCCTTCAAGCTCTTGAAAAGGTGATTTACGAACCTTTATCACCGTCGTTTGCAGTTAAGGAACCCGGGGATGAAATATTCCTGAAATAACACGATTTATTATTAAATTACTAAAGCAATAGTTATTTGTTGTTGTGTACCGCCAAGTAGAAACTGATCCATGGCTTTTCAGAGACAGCGAAATCCCACGGGAGGAATTGCCCATCTTTCTTTGGCAGAACAGCTGGTGGATTAGAACTGGGTAGGTGCGACCTGAGTGCTCTTGAGAGGCAAGGGTGGCAAAAGTTTCCTCTTCCATACTTGGGACGTGTAGCTAGGAGAGACTATTCCTTGGAAAGGAATATCATGCTTGGAAGGGTGTAGCGTCAGCAGAAGAAAGAAAGATCCCCAGGGAGATGCATAGACTCGGTGACTACAGCAATGAACTCAAGTGTACCAGAGATGGTGAGGAATGCACAGGATAGGCCAGGATTCAAGTCTGTTTGTTCATAGGGTCACTTTGAGTCTTACTCAACTGACAGACAGCTCTTAACAACCACCACTTTTGCTCTAGCAGCTCAATTCCTTACCACCAAGCCACCAGAGTAATGGCATAATGGTATGCCAGTAATAACACTACTAGTGTTGTTGCCAATAATTACTGAACACTTACTCGGTGCCAAGTACATAACAAATATTACCTCATTGAAGGCTCACATCACATCTTCATATGATAGCTAGGAGGCAGACATTCCATTTTGCAGACAAAAGGAACAAGTTATGAGAGATACTAGCCCAACAAGTATATCTCCAAGACTGTTCATGGTTCACTCTCGAAATCTGCTGATTTAGAGATCCGTGTTTTCACTCAGTGTTATTCTCTTTCCATCAAGGCCTCCTCCCAACTTTCTGGGCCTATTTGCCTATGACTCACTCCATTTACCCAGACCTTCCTAGGTAACCCTAACCCTGGAACCCCCGGTTGGACAGGTTGGCCAATACAGCAACTTGTAGGTAGATTGTTCTCAATTAGCACCGAGGCAAGAGACTTTTCTTGTAGTTTCATATTCTCGGAGATAAACACTGGACTGGGCATCAAGGCACTTAGTCTGCTGATTTGCTTTTGATTATTGATCAGTCCTAGAGCCCTGCTAGTGCAAAGGTTGAACACTGGGGTGCTAATCAGAAATTCAAACCTACCAGCTTATCTCTGGGACAAAGTGTGGCAGTTGGCTTCAGCAAAGATTTACAATCTTGGAAGCCACATAGTACAGTTCTGTAGGGTGGTTAGGAGTTAAAATCAAATCATGATAAAACTGACCAGGATATTTATTTATTCAGCACCTACTATGACAGGTATCAATAACCAAGTTCAGCTCACTGCCATAGAATGAATTCTGACTCAAAGAGACCTTCAATCTGTTTCTCAGGCTGAGGAGTTTGAACTGCATACTTTTCAGTTAAGAGCATATAACATGTAAGGCACTGTGCCAGCCGAGCTCCTTATGTTGAATATAAACAGTACAAAATAGTGAATATAAATAGGAAACACAATAAGGTCCCAATAGAAAATGGGTATGATGATTGATATTAACTCAAAATAAAGGCCTACATAACAGCACGAAAGCATGTTGCGATTGGCAAGCTATTTCTTTCTAAATAAAAACAATTTTTTTCCTAAAAA
>NW_006399863.1:3281696-3284809 GCF_000299155.1 Elephantulus edwardii | reverse complement strand
TAGAGAGAATAGTGCAACAATGAATGAGTGGAAGCCCAAAATCTCTGTAAATGTTTATGAAAATTAATAAAATATAATTATAGGGAAAAAAAAGAGAGAGAAGATGTGTTTTCTGCATTTAAAAAAAATCTCTAAATACACCACTAGAAAAGAATAATAACCTATTGTGTATAAAAACCACTGGGCTGAAAGTCAGAAGATCAGCTCCACCCATGATTATGGTACAAGCTACTCCAAGATCTAGTTTCTGTATCGGTAAAACAATGATGACTCAAGATCCAAGCTATTACAATACATATATTTTACTAGGTGCTTCTTTATTATTAATGATGAGTAAGTTTTAAACACCAGACATTTCTCAGGGCTGGTTCTTTGGTATGTGGACAGAAACTACAAACTACCATTTTTGACATGCGGGTGTTTGATTTTTTTGTTTTTGTTTTTGTTTTGTTTTTTAATTTTATTATTTTCTCTGTGTGTGTACCGTCAAATTGGATCTGACTGGTACAGGAGGAGATGGCCCCTCCTTCTCCGGCAGAGCATCTGGTGGATTCGAACCACATATCTCTGGGATTGCAGTGCAGCTTCTTGCCACTAGGCCACCAGAGCTCCCCTGGTGTTTGATTTTTTAATTAACGGCAATCATGTCAGAATAAAGTGCCACGAAAACAACAGACATGAGAAAAAGAAAACATGACTAGAGGTCTAGAGTCTTTTGCAAATTAAAAAAAAAAAATCATCTTTTAAACAAAACCAACACAAAATACAGTACTACTTTTCAAACTTTTACACACAGAATCCACAAACACCAGAGAAAACGGAATTTTCCCATGGCTTTTTTCCTACTCTGCACTCGTAAGTCCAATATTTATCCTTTAAAGTAGATTTGAAGAGCCTTTGTGAGTAAGTATTCTATGGAACTTGAGGACCAAAGTAGGATGCTACTATTTTTCTAAATTTCCATCCTTGGAATCTTTGAATCAGAAAAGATGATTTATAAACTCTAAACTTCTGACAATTGATCAGTCATCCCCTATTATAACACTTTTAATGAAAGTGAAGTAGCTACTTTGCAAAGCTGCTATATTATGGATTTTCATAAGGACTAGAAGATTCTTTCTTTTAAGGAGACAAAGTCAGCCACTTTGCAATATATACCTATTGGTCTGAATCAAGCTTGCTGAGATTAAAAAGAAGAGTCCAACTGTTCCACATGATAGCCCAGTGAATATTTTAAAATAGTGATCCCACAATGCTTTGCATTCTGGTGTCCAAGATAAATTACCCCAATTCCTCCAACCGTTCCTCAAAGGGGTTACTTTCTAGGCCCTTCATCATCCTGTTGCCTAATTTGGGCTTACTCCAACTTGTCAATATCACTCTGAAAAAGCAGTGCCCAGGAGGAAACACCATCCTCTGCGTGTGATCTGACCACTGCAGAGTGTACTCTGGGACTATTACCTTCCTTGTCCCAGGACTAGCCTTCTGCTAAGGCAGGTACACAGCACATTTGCTTGTTTTGGCAGCTAGATCACATCACTGGCTCAGGTTGCATTTATTGTCAACTAAAGTCCTGGGTCTTTTTCCATGTGAGGAGCACTTAAGCCAGAGTGGTCTGCTTCAGCCAAGAGCATGACTGGATTCATGGCTCTGTTACTCTTCTAATATTACCAAGCACACTGAGCACAGGATTAAAAACATTCCAAACCTCCCTACTCACCCCTAACCAAACTCCTGGTATTTCAGCAATTTTCATAGTTCAAGGGAAAACAAGAAAAGGGTAAGCTTTAGAAATGGTATAAATTGTGACCAAACTCCTGGTATTTCAGCAATTTTCATAGTTCAAGGGAAAACAAGAAAAGGGTAAGCTTTAGAAATGGTATAAATTGTGATGTCTCCATGCTCACTTTTATCAAAAGATGGCAAAGGGGTCAAATGCCATAAATACATACTTGCTAGGCAGCCAGAAGTCTTCCTTCTTGCACTGGAGCAAAATGGTGTGCTACTTGGGTTGCTGGAGCCTACCAACAATTGGAGCAAGAACTCACACAGAGACATATACAGATGCTCAAGCGCCCATATGTTATCAACACAAGATTGTTGACACATCTCTAGAGACAAAATGCCCAAAGAGAGGTTTTTTCCAAGAGAGGAGCTAGGCAAAGAACACTGTAAAAATGCACAACTGGAGCTTCTAAAATACTGCTTTATAAAACAAAAAAAGTAAAAAACTTTCTTTTTCAACTCTATTTCCTTAGTATCTACAGTGCCCAGCACATAGTAGGCACCTAGAAAATACTTACTAAATGAATGCATGCACTTTAAAAAGAAGATGTTTTGCACTAACTATATTGGTTCCTTAGAAAGCAGGGAATAGAAATAACTTTTGATTCAGCAATCCAACTTCTAGGTATATATACTAAAGAAATAAGAGCTGAAACATGAAAATACATTTACACTCATGTTCTTTGCAATATTATTTACAATAGCAAAGAGATAGAAAAGATTAAAGTGTCCATCAATGGACAAATGTCTAAAGAAATTATGGTACAGTCACACAGTGGAAGATAATACATTAATGAAAAACAGTAAAGAGTTCACGAAACACTACATAATGTGAATGAAACTAGAGTAATGCCGAGTAATGTAAGTCAGCCAAAAAAGGATGATTGCAAGATTGTTGTTCGGACTGTCAAGTTGAATACAACTCATAGTGGCCCTATAAACAACAGATCTGAACCCTGTCCTATCCTGTGTCAGACTCACAATCTCTGACATTCTTGAGCCCATTGAGGCAGTCACTGTGTGAATCCTTAGGAATGAGGGTCTTCCTTTCTTTAGCCGACCTTCCTCCTTTCCAAGCATGATGTCCCCCTCAAAGGAATAATCTCTCCTAGCAATATGCTCGAAGTATATAAGATGAAGCTTTATCATCTTTACCCCCAAGGAACACTCTGGCTGCAACTTCTCCAGACTTACCTGTTCACTTTTCGGGCAATCCATGTGATGTTCAGTGCTTTTCTCCTACATCGGAGCTCAAAGGCATCAATTCTTCTTCTTCCATCGGTATTCACTGTCCAGCTCTCAGAAGTATAGCAATTGATTGAAAAGGC
>NW_006399863.1:3279190-3281011 GCF_000299155.1 Elephantulus edwardii | reverse complement strand
AAAAAATAAAGAAAGAAAAGAAGAAAAGACCATGACCTAGGTAAGGTGTGTACCTTAGTCCTCAAACTGACATCATTGTTCTTCAACAATTTGTAGAAGTCCCTGAAATACTTCCTCAGTACATTACATCTCCTGATTGCTGATGACAAGGGTGCTAATCGATTGTGGATCCAAGTAAGATTATGAGATAAAATCATTAATATAAAAACCTAAGGAAAGGTTTGTGCACAGACAGAATCGATCTTGGAAGACAACCAGGAATGAGGAGGGAGAGTAAAAATGATCAGTTAGGTAAGTTAGGTGAATTGAAATACACAATAAGGGAGTGATCAAACAGTGTAATTAATCAATTACATTAGTCAACTGTAATAAATATTATAAAACAAAATGTATATGAATGAATGAAATAACAAAATGATTGTAAAATTTTATACAAATACAAGTATTAAGCAAAACCAAAATAAAAAGAAATATCTCAAACTTCTGTCCTCCTAAATATTTTTCATTTGTGTGAACACATGAAATATTAATATAAGGTTATTTCTTAACTTATTAAAAATAAAAACATCAACACTTCACTTATTTGAAGATTACTCTTCCAAAGACTTTGACTGTCTTGCCCGGTTGATACTAGGAAATAGCTTTACTAGGACTACCAGTAGTCAAAATTAAAAAGGAAGAAGGCTGCTTGAGGCTGAGCAGAAATAACACAAATGTTAAAAAAGTGGAAGGAAAACGGGAGGGCAGTTAGAAAACAGAAAAAATTAAGAAGAATAGATTATAAAGCATTAATAGTGTTTTCCCCAAAGAGAAGAAGTAGAAATAGTAATAAGTAACTTTCCTCTGTTAAATTTTAAACAATTCTGTATTACTTTGGGGGTTTTTTAATTTGTTTTTTTACGGAGGTTTTGGATTTCCATTCATTCATTGCCTGTATTAGTTCTTTAGAAATCTGCTTTAGTTATTTATGTGGGGCATGTATTGATTTTGTAATTAAAGCATTTAGAGAGAACAAGGGCATCATAGAGTTCCTTATTTACAATAGTGAAAAATTGGAAACCACTTAAATGCCCAACAATAGGAGACTGATTAAGAAACATCCCTAGACTTTTATACTGTCATCTTTTAGGCATAGAAAAGCACGTGGTGACAAATACACATATATGCCGGCATAATTAGTAGGAAGTTGCCCTGTTAACTCAGAGACCATGCTTCTCTTGTAGTCTGAATCCACTAGGAGCTCCTTGGAGAAAAATGGACAATCTCTGTGATTTGCAGACTTGACAGCAATGAATTGTTTGTTTGTTGACTGAAGATACATGTGGTCACATGACTAACGAGGCATGTGCAAACATGATTCTTCATTGGAACATCCAGTTATACTCTAAAAGGAAAATAGGGAAGAAAAAGGAAGAAAGAAACAAGAAAAGGCAAACCATTCTTGCCCTTTTGTATTCTCTGCTTCTGCTTACTACCAATAATTTCAGTAGCTGCCTTGATTCTGTAAAGAAACATTCAAATGGCACCAAGCCATTGCCAGTAACTACCACCTATCTTTTGACCTCTCCTTACAAGAGAAAAAGAAACCCATCAACAAAAGAATGGATAGAGAAGCTGGTATATTCACACAATGGAATACTATGCTGCACTGAAAAGCAAGGAACTCATGCAACATTATTCAAAATGGGTGACTCTGGAGGACATTATGCTGAGCGAAGCATCTCAATCACAAAAGGACAAATACTGCATGGTGCCACTGTTGTAAAACAGGGCTGACCTTGGGGTTGGGCAGAAACTAAGAAAGATGGGTTCAATAATGTA
>NW_006399863.1:3273521-3274703 GCF_000299155.1 Elephantulus edwardii | reverse complement strand
ACCCTCAGAGACTCTTCAAAAGGTTTCCTGGGGCATAAATCCGAGTGAAAAGGACAAATCATCTTATGCTGTGGAGCTGCTGGTGAATTTGAATTGCCTGAGCAATGAGGCCTTTGGATTAGTAGCACAACTCTCTTCAAACACCAAAAGAGATCTTATGTTAAAAGGAGAAGAAAAATCCAGGTGTGAAAGATGAGAATGTTGGCAAAACTGAAGAATGTCATTCACAAGAGGCTTGATACAAGGATTATCATTGCTGACATCAGGTGTGCCTTGGATAGAAAGCAGAAAATAATGGAAAGACTCCTACTGTGTTTTATTTCCTATGCAAAGACATTCAACTGTGTGGATCATGATAAATTATGGATAACATTAAGAATGAGAATTCTCGAGAACTTACACGATTATGTGAAATCTGTACATAGACAAAGAGCAAGTTGTTTGAACAGGAACAGGGGATGCTGTATGGGTTAAAATTAGGAAGGGTGTGCATCCCAAACGCACCCTTTAACCACATCTACTCAATTTATAGGTTAAGAATATCATCTGAGAAGTTGGACTGTATGAGGAAGAATATGGCATCAGGATTATAAAAAAGACTCATTAACAAGCTGGATGAAGCAGAGAACACAACATTGCTTGCTTAAAATGAAGAGGCCTTGAAAGCATTTAGTGAAAGTCAAGGACTATACGTTCAATTTGGGTTACAATCCAGCATCAAGAAAACAAATACCCTCACAGCTGGACCAATAGACAACATCATGATTACTGGAGAAAATGCTGAATTCGTCAATTTCGTTTTAGTCAGATCTACAAGACACATCCATGAAAGCAGAAGTCAAGAAATCAAAAGAAAACTTAGTCTTTAAAATTAGTAGGTAAAAGTTATAAAACAATCTATAATTAAAGAAATTAAGTTGTGCTTAAAGTTGACTTCTCCATTCTGCTTTTTGCTTTTGTACCAAATAAAATTTAAAAGCAGTTTTGTTTTACATAAGCAGGATTTTTTAAAAAGTTATTTCTTCCGGCGCTGGCTGAAAATCACCTGTGACTTCATCCATAGCCACTGGTGAGAGTCAGTGCCCAGAGCCATCAGGGGCTTTAAGCTCGTTGCCCACTGCTGTGGTGTGGACAGCTGAAACCCAGGCCCCGACAGGCACCTGGGGGGGAAAAAAACAAACA
>NW_006399863.1:3231986-3272331 GCF_000299155.1 Elephantulus edwardii | reverse complement strand
GAGTAACTAAATGCTAACATATTTCAACAGATGCTGCACTGGATGTGCTCACCAGGTTGTGCCAAGAAATCTGGAGTGCAACCACCTGGAAGAGATCAATATTTATTCCCATTCCAAAAAAAAAAAAAAGGTGACCCCAAAAAAGTGAGGAAATGGGAAATGATCACTGTCAATATCATATGCAAGCAAGATCTTGCTGAAAATTATCCAAAAATGAGGAGAACAGTACATCAACAGAGAAATGCCATATGTGAAGGCTTGATTTAAAAGAGGCCATGGTACTAGGGACATTATAGCCAAGGATAGATGGATCTTAGCTGAAAGAGAATACCAGAGGAATGCCTGTGTTTCATTGACTATGCAAAGGCATTTGACTGTGGCTAACTCTGAGACAAATGGGAATCCCAGAACACTTGATTGTACTTATGTGAAATCTATACTCGGACTAGGAGGCAGTTGTCAAAACAAAGAAACCCGGTGTGTGTTGTATGCCTGTTCCTCAGGACCAGTGGCTGTCCTGTGAGCAGGAGTACCACAGGAATGAGGAAGGGTATGTCTTAGAGTATAACATTAAGGCTCAGAGGGAGTGGGAGGTCCAATCAGGCAGCCCAAGGCTCTTCTTCTTTTTTTTTCCTAAATATCTTTTTTTTATATTTTTATTATTTGTGTGTGTGTACCATCAAGTCAGATTTGACTGGTACAGGAGGAGATGGTTCCTCCTTCTCCAGCAAAGCATCTGGTGGATTTGAACCGCACACCCCTGGGATTGCAGTGCAGCTTCTTGCCACTAGGCCACCAGAGCTCGCCCCAAGGCTCTTCTTGACAGCAGTGCAGCCTCTTCCAAATTGTGGTTCTTGGTTTAGCCTCAATTACTTTAGCATAGAATGCTAAATTAAGGGCTAGTGACACAAAGGTTACCTCCTCGGCTACTAACTTAAAGGCCTGGAACCTAAGAGCAACCATTGAAGAGAGAATATAGTCCTGGAACCTTATGAGGCAGATCTACTCTGTCATTGGGTCCCTTTAAGAGGAAACTGGCTTCGTGTCAATGGATTTGGTCTGCTAATGTCAAATTGTATTAACAATACGTAAGTATCCTCTAAAATTTTATCCACAATGATAAGTAGTCTCGTAATTATTTTTATTTTTATAAACTAATATTTAGGTAAGAATTTATTTTTATTTTGGTCTGTGATTTGGAAATACACTTTGGCAAATGAGCATTGAGGTTTAATATGTTTAATTTTTTTTAAATTGAGATTTTAATGTAAGTTTATAAAGAACTTGAATTTCCATTCATTCATTGTTGCACATTTTCCTCCCTGACCACCCCTTTCCCCCCAGTTTGCTTTTCTCTTTGAAAAGGGAAAAAAATATTATTTCATTGTTACACAGTCACCCCCCTCAGTCCTCTTTACTATGCAGCACTCAGTCTGGACTCTTCTCGTGCAAATAATACCTAATCAGATATTCCTTTTAAACAGTTCTCTCCTTCATCTGTTTCAATGCAGTTTACGTTATTTATCCCCTCTTTTCTTAGTTTTCCCCCAAACTTGATGTCAGTCCTGTTTTATAACAGTGGCACTATGCAGTATTTGGTGACTGAGATATTTCATTCAGTCTAATGTCCTCCAAGGTTACTCATTTTGTATAATATTTCATGAGGTTCTTGTTTTTCAGTGGTACATAGTATTCCATCGTGTAACAATACCACAGCTTTTCTATCCATTCATTTGTTGATGGGAACTTAGGTTGTTTCCAACTCTTTGCTATTGTGAGCAAAGCAGCAATATACATAAGTGTGCATATATCTGCTTGGATAGCAGCTCTGGTTTCTTTAGTGTATATTCCCAGTAGCGGAATTGCTGGGTCAAATGGTGTTTCTATTTGCAACTTTTTGAGAAAGCGCCATACCACCTTCCATAATGATTGCACCATTTTACACTCCCACCAACAATGAGTAATGGTGTCAAGTCCACCTTTTTAAGTTCACCATCTGAATGTCTTCTTTGGTGAAGTGTTCATTTCCTGTGCCCATTTTGCAATTGGGTTGTTTACCTTTATCTTGTGGTGAAAAAGTTTAACTTTTAACTTTGAAAAGTTACTGCTAAACTGCATGTTTCCAAATGATAATGTCTTACAAAACATAAGAGTCCAACTCCCTGCCTTCAAGTCAATTCCACTAGCAAAACCCTCCAGTGAGTTACGAAGGCTATAAATCCTAACGGGGAGAGATTGACCTTTTTTCAAACAACAAAATACATAGATAATAATCAAACAAGAAAATACTTTATCAGTAAATAATTTTTCTTTAACAGAAGAAATTTTAGAAATGGGGATGGGTGCATGGGAGGGGTATTTCCACATAGGTAAAGAGAAAAGGCACATGCTTGACTCATCTGATGACCAGAGAGGAACCTGGCATCCAGGAGTGAAGGTGATAGTCTCATCCCTGAGGCTCCCTGTATCTATGGCCTCATTTGCCCACCATGGTGGTCATGCTGGAGGGTCACACAGCCTTGTGCCTCAGGAGGCCAGGTGGAGGGCAAGGGGCAGCTTTGCTTTCCCTTTCAGGCCCTTTTCATAGCAGTACTGAAGTCTCTTGGTCGTCAGCACCTTTCTCTTCTGAAGTGTCTTCTTCAGTGTTAACTCAGTTGCTGCACAGTTAACTCGGACATCAGTCAGCTTGTTGAGATGCTGACATTTTTCTTGCATTAATGCAGCCAAGGAATCAGCAAGCTGCTTTTCCAGTCTTACATAAATTCAACTTCTATAGGCCCTCACCAGTCTGATCAGAAACCAGAGGCTCACCAGAAAGCCAAAGACAGAAACACTCAGCTTCATCTTCCACTGGAACTCATGGGACATGAAGAGAGTTCTCGTCTTCTCAGGCAGTAAAGCCAGAATCACAAACTGAAACCACCAAACAGCCAGCCCTAAGGCTTCACCTACAGAGAGACACAGCACATCCATGACGTAGTGGCTGCTCAGGGCAGTGCCTGGTCTCTGTGGAACTCCAATGTCAACACACCTCATAAACCTCTGGCATTCTGTCAGAAACCACCAGCAACTGCCAGCCTGAACCATCAGAGAGGTGGAGGGGGTGGGGGAGGATTCAGATAATCAAATATGCTTGTTTCCAAGACTTTGTAGTGCTCACCTTTCTTTCCAAATTTCTTCGTGATTTTATGTTTTTAAGTTATTTATGTGAAATTGAGACACTAATCTTAACTGAAAGACATGATGGATTTGCAAAATTTCATACCTTCTCCCCTTAGTTAAAAGTGTTATGAGAGAATTATATTCATAAAGCTAAAACTTACCTTCTTGTACCTTTTCAACCAAGACCCAGCCACTCGCTGAGCTTAAGTAGCCTTTGATTTGATTTCTGTTCACCACTCATGAATTTCACCAGTCTGAAGATCATAAAAATGAAAGAAATCAGAATGAATTCTTGCTGTTCATATGTCTTACTCAAAATTATGTTTTTAGGTGAGCTGAGAAATTTTTAACTTTTAAAATATTTTTATCATTCATGTACTTTGTGTTTCATGCATTCATGTTCTGTTTTATACAATCTATACATTACATTTCATCCATGTATATTGTAAATTTCCCTTCTCTTTTATTTTATTTTTTCTTTTATTATTTTTTGTGTGTGTGTACCGTCAAATCGGATCTGATTGGTACAGGAGGACATTGCCCCTCCATCTCCACCAGAGCATCTGATGGATTTGAACCACATACCTCTCAGATTGCAGTGCAGTTTCTTGCCACTAGACCACCAGAGCTCCCTTTAAATTTCCCCTCTTATAATTATCTTACAAGTAACAACATTCATGAAAGTGTGTAAGTCATCTATTTCATGCCTAGTATACTCCTTTTAGACAACCAGTTACTCATTTGCCCATTCCTATCAAAATAGTGTTCTGAGGGAACAAGCATGCCCCTTTTGGTGAAGAATCAATCCTCAGCTCAATTTGGAAACATTGAGCATTTACATCCACAAGCAAGGTCCAGTCCAGAGCACGCCATCAAGTTGCAGCAATTAACCTTAGCTCATAGCATGGATTATCTTCTCTTTATCTAGTTGGATTCTGGCCGATCACCCCCAGCCGTCCATGGCTAGGTTTAAATGGGCGTCAGCTACAAGCTCAGGAGTCCACACTTCCTGCATACAGATCTTTTGGTCTCCTCACTCAGCCCTAATCCCCACATGGGGCTAAGTTGAAAAGCTAGAGGTCCCCATAACTCCCTGCTTCTCAAGACGACAACCCTTCTCTGCCCGTCCACATATCAGTACATGCTAGGTGGGCAGCACTGAAGGAACTCATCCAAGATTCGCCTGCTTCTCTGTTGTATTCTTCCCACTTCCACACCTGTGGATTCAGGTGTTCCCTATGAATGTGCATACTCCAACCTCAAATCTTGGAGGTGGGCTCTGATGGGCCCCAACTTTCCTCTGCCTGAGAAGCTGAACAGCTTGTTCAAGTTTTTAAAAGACAGTCTCTTCCTCTCCTTTTTTCTTTTTCCTTTCTCATTTCCTGCTTATTCTTCTTTCAAATGAGACTCTCTTCAATCAAAAGACCAGTCTGAGTCCACAATCCATTCAAATGCAAAACTCCTCAGCATCTTTTCCCTCCACCAAGCTCCAAAGGCTTCTCCAAGATTTTACTTTTAACAAGCTTATCTCCAGGACAGAGCTTCACATTTAATATTTCTATATAATATTATATGCCCATGAATCATTTCAGAGACATAGCAACCCTATGTACAATATTCCTGAAACCTGCTCTATCCTCTGTCAACCTTAATGTCTTCACACACTTCCCCCACCACCAAAGTGACTGAATCAATCCATCTCATTGAGGATATTCCTCTCGGACACTGTCCCTCCACCCTTCCAAAACTGATGTCCCTCTCCAAGGACTGGTCCATCCCTGCAACATGCCCAAAGTATGTCAGATGAAGCTCAGAACCCTTGCCTCCAAAGAGAAGCCTGGTTTCACTCTTTCCAGGATGAAACTGTTCTCCTGGCAGTATATTCTATACTCTTCTCCAGCACCACAGCTCAAAGGCATAGATTTTCTTTCTATCATCCCTACTCATTGTCCAGTTTTCTGATTACTTGCTGTAATTGTAAAGACTATGACCTAGATCAGTTGCACGTTAGTCTCTAGACTGATGCTCTTGAGTATCTAGACTGCTCTTGAGTATTCTGAAGAGATCCCTGACAGCAGACTTTCCCAATGTAATTTGTCTTTTGATTTTCTGGCTGGTTGGTAGGTACCAAGAGTGTTGATTGTGAAGCCAAGCAAACTGAAGCTGTTAACAGTCTCGATCTCTTTACCCTCTATCATAATGGTACTAATTGGCCCAGTGGTGAGAATCTTTGTTTTCTTGATGTTGCACTTCAATCCATAGATATGGATAAGTAGTAGTTAATTGTATGAAACACAGTATGAGAGATTGTGTATGACACAATGTGAGTCCTTAAAAGTCACTGTATATGGATGGTTATATGCAAATCAGTTTAAGAAGTCAAGGGCCTAAAAATTTAAAAAAAAAAAAAAAAGAAGTCAAGGGCGAAATATGTATGATGTAAATAAAGACTGGATATTATAGATTTAGAAAGTGTATAATTCTGCCTTTGTCCAGTACTTGATTGGAAATACTGAATGGGATGATCTGATAACTGTTTTTACAATTCAATGTTTGAGATTATATGAAGAGAAGCTAAAATATTTGTATTGACCCATCTTGGTGGGTATATCCTGGTTGGTTCTGCAGATTCATATCACCACCTCTCATGACTTGAGAAACCATAATTAATATCTAGTTCAGTGCTTTTTATTTGCATGACATTGGCTACAATGAAAATTATAATGGTTGAGTGTCACCAATCAAGACTGGACAGAGTTCATAGCTTATAGCTGGAGGTGACTATTTTGGTGTTTGGATATTGCTGAAAAAGACAGCTGTCCAGCAGTATGGCCCATGATACTCACACATTTGTTGGAAAGCCCTCAATTAAAACTACTCCTAATAGCCCTGCCACTGATTGACGTAGAGGAGAGAGGGTCCACCTCATGGAGCTCTGGTGGTTTAGGTAGCAGGGAGTTGTGCTACCAAACCATACCAAACGTCTTCCAGCCAGTTAGTGGGAGGTCCGGGCAGGCAGCCACAAGGCTCTCCTTGACACCAGTGCTGCCCCTTCCAGATTGTGGGTCTTGGTTTAGCATATTTAGCTTATTTTCACATATAAAGAGCGAGCTCTGGTGGCCTAGTGGCATGAAACTGCTGCAATCCTGCAGGCACGCGGTCCGAGGCCACCAGCTGCTCCACAGGAGAAGGATGGGCGATCTCCTTCTGTGTGATTAACTGCCTCTGAAAACCCACTGGAGTGTCAACTATGGGTCGGTTCTGCCTCAAGACTATGTAAGAACAACAATGTTAAATGAGGGGGCTGATGACACTGAGGTTATCTGCTCAGTTACTAATGTAAGGACTGGAACCCAGGAGCTGGATCTAATAGAGAGCATGTGGAGTCTGTGTCCAGAGAATTTACCGCCCTGGGACCCTATGAGGCAGATCTACTCTGTCATGGGGTCCCTTTAATAGGAAACTGACTCCATGTCAATTAATTTGGTCTGCTTAATGTCAAATGGTATTGACTTGTCTATAAGTATCTTCTAAAATTTTATCCACAAAGAAATGTAGTCTCTTATTTTATTATTTTTACTTTTATCAACTTATACTTGTTATGTGCCGTTGGGTCACTTGCGATTCATAGTGACTCTATGTACAACAACCCTAAACCCATCTCTATTCTGTGCCAACTTTATTGTCTCTGACACACCTAGTCCCACCTCCCCAGTGACTGAATCAATCCATCTTATTGAGAGCTTTCCTCTCTTGTGCTGTCCCTCAACCTTTCCAGGCATGATGTCTCTCTCCAAGGACTGATCCCCTCTTGCAATGAATATGTCATATATGCCCAAATATGTCATACAAAGCTTCAGAACCATTTTCTTAGCAGTCCATGTTATGTTCAATACTCTTCTCCAGGACTGCAGCTTGAAGGCATCAATTATCCTTCTATCATCCCTAACTGTCCAGCTTTTTGATGCCTAGCAAGTAATTACAAAGATAATCGCCAGGATCAGGTGCACCTTAGTCTCTAGACTGATGTTGTTGCTCTTCAGTACTTTGGAGAGATCCCTGATAGCAGACTCTCCCATTGCAATTCGTCTTTTAATTTCCTGGCTGCTGATATCAAGAGTGTTGATTGTGGAGCCAAGCAAACTGAAGCTGTTAAAAATCTCAACCCCTTCACCATCTATCATGATGCTATCAACTGGCTCAGTGGTGAGAGTCTTTGTCTTCTTGATGTTGAACTTCAATTCATATTGAAGACTATAGTCTTTGACCTTCTGCAGCAAGTGCTTCAGGATTCTCCTCAGTTTCAGCTAGCAGGGTTGTGTCATCTGCATAACGCAGATTGTTGATGTGTTTTCCTCCAATCCTGATGCCAAATTTCTCCTCATGGAGCCCAGCCTCCCAGATGATCTATCTGTTCTGCATATAGATTGAAAAGGTATGACAGCAGGACACATTCCTGGAGTAAACCTTTCCTGATTTTGAACCATACAGTATTTCTTAACTCTGACAGCTGCCTCCTGGTCTAAATGTAGGCTTCGCATAATTAAGAGTTCTGGGATTCCCATTCTTCTCAAAGTCAACCACAGTTTGTTGTGATTCACACAGTCAAATGCCTTTGCATAGTTAATGAAGCACAGATATACATTCCTCTGGTACTCTCTGCTTTCAGCCAAGACTCATCTAACTAATACTTAGGTAAGACATTACTTTTTTTTTTTTTTTTTAAATTTTATTTATTTATTTATTTTTATGTGTGTATCGTCAAATTGGATCTGACTGGTACAGGAGGCGACTGTTCCTCCTTCTTCAGCAGAGCATCTGGTGGATTTGAACCGCGCACCTCTGGGATTGCAGTGCAGTTTCCTGCCACTAGGCCACCAGAGCTCGCCAAGACATTACTTTTACTGTGATCTGTGATTTGGAAATACATTTTGGCAAATGAGGATAATTGTTTACTTTTTTAAAAAAAAATTATTATTTACTTTTAAATGTTACTTCTAAACTGTATGTTTCCAAATGATAATGTCTTACAAAACATAGAAATCTAACTCCCTGCCTTCAAGTCAATTCCACTAACAAAATCCTCCAGGGGTTGCTAAGGTTGTAAATCCTAACAGGAAGAGACTGCTCTTTTTTTTCCACAGTAAAATACAGAGATAATAATCAAACAGGAGAAAAATTACAATATTAGTAAATTATTTTTATAAAGCAGAATAAATTTTAGAAATAGGGGTGGGTGTGTGGGATGGATATTTCCATGGGGCTAAAGAGAAAAGGGTCCACATGCCTGATTCATCTGATGTCCAGAGAGGAGCTTGGGGTCCAGGAGTGAAGGTGATAGTCATCGTCCCTGAGGCTCCCCTGTGTCCATGGCCTCATTTGTCCTCCATGGTGGTCATGCCGGAGGGCTTGAGGTCACAGCCTTGTGGCACAGGAGGCCAGGTGGAGGGGAAGGGGCAGCTTTGCTTTCCTTCTCAGGCCCTTTTTGTAGCATTCCTGAAGTCTCTTGATCATCAGCACCTTTCTCTCCTGATACTTCTTCAGCATTAGTTCAGTCGCTGCACAATTAACTCAGACATCAATCAGCTTGTTGAGACGCTGACATTTTTCTTGCATCAGTGCAACCAGGGTATCTGCAAGCTGCTTTTCCAGTCTTACATAAAGTCAACTTCTATAGGCCCTCACCAGTCTGATCAGAAACCAGAGGCTCACCAGAAAGCCAAAGACAGAAACACTCAGCTTCATCATCTACTGGAACTCATGGAACATGAAGAGAGTTCTCATCTTCTCAGGCATTCAAGCCAGAATCATGAACTGAAACAACCAAACAGCCAGCCCAAAGGCTTCATCCACAGAGAGACACGCACATCCATGACGTAGTGGCTACTCACGGCAGTGCCTGGTCTCTATGGAACTCCAGCTTCAACACACCTCATAAGCCCCTGGCATTCCATCAGAACCCACCAGCAACTGCCAGCCTGAACCATCACAGAGGTGGTGGTAGGAGGGTGGGGGGAGTATTCAGATAATCAAATAAGCTTGTCTCTAAGACCTTGTAGTGCTCATCTTTCTTTCCGAATTTCTTATTGTTTTTTATGGTTTTGATTCATGTGAAATTGAGACACTAATCATAATTGAAAGACATGATGGATTTGTAAGAATTGAGTCCATATATCCAAAGCTTACCTTCCTGCACCTTTCCAATTCCCCTCCACCCCCTGAGCTTAAGTAGTTTTTTACTTCTTCATCAATATTTTTGTCATTCATGTACACTGTATTTCGTGCAGGTACATTTTGTTACAATCTATACTTTATATTTCTTTCAAGTATATTGTAAGGTTGTCCCCTTTTACAATCATCTTACTAGTGACTACTTTCATGAAAATGTGTAAGCCATCTCCTTCATGCCCCAATGCCCTAATATCCTCCTTTTAGACAGTCAGTTACTGATTTGCCCATTCCTTTCAAATCAGTACTCTGAGGGAACAAGCATGCCCCATTTCCTGAAGAATTAATCTTCAGCTCAACTTGGAAACTTTGAGCATCTGTATCCACAAGCAAAGTCCAGTCCAGAGCAAGCCATCAGGTTGCAGCAATTAACCCTAGCTCAGAGCATGGGTCATCTTCTCTTTGTCAAGGTTGAATTCTGGCCAGATCACCCTCCAGCCATTCTTGGCTAGGTTTAAATGGGCATCAGATACAAGCTCAGGAATCCACACTTCTCCCTGCATCCAGACCTGTCGATCTCCTCACTCAGCCCTAGTCTCCACATGCGGCCAAGTAGACAAGGTAGAGGTCCCCATAACTCCCTGTTCATCCTCATATCAGTGTGTGTTAGGTGGGCAGCACTGAAGGAACACATCCAAGCTTCGCCTGTTTTGGAGGTGGACTCTGATTGACCCCAGCTTTACTCTACCTGAGAAGACTAACAGATTGTTCAAGTTTTAAAAAGATAGTCTCTTTCTTTCCTTTTCCCTTCTCTCCTGTCCTACTTGCCTTTCTTTCAAATGAGAGTCTCGTCTAAGTTAAATGTTTGTCGACAAATGCATTTAAATGCAAAACTCCTCAGCATATCAGGTAGGACTCAGTCTTTCCCTCCGCTAAGCCCTAAGAACCCCTACTAGCTTTTACTTTTAACAAGCTTATCACAGGGGCAGATCTTCCCATTTATTACTTCTAATAGATATGCAGAGGTGTTAGCAAATTCTGTGAGACACAATGTCCATGTTAAAATGCAGTGTGTATAGATGGTTATATGCAAATCAGTTTAAAAAGTAGGAGGGGATAAAAAAATGTACAATGAACTTTTGAAAAAGTAAGGTCTGCAGGGAGCATTCTTCCAAACTCAATGCTTGAACATATTCGTTTTATTCAAGGAGATAATCAATTGTTAAACAGACTAGTTCATTAATAAAAAAGAGACAGGCTGCATTAGGGAAATCTGCTGTCAAAGACCTCTTCAAAAGGTCTAAAGAGGAAGGATGTCAGTTTAAAGTCTAATCTAAGCCTTGGTCTAAGGTGTGCCTGATTCAGGCCATGAGCTTCACAATTACTTGCTATGCATCAGAGAGTAGACAATAACTAAGGATTACTGAAGAAGAGTTAATGTCTTTGAGTTGGAGTACTGAAGCAGATATTGATTATACTGTGGACTGCTAGGAAAACAAACAGGTTAGCCCTGGAGAGGGTGAAATCAGGCTGCTCCTTGGAGGCAGGGATTTTGAAATTCCATCTGCCATACTTTGGGCATGTTGGCAATAGAGACCAGTCTTTGGAGAGGAACATCATGCTTAGAAAGGTGGGGAGATGGTGCAGGAGAGGAAGATCCTGGATGAGATGTATTGACTCAGTGACTGGGCCAATAGGAATAGGTGTATCAGAGACAATGAGGTCAGCTTAGGATAGAGCAGTGTTCTGAGATGTTGTGCATAGTGAGTCACAGTCAGACTCTGCAGAACATAACAACAGCAGCAGCAATCTTGAGTTCCATTTTGTTGTTGTTGTTGTTAAGTGCCATCAGGTCAGCTACAATTTATAGTTACTGTTAGTGAAACATTGCCTGGGCCTGCCCTGTCTTCCCATCACTGCCATTCTTGAGCCCATAGTTGTAGCCTCTTGTCAATCACTTATAGGGACTTCATGTCACACACTCTGGGCATGTTATCAGGAGTATCTGGTCCTTGGAGAAGACATTGTGCTTAGTGAAGCAGAAGGTCAGCTAAAAACAGGAAGACATGCTACAAATCAGATCCATGCAGGTCTAACCAATCTGTGTATTCCATATACCTGAGAGTTAACAATTACTTCATTCATTATTATAGTTAGTATTCTGGTAACAAATCAATCTGTGGGATGTAACTCTAGGGGTCTCTAGAAATGTTCTAAAGGAGTCTATTGTTAGAAAACTTGGATTGCTGAGAGCACAAAGTGTAAGGGTTATGTGCCATCAAGTTGCCTGTGACTCATAGCGACCCTATGTACAACAGCTCTGAAGCTTGTCCTATAAGCCAGTCTCACTGACTTCAACACTCCTATATCCATTGCCCCAGTTACTGTTGCTTTATCTCCATAAAAGAAGAGCTAATCATACAATGAAGCCACAGCAGGGGGAGGGGGAGAGAAATCAAGAAATGGAAAGAGAAAAAAAAAGAAATAGAAGAAATTATTAAGTCCTAATGACATAATTTGACTGTGGAGTCAACCACATATGAACTCTTCACATTTGTGAGTCATTTCTCTTTTCTGTTGAAGCCAGTTTGAGCTTGGTTTCTGATACTTGCAATACAGTGGCATAGAGAGCTCTGGTGGCTTAGTGATAGAGTTATGCAACCAACCCAAAGACAAGTGGTTCAAATCCACCAGCTAATTCGCAGGAGAAAGAGGAGCAATCTCCTACTGTGTGATTTATTGCCTCTGAGAACTCACTTGGAATGGAAGGTCAACTATGAATTTATCAGTTAATCAGCTTGACAGTATATATAGCAACAACAATATAATCACAGATGATGTATTGTCTTCATTCATTACATTTATTTTTATCTTTGCTAGTGCTTCTTTGAAATCTTGTGTGAGAGTTTCTTTATCAAAAGAGCAGCATAGTAGAACGTCAACCTAATGCATTGTTTATGTCTCTTCAACATTCCAAAATAGTCTAATTACTATTTGTATTATTATTATATTTAAATATGGCAATAGTAGTTCAGTGGTAAAATTTTCCCCTTACATGCAAGAGACCCAGGTTTTCCTGTCAACCTGTCTCAAGCATAGTGACCACCCATCTGAAGGAGTCTTAAGTGATGCTATGAGGCTGAACAGCTTTAGAGGAGCTTCCAGCTCAAAGAAGACCCAGTTACCTATTTATGAAAATTGTTCTTGTTATATGCCGTCGAGTTACCTGCAACTCATAGTGACCGTATGTACAAAAGTCCTAAATCCTGCTCTATCCTGTACCAATCTCATTGTCTCTGATACACCTACCCCCATTACCCAGTCACCGAATCAATCCATTTCATCAGGCTCTTCCTCTCCTGCGCTGTCCCTCCACCCTCCCAAGCATGACATCCCTCTTCAAGGACTGATCCCACCTTGAAACATGTCCAAATCATGTCAGACGAAGCTTCAGAATCCTCACCTCCAAGGAGTAGCCTGGCTTCACTCTCTCAAGAAAAATCAGCCATAATAGCAAACAGTATCTGAGAGATGGATCCCAATAGTCCAGCCTGCCACCGATGATAGGGATGGTGAGATGGAACATAGTGGTCCAACCTGTCACCGGTGATGGGGATGAGGAGAGAGATGACAGTGGTTCAACCTGCCACTGATGACGGGGAGGGTGCAGTGTTCTGATCCTTTAATCATGGGTCCACTAGGAATCAAATGCCAACCCTACAACATCATTAACAGCAACAATATTTTTTAATTTGACACCATAGAAAAACCATAACCATAATATCTAACTTTATTTGATTACCGTAATCACCTAACTAAAGGACACTAGTTGTTGTTAGTTGCTATCAACTAGATTCTGACATATATTTCACTTAAAAAAAAAGTCTTTGAAAATAATCTTCCAGACAAAAAAGCATGACTTATCTCCCCCTTCTCTTTTCAAATATTTATCAAACTTATACAAGTCATAGTTCAAGGATGGGAGGGGTATGTTTTCTAGAGAGATATCTTATCAGTTAGCAAGGCAGACAGAATAGATGTACAAAGAACAGCTACAGGCCGTTCTTGGAAAACAAGAAAATAATAACAAGATGATGTTGTTATGTGCCCTTGAGTCACCAGTGGCTCATAGCGACCCTATAGTTCTGACCACCCGCCCCGCCCCAATCCTGAGCCTGTCTCACTGACTCTGACACACCTACCCCATTCCCCAGTTAATTGTGTCAATCCGTCTCATCTGGGGTCTTCCTCTCTTGCACTGTCCCTCTACCCTTCTAAGTTTGTTGTACTTCTCTAAGGATTAATTCCTCCTGGCCACATACCCAAAGTATGTGAGATAGAGCTTCAAAACTCTTGCTTCCAAGTCTAAAATAAAATGTAAGAGAACCACACAACAACGACCACCACCACCACGAACAGTCCTATGGTGCTATTGTAACAATTAGAATTCTTGGAAATGCAAAAACTCTATGAGAAAATGAGAGCAGAGAGTAAAATAATTTGCCTTACTTCTTACGACAGTGGTAAAATTCAGTGGTAAAATCTTGCTAAAAGTCAGGCCTCCTTAGACACAGTCTAACATTCTTTCTTCCTGCCCCACCCCACCCCTGTTAGGAGAAAAGCAAGAAGCTTCTTGAACTGTAATTTTTCTTTGGTTCAGCCTAAAATGGAGAGAGATTAATGGAGACAGACTCCAGAGTAAGTTTAAATCTCATTTTAGCGTGTATTATGACATAATAGCTAAGTCTTTGTCTCATGTATCAGTTTGGCTTCAAATTTTTGTCATGGTTTGGTATTTGGTTTGTTTTTGGTTTTTCTCTTTGACTTTTGTTTTTTATTAGCCTAACATTGAATATGCAGAAACTGCCTGAGAAAAGTCTCGGTATGTTTTGAACATGTTTGTTCTCTTCAATAGATATTCTGAGCCAACTAATGAAGTTGGAAAACACAAACTAAGAGTTACCCAAATTAAACCTAATCCGGGAAGTCTTCCTTGGCCAGCTTCCCAGCTGGGCAACACCAAGCAGGCACAAAAGACCAGGACATTGAAAATCCTAACTTTCCTGGGAGTAAGATGTTTGTCTAAGGAAAAGAAAGAAAATGTCAAAATTCCAAATGAGGATTTCCAATCCCAGGGAATTTTTTATTACGAGTTTACAAAGAGAATTTCTTTCCCATAGATATGACTGCTGTTATATGTATTTTTTTGCAGTGTCACTAAAATGTCAAATAATTTGAGGAAGTAGATAACAATTTTTGGTTTCAGACACGTAAACATATTGAAAAGAATGTTCAGGCACAAGGCTTGCTTATCTATAGAAGTTCTTTCAAATTTTTTTCCCATTCTCTTTATTTTTATTCCTTCCTCTCCCCCCTCCCCCTTAACTTCTTCTTTCCTTTCTTTCTACTTCGTTCTAGTCTTTTGTGCCTGTTGGCACTGGCCTGCCAGGAGGCTGGCCAAGGAAAACTTCCTGGATTAAATTTAATTTAGGCAATTCAGTTTGCACTATATATGCAACAGTGTATGGGTCTTTGAGTCTAACATTCATAGGTGTTTGAAGTTCCATTGATCTATTTTCTAAAACATGTTTTGAAGTCCCATTTGTAAATACTCATTGAGAACTTGCTACGGTCACAGCAGTCAGCAGTTGTGCCCACAGTAGAACAATGAAAAGTTTTTTTCAGGGGTAAAAAGAAAATAAACAAACAAATAGGATAACTATCAATTACAGAGGATGATGACATAATATGAAGAATGCAACTAGTATTATTGAATTGTATACGTAGTAATTGTTGAGCAAGCATATACTTGGCTGTGGATGTTGTTGTTGTTGTTGTGTACCATCGAGTCAGAACTGACCTGTAGCTGACCCTTCAGTGGGTTTTCAGAGACAGTTAAACACACGGGAGGAGATTGCCTACCCTTCTCCTGTGGGGCAGCTGGTGGCCTCGAACTGCGTGCCTTTGGGATTGCAGGGCAGCTTCTTACCACTAGGCGGCTGTATACAGTGTCACCAAAAAAATAAATATCATTTAAAAAAAGTGACTCATATTAAGTGTGAAAAGTAACATTGTGCTGAGATGTAATCAAAGCAATAACAATTTATTTTAGATTTGTTTAGTAGTGTAGTCAAGAAATACTTCTCAGCAGGGCTGCTATTTTAACTGAAATATAAAATATTAAAAGGCCCATTTTAGGGAGCTCTGTTCGCCTAGTGGCAAGAAGCTGCTCTGCAATCCCAGAGGTACATAGTTCGAATCCAGCAGATGCTCTGCTGGAGACGGAGGGGCAATCTCTTCCTGTACCAGTCAGATCTGATTTGACGATACACACACAAAAAATAATAATAATTAATAATAATAATAATAATAATAATAATTTTTTTAAAGGAACACTTTCTTTTTTTAATAAACTTTCTTTTTTTTTGGTTATTTTTTTGTGCATGTACCATCAAATCAGATCTGACTGGTACAGAAGGAGATTGTCCCTCCTTCTCCAGCAGAGTATCTAGTGGATTTGAACCACGCACCTCTGGGATTGCAGTGCAACTTCTTGCCACTAGGCCACCAGAGCTCCCTAAAAAAGGAACATTTAAAAGGTGAGTCAGGAGGACTCTGTAGGGAAAAGAATCATATACAGACTTGTCTATAGTTGTGGGGCAAAAATGCACATTCAGATTACAATTCTATAAGATTGTCCTCATTTTGAATAACAGCCTTAAGATGAAGGGGCTCCTTGGACCATTTCAACCTCAAATCACTTGGTTACAAATTAAGAGGCCCTCATGGACCCACCAAGAAGCCCTAGTGGCATAGGGTGAAGCAGCTACCTGAAAGGTCAGTTGTTCAAATCCACCAGCTCCTCCGAGGAAGAAAAATTAATTCTCTTTTCCAGTAAAGAATTGTTTTTGATTGCCTTGGAGTTGAGCACGACTCATAGAGACCCTATGAACAAAAGGCCTGAAGCCGCTCTACAACTATCGACATTTATCATAGAGTTTCTGGAGGCATGTTGTTTAGGAAGTGGATGCCACTCCTGCTTCCTAAAGAATTACAGCCTCAAAAAGCCACCATTAGTGGGAATCAACTTGATGACAGTGACTTGGGTGGACTCTCCGGTGGTGTAGTGAGGGCTGCCAACAGAAAGGTCGGCGATTCAAATTCACCAGCTTCTGAATAGGAGACAACTCAAACAATCCGTTCCCATTAAGATTTACAAACTTGGAAACCCAATAAAAGGCCGCCATGAGTCAGGATAATGACAGCAGTGAGTGTGGTTCTGGATTTTATTATGGACACCCTTGTTGTTATTGTTGTTGTTATGTGCCTTCGAGTTGTTTGCCACTCATAGCGACCCTATGTACAACAGCCCTAAAACCTGCTCTATCCTGTGCCAATCGCATTGCCTCTGACACACCCATCCCGATTACCCCAGTCACTGAATCAATCCATCTCATAGAAGGTCTTCCCCACTTGTACCGTCCCTCCACCCTCCCAAGCCAGATGTCCCTCTCCAAGGACCTGTCCCTCCTTGCAACATGCCCAAAGTATGTCAGACGAAGTCCCAGAATCCTTGCCTCCAAGAAGTAGCTTGGTTTGTTTTCTTGGCAGTCCATGGTACATTCAATACTCTTCTCCAGCACCACAGCTCAAAGGCATCAATTCTCCTTCTGTCCTCCCTAGTCATTGTCCAACTCTCTGATGCATAACAAGTGACTGCAAAGACCATGGCCTGTATCAGGTGCACCTTAGTCTCCAGAGAGACACCGTTGCTCTTGAGTACTTTAGAGAGGTCCCTAACAGAAGACTTTCCCATCGCAATACACTGCAATGACTCACACAGCATTTAGGAAAGCCCTCAATTTACCAGAGGCATATCCTGTCTTATTGTTTCACTTTCTTGTGCTGTGCAGACACTATGTTATCTTTACAAATTGGTTTGTGGCAATCCCAAGTTGTAGGGCAAGCTTATTGACAGTGTTTATAGTCTGTGTTCACTTCCTGTCTCTGACATCTTCTAATTCTCACAATATTTCAGGCTCTTCCTTAATACTAGGAAGGGGGAGGGAGGACTCACCCGAAAGCATAAAACAAAACAAAAAACCCTGTAGTTGTTCATTGAAATTAATAAAAAAAAAAAAAATAAAAATGAGTTAATGTGAAAAAAAACACCAAACCCAAATGAAAAAACCCATCCCTCTTCATTGTAATCAAATCAAAACTAACTCATAGTTGACCCTCCACTGTATTTCGGAGTCCGTAAACTGCAGAGGATGAGATTGCTGATTTTACTCCTGTAATAATGTTGTTGTTGTTGTTGTGTGCCATCAAGTCGGAACTGACCCATAACTGACCTGCTGGCGGGTATGCAGAAGCAGTAAATCGCAGGGGAGGAGATTGCCTATCTTCCCCTTGCACAGCATCTGGTGGATTTTAACCTCATGCCTTTGGAATTGCAGCACAGCTTGTTACCACCTGGCCACCAGAGCCCCTACTCATAATACTAGTACACACTTAATAGAGCACTGGACAGCATAAACATAACTTTTTCCTTTAAATAAAATTTTTATTATGTACTGGTTTACTTACAATGTTCGTATACATTGTTTTTCACACTGTATCTTTTCCATTTCCTTTACCCACCCCATAAACACAACTTTTATACACTTTGGGAAACCAAAATATTCTTCTGACTCCTTTATTGTAATATTTATTTCACAGCAGTGGCCTGTAATAAAACCTACAATATCTTTGAAGTTATGGAATTACTATTTTATTATAGCAAAAGAACACAAATTAGCATCATCAGCCAAAGAAAATGATACATAGGGGAGAAGTCTGGGAGAATACTAAACTCTAGATTCATGTTGTCCTCAGAGATGTGCCAGTATTGAAGTGTGACAATACTCAAATTGCCAACAAGAAAAATTCATCCAAGCTTTGTGTCTAGACCTTCAGTGAAGATTCAATAAGTAGGTATAATTAAATGACTAGCCATGTGCTTAATTTCCATCTGTAGCTTCCATTCCCGCCAGGTGGGTTTGATAGGAAGTGGCTCAAAGCTCCAATTCTCTAGTCACGTGGTTAACCTTCATTCCCCACCCTCCACTCTTCCTGAGGCACCGCCTAAGTGTAAACTATCAGGTGTGGTCTGAGAGGCCCACCATGAATAACAGAGACACTCCTCTAAGTCAGGAAATTCCATGGGTTTAGAGGTTACCTCCCAGAAACTGGAGACAAAGGCCAGCCAAATTCTTTATTACACAGGTGTAATGTGCAGATGTTGCATTCTTTGAGTGTATTTAAGTCGGCTTCAGAAGAAAAGAGAAGAAGAAAACAACCTAGTGGAATAAATGAACTTCACAAGCTGTCTGACACATGGATAAGCAGTCAGTGGGTGGAGCATATGTGTGTTAGGCATGGAAAAGAATGGACTGATTAAATAGTAACATTCATGAGGTACTAGATGTACATGAAACACAAATTAAATCTAGAAGCATAGCTCATATCCAGCATATACTAAATATGTTTGAGCATTTACTATTTATGAAGTGTTAATTCAGCTGCTCATGGCTAATAGCTACTCTGGTTCATGTGCTCTGTGTCCAAATCCATAAGTGTATAGCCCAGATAAAACCCAAAACTGTTCAGTAGGGTAACTGAAGAGTTAAAACTAGCTATGACCAGGTGCAGTACAGGTAGTGTAGGTACTGCCTTAGAGCATTTTTTTGCTATAGATATCCCTGCTTGAACTTCACCTCTGCTCCATGAAAAGGAAAAGTTGATACAGCAGAGAGACTTGGGACATATAAACATTACATACACAATGTGTACATAGTTGGGCCCCTGAGTGATGTAAATGGTCTTCAATTGGCTTCTAATAAAAAGCTTGGTGGTTCAAATTCACCTGATGGTCCATGAAAGAAAGGCCTGGGAATCTACTTCTGTAAAGATTATACTCAAGAAAACCTACTCAAATCCATCAAATGTTTTACTGGAGAAGGAGAGGCAATCTCCTCCCATATCAGTCAGATCTGATTTGATGGTACACACACACAAAATAATAATAATAATAGCCTATCAACAAACGAATGGATAGAAAAGCTCTGGTATATTCACATAATGGAATACTATGCAGCATTGAAAAACAAGGAACTCATGAAATATTATGCAAAATGGGTGACCCTGGAGGACATTATGCTGAGTGAAATATCTCAGTCTCAAAAGGACAAATATTGCATAGGGCCACTGTTGTAAAGCAGGGCTGACATCAGGGTTGAGGGAAGACAGAAAAGAAGGGAAGGAATAATATATATTTCATTGAAACAGATGAGGGAGAGAACTGTTAAAAAGGGATATATAAATTTGTATTCTTGTCATTACAGAAGACCAGAATGAAGGTTGCATAGTGGAGTGGACTTGGGGGGAGGGATTGCATACCAATGAAAGAGTTTTTCTTTATTTTCAAGGAGAAGAGTGAAATGGGGGGAGGGGGTAGCTAGGGAGAAAAGTGCAACAATGAATGATCAGAAACCCTAAGTCTGTAAAGTTTCATTAAAATGAATTATAAAAATTAAAAAAGTCTCTGAAAATAATAATAATAAATTTTTTTTAAAACCCCTACTATCCTCCATTTTCAGGAACACAGTAGGTCACCATGAGCTGCCATCAACTCAAATGCAGTGGACTTGACCTTCCACTCGACTTGTACCCTTTGCTCACAGTCCGTTAACTTATCTTTCTTCTTGCTTCTCAATGTGTGATTAAAATTAATTTCATTTATCTTGTGATTCTAACATTTTCATTTGGTCTATGAGCCTTTCTGTTCTGTGATCATTGAGATCATCTTCCTAGTGGTGTAATTGGAGGCTACCATTGCTTCAAGATCATTTCCCACATGACAATAGACCTTCAAATGGGAAAAGTGAATGTGTTCCAGAACTGCACTGTCCAATATGTTAAGCCTTGCCACATGGGGCTATTAAAATAAACATTCACTAAAATAAAGTTACCAATTTGTTTCCTCTGTTGCATTTGCCACAAGAGCTCAATAACTACACCCGGCTGGTAGCTTTTGCATCAGAGAGGAAATAGCAGACCATTTTCACCATTACACCGAGTGCTCTTAGAACACTGAGTGTGTATAATACTGTGGGTGCTCCTTGGAGACCAGGAGGATGAAACCTTGTCTCACATACTTTAGGCATATTATGTGGAGGTGCTGGTCCTTAGAAAAAGGCATCACATTCATTAAAGTAGGGAGTCAGCATAAGAGAGCAGCAGATGGATTGACACAGTGACTGCAGCAGTGATCATGAGCATGGCAAAGGTTATGAGGATGACGCAGGTCAGGGTCAAGTTTCAAATTGTTATTCATATGATCCCTGTGACTTGATGGCACCTAAACACAACGATTATTTATATACTTGTCTTTAACCTTCAAAGGGTGAAAAACCAGCTACATAGAACACACTCATATTCTCCATAATACTTAAGCACCAAAACCTTTAGGTTTATATATTTAAATAAATTTATTTCATTCCCTCCCCCCCTTATTCCTTCATCAAAGTAATGGAGTGACATTATCCAGTTCCAATTGTGTTGCTAACCCATGTCTGTGCATTTCTGGTGGCTTAAATCCACTAGTAGCTCTTTGGGAGAAAGATGGGCTGTCTCCTCATGTTGTGCTTTACAGCCTCAAAACCCCAATTCCATGTTGTTATGAGTTGGAACCAATGATGGTTGAGATGGATGAGAATGAGTAAATGGCCATCAATTCTGCTTCTGTTACTGTATCTCCTGAGGTCTGTATTGCATCATTTTAAGAAGCTAGGTTTCCTAATACCAGCTTCTCCCATCCTTAACCACACTCAACATGATATTATCTTCCTTAATTAGTAATCACTTCCCATCCCCGTACATTAAATTCCTTTATGTTGGTTTCAAGACTCTCCCTTGGCCTAGCCACACCCTATCCAGTTTAACTTGCTGTCTCTATCTTCCCTGGAATGTGTACTTTTTGCCCCAGAGCTTTACCAACTCAAGATGATCATTCCTACCCCTCACTTACCTTCACACTTTTCTCTCATCTTTTTCTAATTCACTACTTAAAGTCCCATTGTTATCAGTAGAATTGTGGTGATGGTTGTTGTTATGTGCCTTTGAGTCACCTGTGACCCATAGCGTCCCTATGTACAACAGATCTGAACCCTGCACTGTCCTGAATTAATCTCATTAATTCTGATACACCAACCCCCAATGCCCCAGTTACTGAATTAATTCATCTCACCTGTGGTCTTCCTCTCCTGCACTGTCCCTTCTAAGCATGATGTCCTTCTCCAAGGATTGGTCTCTCATTGGCACATGCCCAAAGTATGTGAGACAGAGCTTCAAAATCCTAGCCTCCAAGGAGAAACTTGGTTTCACCCTCTCCAAGACAGACCTATTTGTTTTCTTGCCAGTTCATGGTATGTTCAAAACTCTTCTCAAGCACCACAACTCGAAGATATTGATTCTTCTTCTGTCATCCTTAGTCATTGCCAAGATCTCTGAAGCATAACAAGTAATTACAGAGACTATGGGCTGGATTAGGCTCACCTTAGTCCCTAGAATGACATCGTTACTTTTTAGCACTATGGAGAGGTCCCTGACAGCAGATTTTCCCAATACAATTCGCCTTTTGATTTCCTAACTGCTGGTGTTATGAGTTAACAACCTCAATCTCTTCTCATCTATCATCATGTTGCCAGTTGGCCCAGTGGTGAGAATCTTTGTTTTCTTTTCTTTTTTTTTTTTTTACTTTATTACTTTTGTGTGAGTGTACCGTCAAATCAGATCTGACTGGTACAGGAGGAGATTGTCCCTCCTTCCCCAGCAAAGCATCTGGTGGATTCGAACCGTGCGCCTCTGGGATTGTAGTTGCAGCTCATTGCCACTAGGCCACCAGAGCTCCCCTCTTTGTTTTCTTGATGTCGAACTTCAATCCATATTGAAGACTACAATCCTTGACCTTCTGCAGCAAGAACTTCAGGTCTTCGGTTTCAGCAACATGGATGTCAGAAGAGACTCTGAGGGGAGCTCTGGTGGCCTAGTGGCAAGAAGCTGCACTGCAATCCCAGAGGAACACGGTTCAAATCCACCAGACGCTCTGCCGGAGAAGGAGGTGCAATATCCTCCTGTACCAGTCAGATCTGATTTGACGGTACACGCACACAAAATAATAAAAAAATAATTAAAAAAAAAGAAGAGACTCTGAATATTGCACTAGAGCAACAACAGGTTAGGTCAAGATCATATGGAGATCTCCAAGGAATACTAGCTGTACAGATGCTGAAGGAAACAGGGATTTCCCTCCACATTCTCTATAGACAGGGCCTTCTTGAACTGGTACCCTGAATTTAGACTTCCAACCTCCTAAACTATAAGAAAATGAATTTCCATTTGTGAAAGTCATTCACTTGTGGTGCCTCTGTTGGAAGAGTATTAGATATCTGAGGCACTCATTGTACTCATAAAACCTTTCATGTCTGGCCTTATCCTGACTATAGTCCTTAGTCCCTTTCAAAGGAAACATTTAGGATATAAGCAATACAATTTCAATGTTATATATGCCTCATTTAGGACTCTAATTAAGGTTATTTTGGATGCAAGTTACAGAAAACCTAACCTGAGAAGCTTTATTAAATAAAATAGAATTTAATGATCCATATAACTCGAAATGTAAAGATAGCTCTGCTTTAATAAAAGCAGAGATACAAAGTTCAGTAGGACTTGATCCAGAGGCTCCAATGTGGTCATCAGGTTTGGCTGCAAGACGTTTATGGACTCTGCCTTTCACAGAGCTGGCTCTATTCTTGAGTTGTATCTACATGACCAACTCTGCTCACCCCTAGCATGGACATCTCAAAGTTTTCATACCATCCCAAACTTAAGTTCCTATCTCCATACCTTTTAATCTTTATGCAGAACAAATTATCTGGGAAGCTGAGCTCTACAACGAGAAATGTGGCATCAGGATTGGAGGAAGATTCATTAGCAATCTGTGTTATGCAGATGACACAACCCTGCTTGCTGAAACAGAGGAGGACCTGAAGCGCTTGCTGTGGAAGGTCAGAGACTGTAGTCTTCAGTATGGATTGAAGCTCAATATTAGGAAAACAAAAATTCTCACCACTGGGCCGATTGACAGCATCATGATGGATGGTGAAGAGATTGAGATTGTTTATAGTTTTAGTTTGCTTGGCTCCACAGTCAACACTCTTGGTACCAGCAGTCAAGAAATTAAAAGATGTATTACAATGGGAAAGTCTGCAGTTGGAGACCTCGCTAAAGTGCTGAAGAGCAATGATGTAAGTCTGAAGACTAAGGTGTGCCTGATACATTCCATGGTCTTTGCAGTTACTTGCTATGCATCAGAGAGCTGGACAATGACTAGGGAGGACAGAAGGAGAATTGATTGATGCCTTTGAGCTGTGGTGTTGGAGAAGAGTATTGAATATACAATGGACTGCTAAGTAAACAAACAGGTTTGTCTTGGAGATGGTGAAGCCTGGCTGTTCCTTGGAGACAAGGATTCTGAAGCTTCATTTGACATTTTGGACATGTTGCAAGGAGGGACCAGTCCTTGGAGAGGGACGTCATGCTCAGGAGGGTAGAGTGACAGTGCAGGAAAGGAAGACACCTCAATGAGATGGATTGATTCAGTGACTGGAATAATGGGAGTAGGTGTGTCAGAAACAATGAAATTGGCACAGGATAGGGCAGGGTTTAGGGCTATTGTACATAGGGTCCCTTTGAGTTGCAGGCAACTCGATGGCACATAACAATAACAACCTGGAAAGTGTCAAGCAACTCCTGGAATTCATCCTATTTTGAGTTGATCACACCCATCCCTGGAGCAACAGGGAGGTAAGAAGAAGTTCAAGTACTAATAGGTCAGAATTGGGTCAGTAAGGAGAGTTCTCAATCAACCTTCAAAGGGGTTATCAGAAAAAGGGACAAGGAAAAGTAAAATCAACTTATATTACCACTACTCAGGTATTCTATGAACTGCCTTACAACAGGCAAAAATGTCACCTCTGTCTATTTTTCTAAATAAAATGGATTTTGGCACTGGCTCATGACTGTCTAGGAAGCTTTGGTGTTCTATTGGTAAGAAATTGCACTGCCAACCCAAAGGCAGGTTTGAATTCACTCACTGATGCTTCTCTGGAGAAAGATGGACAATCTCCCCTTGTGCAGTTTACAGCCTCCAAAAAAATCCACCAGATAGCCAGCTGTGAGTCATTTCCTACCGTGGCAGGCATAGAACAACGACAACACGACCACCACCACCTGCTTGATTGATGTAGTGACCAATATCCAGAGTGCCCTCAATCCCTCTCTTGAAGCATACAGAAACCCCGGAAATGCTACAATTCAGGAAAGTTGGGTCAAGAACCTAAGTTGGCTTAGGTTCATTATGATAGCTTGAAGATATTCAGTGCTCATACATCCACTTGAATATCAGCCTCACTGCTGGGAGACTCCACTCACTCTCTGAGAACTCCAAAACTTTTACTGTAAATCGCAAGACTGACCTGCTTTGTAGTCATGGTCCACATTGCCACACATAATTTTAGTCATTTCATACTTCACCAGATCGAAATTTTCCAAAGGAGCCCTAGAAGGGCACCAGATACTGAGTACAAGGCTGGCAGCTGGAACCCATTCAGTGGCTCTGTGGGACTTGCAATTATGGTGATTAGCAACCTCTTGAAACCCTCTGAAGGGTCAGCTGTGACTTGGTTCTGAAGCAATGACACATAACAACAACAACAACAAGCAGTAGCTCTGTTTTTGTCACATGGGGTCACTAGGAGTTGGAATCAGTTCTGTGGCACCTACCAACAATTTTCTCATGCATATTTACTGCCAGTCACACCTTCTTATGGTGGATTTTCTGCTTCTAATCCTCTGCTCCAGATGCCCAACTTTTAAAAATATTCTACAAAGTCTAGCTTAAGCATAATAATAACAATGCAAAGCTGTTTTGTTGTTTTGTACCGTCCAATCGGAACCAACTCATAGCTGACCCTCCAACAGGTTTTCAGAAGCAATAAATCACACCGAAGGAGATTTCCCATCTTTCTTTCCATGAGCAACTAGTGAACTTAAACCATGTTCATTTGGGACGGCAGTGCAACTCCGTACCACAATATTTATAGCATTCTCACTATTTGCAAGATACAACATTATCTCAACAAATCTTCACTCTAACGTGGAAAGGCTGGGGTTATTATTTTGAAAGAGTAGCTGCAACAATGGGTTCAAACACAGCAGACCTGGCCCAGGTCCAGCAGTATTTCATTCTGTTGTTTGTAGGGCCATTGTGACCTGGAGTCAATTTTATAGCTTCTAACAGCATTCACATATTACTCTAGGCATTAAAAACTAAATAGACAAGTTCCTTCCTTCACAAAGCTTGCGTGCTAGTGAGAAGAAATAGAGAATAAAGTCACCATATACTAGAGTAGTATAGAAGACTGTGGAGAAAAAGGAAACTGGATGTGCAGAAAAAGGTAATAGTTTGAGCAGATATCTGAATGGAGAGAATCAGCCTTGAGGATAGCCTGAGAGAGAATAAATAAATACAAGATATAGTCTTGACAACTTATGATGTGGGTAGAGTGACTGGAGAGGAGAGTGGTTGGTTGGAGGTGAGGTCAGAGAAGTGTTGGATGTGAGGAAGGGGTATGAAGAGGAACTGAATGGTTAGGTAGTGAGAGGAAGGATATTAAACCTGTAGGAGAGGTTTATAGGCTAATCTAAGCATTGTTTTCTCCTCTATAGGGCGAAGGATAGAGCAAGGTTCCAATCTATTGTTCATAGGCGAGCTATGAGTTGTAGTCAACTTGATGACCTTTAATAACAGCAACATGTTAGATGAAGGTGGCCTAAGTGATAAGGCCAACTCAAAGGCAACTGGTTCAAATCCACCAACTGCTCCCTGAGAGAAAGATGGGCAATTTCTTCCCGTGTAATTTATAGTCTCTGAAAACTGGACTTGAGGCCATTGAGTTGAATTGTTGGTGCTTAGAGAAAAACCATTTACCATTTTAAAAGGGTCATATACTATTGCCTTGAAATTGGCGGACTAGAACAAAATCAGGGAAATCTGTTAAGAGGATGCTGCTGCGAAGATCAGATGAGAAATGGTGGAGGCTTGATTCAGAGTCGAAACAGTGGAATCCAGAAGTGACCAGGTTTTGGATCTGTTTTTGAAAGGACAACAAACAGAATGCTGGCTTGAGGGTGTGAGAAGACAAGGTTGTTTTTTGTTTTGTTTTTTTTTTTCATCTCTACCACCACAGTTGCTATTTGTTGCTATCTTATAGATAAAGAATTTGATGTTAAAGGAGATTAAGTAACTAACTCCTCCAAAGTCAACTGTCTAGTTGTCTGTTACAAGATTATGGAAAAGACTGAGAGGTAGTTCCCCTTCTTCCTTTCTCCTCAAGAAAATAATCTGGCTGGAGTCCTACCCTTTCCTTAACCCAGCAGAGAATCAATACGTCTTTCTTTTCAAGAAGAAAGATGAAAAGTTTTCTCCCATAAAGAGTTTTCAAACCTGGAAACCCAACAGAGAGTAGCTGTCAGTTAGAATCGACACAATGACACTGGGTTTGGTTTAGGGTTCTGTTCTTAAGAACTCTTACCTAATTTAAGAGTGAAATGCACTGACAGTGCTAAGAATTGTGGTGCTTTAGGATGCCCATGTGTCCCCTTCTATCAGAGTATCCAGCAGAGGGCTCAATATGGCTGTAGAGTGCCTGCCCAGCAGGTCTCTAATCACTAAGACCCAGGTAACAGCAGTAAGGGTGCCAGGCTTCCGGAGATGGCTAGCCGGCTGTGCCTGGACGGAGAGAATTAGCAGCATAATCCTCATTCCAGTTTCCCAGGACCACTCAGACCCAAATGATCTGCACTGGAAAGGGGAATTCCAGAAATAATTTTTATTCACCTTGATTAAGTAGAGGCTCTGAACCAAACTTTATTTGAAGGGGAGAGGGGCTAAAGAAATAAAATACTTCTTGTTTCCAAACATTTATATTACTTATTGCATGCTTTTTCTAATTTTAGAGTTAGGAATCTGCCTTACTGAGCGAGACTCTAAACCCTTGTACGAGACAGGCTATTTTTCTTTTTCTTTTTTTGTATCCCAATAAGCTTCACGACAGACAAGCACCTCACAAACTCTGCTTTATTCATTGATATGAATCTCAAGTGTCTAGAACAGTATTGCCACAAAAACAAAACCAGAACAAAACTGTTGCCATTGACTCAATTCCAACTCTTAGCAACCCCACAAGATAGAGGGTCATTTGCCTCACCGGGTTTCCAAGGTTGTAAATATTGAAGGAAGTTGATTGTCCTCTCTTTTGCCTGTGGAGCTCCTAGTGAGCTTGAGATGGATCTTTCCAGTTAGCCATCAAGCACTTAACCACCTTGCCGCCAGAGTTCTTGTGTCTGACACATACTAAAGTGTTAAACAAATACTAGTTGTTTCCTCAGTGAAAAAAGTAGATTTTGAACAAGTGTTGGATGAACTGAATTAAAATAAGCACAAACTATACTGTAAAGATGGTGGAATATTAACATGAATGGGTCCAAATCATCCAATTCTGCTTTATAAAAATCTCTTTAGCCTAAGGAATGTCTAAAAAGATATCATAAGAAGACAACTACGTACAAGATCACGATAATATTGTCAAAATTAAGGGGAGCTCTGGTGGCCTAGTGGCAAGGAGCTGCAACTACAATCCCAGAGGCGCACGGTTCAAATCCACCAGATGCTCTGCCGGGGAAGGAGGGACAATCTCCTCCTGTACCAGTCAGATCTGATTTGATGGTACACTCAACACAAAAAATTAAAAAAAAAAAATTTAACCTTGGGAGCAACCTAAATACTCAACAATATGGAAATAATTAACTTTAATACTGTATTTATATAGAGTATAACACTAAACACTCATTCAGAAAGCAGAGGCAGATCTATGTATGTATAGGGGGAAAAATATCAAAAAGTAAAAGATCAACCTGCAGAACCAGAAGCAGTGTCAAACCCTGAATTTACATTCTGCATACATGCATGAAAAGACATCTAAAAGCAAACTCTCAAAACACTCATAATGTTTATCTGTGGCTCGTGAAGTTTATGTAATTTACTTCCTGTTCCTTTTCTGTTTTAACGGATTTTTTTTAAACTGTGTATGCCTCAGTTATGTAACCAGGAAAGTCCCCCAATTATCATCTTCTCGATATATTGAAATTTTGCCTTTAATTACAGTCTAAAACTGGTTACATAAATTTAAAATATTCATTAGACAACTTGCACCTTAAAAAATTTTTGCTGGCTCTCTGCTCCTCGTCGATCCAGATTGCCCTCTCTTCTTGTGCAGCTTCAGCCACATCCCTGAGACACGATGGTGAAGGTCAGAGTAAACGGATTTGGCCGTATTGGGCGCCTGGTCACCAGGGCTGCTTTTCACTCTAACAAAGTGGATATTGTCGCCATCAATGATCCCTTCATTGACCTCAACTACATGGTCTCTATGTTCCAATATGATTCCACCCATGGCAAGTTCAATGGCACTGTCAAGGCTGAGAATGGGAAGCTGGTCATCAATGGGAAAGTTATCACTATCTTCCAGGAGCGAGATCCTGCCAACATCAAGTGGGGTGATGCTGGTGCTGAGTATGTTGTGGAGTCCACTGGTGTCTTCACAACCTTGGAGAAGGCTGGGGCTCACTTGAAGGGTGGTGCCAAATGGGTAATCATCTCTGCTCCTTCTGCTGATGCCCCCATGTTTGTGATGGGTGTGAACCATGAAAAGTATGACAACTCTCTCAAGATTGTCAGCAATGCCTCCTGCACCACCAACTGCTTGGCTCCCCTGGCCAAGGTCATCCATGACAACTTTGGCATTGTAGTGGGACTCATGACCACAGTCCATGCCATCACTGCCACCCAGAAGACTGTGGATGGCCCCTCTGGAAAGCTGTGGCATGATGGCCATGGAGCTGCCCAGAACATCATCCCTGCATCTACTGGCGCTGCCAAGGCCGTGGGCAAGGTCATCCCTGAACTGAATGGGAAACTTACCCGCATGGCTTTCCGTGTCCCCACCCCCAATGTGTCAGTTGTGGACCTGACCTGCCGTCTGGAGAAAGCTGCCAAATATGATGACATCAAGAAAGTAGTAAAGCAGGCATCAGAAGGGCCCCTCAAGGGCATTCTGGGATACACTGAAGACCAGGTTGTCTCCTGTGACTTTAATAGTGACACCCACTCTTCCACCTTTGATGCTGGGGCTGGCATTGCCTTGAACAACCACTTTGTCAAACTCATTTCCTGGTATGACAATGAATTTGGCTACAGCAACTGGGTGGTCGACCTGATGGTTCACATGGCCTCCAAAGAATAAGATCCCCTTGGACCACCAGCCCCAGCAATAGCACTAGAAGAGAGAGAGACCCTCAGCTGCTGGGGAGTCCTTGCCCCAACTTGATCCTCCCACACACTGAGAATCTCACATCCTTGACACAAGTTTCCATCAAATCCCCCTGAGAAAGGGGAGGGGCTTGGCTAGCCCATCTTGTCTTGTACCATCAATAAAGTACACTGTACTCAGCCAAAAAAAAAATTTTTTTTTTTTTGCTGAGCCCATTTTCATCAATTAAACATTGAAAAATTCCAGGACATTAAAGAATGTCTTTTTATGCTTGGATCCTTTTAATCACTCTGTTAGAAATACTCAGCTCCATTTAGTAATTTTTAACATTTTTTTCCTTGAGCTTTCTTGCTAACAAAAATTAAGCACTAAAGGTTTGGTGGGTTTTTTTTTTAAGGTTACAGTTAATTATACAAATAAGACATAAATTTCACTGACATTGTTTTTTAAGTGAGGCAGAAATAGTTTTAAAAGAACCAAAAGAAAAAGGACTGTCCAAAGGCTGGAATCTTAGTCCATTTATTGAAATGATTTTTCTTCTCAATTTGATTACTAGTCTATATTACTTGTAAATTACTTTTCTCTTTAATCTTTGAAATGCTTATGCTATGGACACACAACATTTATCTATGGTTCTTATATAAGTACCTGAGATTACCCAGGTGAATTCATGGCATACTAAGTCTTACACTATTGGAAAATGAGCATACTTGGGTATTGGAGATGAAAATCATTCTATTAATGAAAAACAATTTCAAAGAAATTGGCTATTGACAAGGAAACCATTCTTGTGGGACACTCAAGAAAGGAAATCAAGAATCGTGCCACATCTATTATATACGCAATAAAGGGAAAGGTGTGTTTCATTTTGTCAACAAAAGGCAGGAAGAGGAAAAAGAAAGAAAAGGAGGAAATATCAGATTATGAAATGAATACAAATCTATTGAGAAATAGGTAAACAGGAAAAAATTCTTTGAAGAAAATTTTAAGGGGTGTAGGAGAGGAACATAGATCTTAAGAAACTAGAAGTGATAAAACAGCCAGATCTGAGTTGGAAATTTTTAGGGGAGAATTATTTTTTAAATTCTTCTGTTTCGCAGGGAGCTCTGGTGGCTTAGTGGCAAGAAGCTGCACTGCAATCCCAGAGGTGTGTGGTTCAAATCCACCAGATGCTCTGCTGGAGAAGGAGGGACAATCTTCTCCTGTACCTATCAGATCCGATTTGACAGTACACACACACAAAATAATAATTCTTCTCTTTCAATCTCTATGCCCAATTAGACACCAAGTTCTGCTGCCGATCCAGTCTCCTGAAAACCTGGGAGCGGTTCAAAAGTGCTGTGTTCAAGGTACTCTCACCACCTCTACCTGATTCTAGCCCCATTCTTCCAATCCCATTCTAGATTCTTCCTATCTATTTCATCCGCAAATGGCATTTCTGTCCATGAAAGATGTATCTTCTAGGCAAGAAGCTGCAACTACAATCCCAGAGGTGCACAGTTCGAATCCACCAGATGCTCTGCTGGGGAAGGAGGGACAATCTCCTCCTGTACCAGTCAGATCTGATTTGATGGTACACGCACACAAAAATAATAAAATAAATTTTTTTTTTTTTTAAAAAAAGAAAGATGTATCTTCTCGGGAGCTCTGGTGGCCTAGTGGCAAGAAGCTGCACTGCATTCCCAGAGGTTCATGGTTCAAATCCACCAGATGCTCTGCTGTAGAAGGAGGGATAATCTGCTGTACCAGTCAAATTAGATTTGACAGCACGCACACACACACACACACACACACACACACACACACACGAAAGAAAGATGTATCTTCTCCATAATTATTAACTCTAAGTCCCTAAGATTTTATTCCTCCCTGGAATGATTAACTTTTTTTTTAAAGGAAAAAGCTTACAAAAGTTTCTTTTCCATCTTCAGCCTGATATCTCTTCTTGAGTTCTACCTCAGAACAGTGTTTCTTGCCATATGTTCCACAAACCACTTAAACTCGCCTCCTCAGAACTTGTCTTCTTCTTAGACCTAAGTCTCCTTTTGTTTTTATTCTTTGCATTCTACAAACTCTATTTCCTGAAAGTGTCAGCTCTATTCCCTCTCTCCATTCACACTACTATATGTTACTTTAAGGTAATAACTGTTTCTCATCTGAACTTGAAGGAGCTCCAAAATGGTCTTTCTGCCTCTATTTCATCTTCTTTTTGGCTATTATTCTAAAATGTGCAATTATTCATGTCAATTGCCTACTTACAGGTTCTTCATTGCCTCCTCATTTCTTTCAGGATAAAAACCAAATACACCAGCATGATGTATAAAATCCTTTGTAAACTGACTCTTGTTTTGTCTCTTCCTCTAGTGCCTTTCTACCTATTCACTGGCCTCAACTCATTCACTGCTGTCAAGTTGGAATTGACTCATAATGACCCATCAGAGGGTTTTTAGTGACTGTAAATCACATATGGTCAGAGATTACTCATCTTTCTCCCTTCAAGAAGCTGGTCTTCAAATCACTTGTCTTTGGGTTCACTGTTCAATTCCTTACCCACTAAGCCACCAAAGCTCCCTGTTATCTATGCTTGGAAAATCAAAATCCAAATATGTAAAGGTCAATTCAATTCACTCTGTGCACTTCTTCCTCTGACTTTACCTACCGGGAACTAGATCAGACTTCAGTTTTCCAGACTGCTAAATCTACCCAACAAATCAGATGCCAGCTCCAGGGTTGGCGTCTTCAAAACAACATCACTTCTGACCTATTGACTGTAAGCTCAGGGGTGTTCCCACTACCCTTTCAATATGCCAGTCATAAGCTCAGGAAGCCTATGGGCACCCCCCTTCCTTCTGATCTCCTGGCTCCCAATACTATCTCAGATTCAATGATTCCCTACAATGACTCACAGAACTCAGGAAAGCAATATGGTATTAGGAAAATGTACATAAATGAAGAATGATATCGGGCAATGTTTAGGAGAGTTCCTAGTGCAAAGCTTTCCTGTCTGAAGAAGAAAAAAATAATGCACAACCCTCCTACCTGCATCAATGTCTTTCACCAACCAGGCGCTTGAACCTCTACTGTGGTGTCATTACTATGTAGTCATGGTTGACTGAATCATGGCTCCTTCTCTTGAGGAAGGGTGAGTGGATCTTTTTGGCCTGAACAGCCCCACTCCACTCCAAAAAACACTCATTAACATAAACCCTCAGATGTGGCCTTTTCAAAGACATTTCAGACTGGGAAATTCCAAGGTTTTAGAGGTTATCTTTCAAGAGCCAATGGCAAAAGACCAAATCCTTTGGATAAAGTTGACTCCAGAATCTTGTTTTTTGAATATACTGTACCCCAACTATGCTGAACTAATAGCTATTTTTCAAACAATTCATACCCTCTTGTCTAGAGTCCGTGATCAAGCTATTTCTTAAGGCTGAAATGATTTCTCCTTTCAAACTTCTATTACCTGCAAGGTCTTTTTTAAAGATTAAACTCATGTCACCTTTTATCCTGGAAACTGCCCTAACCTCTTTAGGCAGAATTTTATATAGAGACATTTATTGTGTATTAATTTATACACTTATTCTTCCATTTATCAGATGTCTCATTATCTGATGCTTTTAATTTATAACAATTAAAAAATCTAACCTTAATGACAGAATGTTATTGCCAATAACAAACACTGAGATGTGAGATGAGTATAGTGGCTGTGATGGTTAAAGTTATGTGTCAACTTGGCTAGGCCATGATTTGTCAATCATATAATAATCTAATTTGCCAGCTATGTAAAGATGTAATTTGCTTGTGATGTAACCATCCTCTATCTTTAGCAAATGCTGATTTTTATCATAGCAACCTGGCCTTTGAAACCCAATCATGTTGATAAGTGAGAAGTAGATGTGAAATTGTATTTTAAATATCCATTGTTGCAAGACAAGTTATCCAAAACGTTAGTGACTTAAAAAAAATTAATATACATTTATGGACTCTACTAGTTTCTACAGGGAGCTCTCGAGAGTGGGAGCTGTACTGGTAACTCGGAGGCCTGAAGGAACCTGGAAGATTCATTTCCCATATAACTCTCTCATATGGGCAGCAAGTTGGTGCTGGTATTGGTGGTGATCTCATTTCCTCCCATGTGAACCTCTGCAGACAGCTGCTCAAGGGTTCTCATTAGATACTGCCAGCTCTTCCAGAGCAAGTTATCCAAGAAGTCAAGGCAGAAGTTGCATATCATGTATGATTTAGTCCTAGAACTCATCCATTACAACCTCCACTATAATCTATTGTTCACAAGACCAGACTAGAACATTATTAAAAAGGTTACAAACTTGTGACTATAAAATATAATCATGCTTTTTAAAAAATATCAATTATTAATTAAACTCTCATACTACCATCCCAGAAATAGTAGCCCTAGTCTCTACCTTTTTCATGACATCCCAGAATGTAGTTCTGTTGTTCTCAGTAACAATCAACCCCTCATGCTTTCTGACTTCAGTCTTCTGAATCCACTGTTGCTTTCTGTCTCTATCTCTTATGACATTACAACTCAACTAGGTGCTACTGTCTCGAACAGATAACTATTACCAATGCTTTCACTACTGACTTTGGAAAGGGCCCAATATTTTTCCAGAAAACAATGAGACAAGCTCCAGAGCTTTGTGAGGATGGCACAAGACTGGGCAATGTTTTGTCCTGTCGTGCGTAGGGTTACCATGAGTCAGAGCCAACTCAATAGCACCCAACAGCAACATACACAGAAAGTTGGTAAAGCACCAAAACCTGCATCTAATGTGGGCCAGGTTGATGGTTCATACTAAAGGAACTAAGGTTTTTACAATGTTACCCAAAACAAACAAACAACAGCCAAAACCCAACCAAACAAAACTTCCTATGTCAGTTCTTCAAGTGCCAGCCAAGCCTATAATGGTTCCATGTGTGCTCAGCATGTCTGTAGCAGGATCAAGCACATGTTCTCTGTCCCTGAGCAGAAAAATCATCACAGTCTTGAAGGCACAAACTCAGTATCAGGCATCTAAAGAAAAAAATTATTATTCTCGTATTTATTATAAAGAAAAATGCCTAGAGCATACTGGTGAATGACAAAGCCAGGTGGTACATAGCAATATATATGATTCCATGTATGTAAAATTTCATACATAGAACACTGTATGGCTATGTAAGAAGACCACTGGGAAAGACTGATGAAAACATCATTAAATCGTTGCAGATGTTTCCCCATAGTGCATGATTTTTAATTTAATTTGTATTTTTTCATATGTACACTTTCTCTCCCCCCCCCAGTACATATACATACACTATGTTACTTTTCTCAAAAAGTGAAACTATTAAAGAGAAAAACAATCAGGTGATTTAATTTCTTTTACTCTTTGATTCAACAAATATTTGTTGATTGCATGAGAGTATCCTAGAGTTACCTTTCCTTTTTAATGAGCCAGTGGATTTTCCATGTGCCCATGTGAGAAAGCACTAAAGCTAAGTCTTTATCAAGGCCCCTTTTGTAAAATTTAATCACCAGGGAAAAAATATGAACAATAATTGCTTTAGAGAGGGAGGAGGGTGGAAGTTGAAAAGGGTCATGGTAATGTTCTGTATCTTATTAGGGGTTTTGAGTACAAATTTATTTATTTGTTTCTTAAAAATGGGTGAAGAAAGCTCTAGTAGCATAGCAAGAGGCACTGCTAGCCCAAAGGCTGGGCATTGTAGTTGTTAGGTTCTACTAGCAGCTTTTTGGGAGAAAGACACACGGTCTCCTCTTGATATAATTCACTGGATGTAAAAAGCAAAGGCTGCAGGGAGACGGCCATACCTGACCTTTACTAGCTTCAGAAAAGGGAAGTGTCTCCAGCAACAGTATCAACAACACAAACCAATTCCTATGATGTGAGACATGTCTCCCATTTTCCCACATCTCTTTCTACTCATCTCAGTTCGAATCTTAATGCTTTAATGGGTCTAAAATCCAATGTGTTAGCTCACAAACCACACAGAACCATAATGGGGAAGTCAAAAGAATAGAATTCAGGTTAGAAACTAAACACAATCACTCAATCAGGACAGCTTTATGAAATGTGCTCGTAAGGCACCTCAGTCCTGAGCTTCCCGGCTTTAGGCCAGTATTCCAAAGTTCTCAGTCCTGCCAATATTGTTCCCACTCCACTTTCATTTCCAGGTTTCATCAACAAACCTGGGCACAAAGGCTCTTAGCTTAGCTCTGGTTCTGTCCGTGGGGGTCAGCAGTCCCAAGGTAACACCATCTCATGTTTTTCTCTGGTTCTGCTATGGTTGCTGCTCCAGCAAATGTAGCTGAAGCAAGAATTTCTGAGCCCAGCGAGTGTGCTAATTCCTTTCCTTCCTCATCTGATTCGGCTGCTGGAGCCACTCAACTTATTGACAAGACTAGCCAGTCCCCTTGTGTATAGGTTACATGTCTAACAACAACAATTATCTCAAACTTGAACTTCTTCCTTCATTACTGATGGTTCTTGATCGTGTTTACTTCCTGAAATGGTTAAATATTAGCCAATTCTATTTGGTGTAGTAACTCTGTGAATTTATTCCATATTCTTTGATACTTCCAGCATCATTCAATATTTTGCCCCTAAAATCTTCACTATTGCTACTTGAGCCTTGAATTAGTTCTCCAGTTCTTTCAATATTAAAAATGTTAAGTATGTGGTTTTCTAGCTCTTGTTCTTTATACATCACATTAAAATCTTTGTCTTCTCAAGCTGCTCTTTGATGTCTTCTGTTTGATTCTCTTACTTCAACATTCCTTCCTCTTATTTTGGTTTCTTTTCATTCCAGAGCAAGTTTCAGAGCCTCTTCTGATACTCATTTTGGCCTCTTTTTTCTTTCCTGTTTCTGAAACAAGTTTTTGTTTTCTTCATGGATGATGTCCTTGACATCATTCCACAACTCCTCTGGTCTTTAGTCATTAGTGTTCAAAGTCTCCAGTCTTTTCTCAATGTAGTTTTTTTAATCAATTGGAATAGACTCAAGACTGCATGTTCATTCTCATGAATTTGTTTTCATTTTCTTTACCTCCAATTTGAACTTGCGTGTATGTATTTGATGGTCTTTTCCATTGTCAATCCTGGGTCTTGTTTTGACTACTGATATTGATCTCATCCATTGTCCTCTTCCACAGACGTAGTTAATCTGATCCAGTGTGGTTCATAAGGTGAGGTCCATCTGTTGGTTCATCATCTATGTGTTTTTTAAAAGTGTTGGCAATGAATAATTTACTGTAAAAAATTCTGTCATGTGATCTTCAGCCTTGTGTTTATCATTAAGGCCATATCTTCTGACTACTATCCTTTCTGGGTTTTTTTGTTTTGTTCACAGTTGGGTGTGAGCTGATTGGATTCGGTCTTGTGTTCAAAAAGGTAGTTGGTCAACAGTTTGGGGCTGGTATCCAGTTTGGAAGCAGGAGTGGCATCTATGTCTTAAACAACATGCCTCTGGAAACTCTATGAACATTGATAAATGATGATAGTTATAAAAAGGCTTCAGGCCTTTTGTTTATAGGGTTGCTATGAGTCATGCTCGACTCAACGACAATCAACAACAACATCTCCTTTGATTTCCAATTTTTGCCTTCCAGTTACCAATTATTATTATTAATGCATCTTGATTGCATGATTGATCAATTTCAATCTGCAAAAGTTGGTAAAATCCTCACTTTCTTAATTTTCGGTTGGTGATTATATTTGAATAATGCTTATAGTAACAGGTTTTCCTTGTATGCACATGGATAATGCCACTCACGACATTGTACTTTAGGGTAGATTTTTTTTTTTTTAATTCCTTGTTGTGTATACCATCAAATAGGATCCAAATGGAACAAGAGGAGATTGTCCCTCCTTCTCCAGTGGAGCATCCGGTGGATTTGAACTGCGTACCTTCAGGATTGCAGGGCAGAGTACTTCAGGATAGATCTTGAAGTACATACACATTTAGGGGCCTCCAAAAGCTGACCTAGTGATCTGTGTGTGAGAAATTACAGGCTTTAAAACCCTCAGAAATAGTTCTAATTTGCACATATAGGGCCACCACATGTGGATTTCAATTACTGAGGTCTCAGAAATATATCAGTAGACTTTTCTCCCAAGCTTTCTTTTGTTAGCTGCTCAGTATGTCAGTCTGGAGACTAATGTGCACCTATTCCAGGCCATGGTCTTTGTAATTACTTGCTATGCATCAGAAAGCTGGACAATGACTGCGAGTGATAGAAGGAGAATAGATGCCTTTGAGCTGTGATGCTACAGAAGAGTATTTAATATACCATGGACTGCTAGAAGAACAAACAGGTTCATCCTAGAAAGAGTAAGACCAGGCTGTTCCTTGGAGGCAAGGATTCTGAAGCTTCATCTGACATATTTTATACATGTTGCAAGGAGAGACCAGTCCTTAGAGAGGGAGGAGGGAGGGTGGAGAGACAGCGCAAGAGAGGAAGACCCTCAACAAGATGAATTAATTCAGTGACTGGAGTAATGGGAGTAGGTGTTTCAGAGACAATGAGATTGGCACAGAATAGAGGAAAGTGTAGGGCTATTGTACATAGGGTCGCTATAAGTCACAGGAGACTAGAAGGCACATAACAACAACAGCAATAACATACATGTTTAGGCTTAAATTAATTCAAACTTTGGAAAGTAGGTTTATCTGGAGAGAGCAGAAGCCGGATACCCACAGGCCTGTTTCTTAGGGCTGAGTGTATTCTCCTGAGATCTGTTCACTCCACTTAAATCTACTGGGGAAAATACACAGATTAAGAAGCCACAACTTTTTATCACTTGGGTCCCATGGGTCTTGATATTCGAAGACTCCTTTCTCTTTATTTAAAAGTCAAGTGATATAGCTGGCTATTTAAATGAACCTGTTTTCACCCCACTTTCACCATCAGTTTGACTCGGTTTTTAGCTACTAATCAGGTTGCATAATGTATTGTTTTCTGAGATCTAGAAATTAATTTTGCTCTGTGTACTTTTATCTTTCATCTTCACAATAAAAATAGTACAATATATGTTAAGAAAGAAAACTTTATGGAGCCCAATTGTATTCTGACACACATGGTATCATGAGTCAGAATTAGTTGACTCAAAAGCACTGCTTTGATTAAACATAAACGAGCATATGCTGAGCAGGCAAAAAACACTCATTGACTATTCATCAGCATACTTAGGCAATATTTAAAATGGTTTTGCATATTTCCCTTTAAAGTACACCTTGGAGATTATTGCATGTCCTTTTATACAGAACTGTTCATTCTTTTTTATCATTTGCACAATATTTCATTGAAAGCATCTACTGCTGTTCATTTCACTAGAACTCTATTTTTGCTTTGCAGATAATGCCATAAGGAATATCCCTCTAGATACTACAATCATCTCAGAATAAAAAAAGTAATGGAGCAAAGTTTATTTGGCTTCAAACCAAGGTAGGAAGTACTAAGACATCATTTGGGTTATAGATGAATATTAAAAAGTACAAAGCATTAATATATATGCTGTGTCGGAAATGCCTACCCCCAAACAACAGTTAAAATAAAAGCATGAAGGGCAACAGGAAATCTCCACCCACTGAGTCAGACTCCTCAGGCAGGAGTAAATAGATAAGCTTTATCCAGTGCCTTAAGGATCCACAGTGGAGCCTTGTCACACTAAGGGAGGGCTCGTTTTACAGAACATGGCTCGACCCTAGGAACTTCCCCTCGAGAGTTTGGATGTAATATTAAGGACACACAAATACTCATTTGTCACAAAGACAATTCATCAAAGGGCTTTTATACATGCTAGTGGGAGAGCCAATTTCCGTTCGTCCTTCTTTTTGGATTTTTTTAAAAATTACATTTTGAAATAAACTAAAACTTAGAGAAAAGTTTCCAAAATATGATCACACATCCTTTATCCAAAATCACCACTTGTTGACATTTGGCCACGTTAATTTTAGCTTTCTCTTTATTTTTGCTCTGGTTCTGTGTGTGATTTAAGAGTAGACATTCTCCCCAAAACCCTACCACCCTTGAATTGACGCTGCCTTATGACAACTCTCCATTATGTTTTTAAGATGTAAGTCTTCAAGGGAGATCTTCCCAGATCAATCAGTAGCCTTTCACATTCAACTTTCCCTTATCTCTACCCCCTTTTACTTTATTTTCTCAATGATTCCCATTTATCATGACTTCCATATATGATGCTTCTCTATCTATTGCCCCACTCCATTGTGAGTGCCTACTCCACAAAGGTAGATCTTTTTGTTTTCCTCCCTAATACATCCCCAGTGCCCAGACCAATGCCTGATACAGAATGTGTTGCAGATTGAGGGTAAAGTATTTTTATAATTATTAATAATGAGATAGACTACCAAGAATGAGATAGACCAGAGAGCATAAAAAACAGGGGATCAGCAGTTCCCATGACTGAAAGCCTCAAGCCATGCCTTTCTGGGTATTTATTGAGAATCATAGGAAGGTAAACAAAGGAAAATCATAAGGGAGT
>NW_006399863.1:3230147-3231331 GCF_000299155.1 Elephantulus edwardii | reverse complement strand
TTGTGTGACTATACCACAGCTTCTCTATCCATTCGTTTGTTGGTGGGCATTTAGGTTGTTTCCAACTCCTTGCTGTTGTTAACAAAGCCACAATAAACATGGGTGTGCAGCATTTGGTTTATTATTAATATTAAATTTGATAATTGGCTTCCCTCAACAATGGGTACTCAGTAAATATTAGTTGTTGTTGTTGTATACTGAACAGTCAGAACCATCCCAGACAGTGGGTTTTGAAAGGCAGTAAATCACAAGGGAGGAAATTGTTCATTTTTCTCCACTGGAACAACTGGAGGATTTGAACTGTGTACCTTTGTATTGGGAGCTCAGTTCCTTACCACTAATCCATGGACTGCCAAAAAAATTATCAGGAAAGGTGCAGCTGGAATGCTCCTTGGAAGCTAGGATGACAAAGTTTCATCTCTTATGCTTTGGATATGTTGCTAGGAGAAGCTATTCCTTGAAAAAGAATATCATGCTTGGAAGAGTGGAGGGTCAGCAAAGGAAAGATTCCATCCAGATAGATTAACACAGTGGACAGCAATGGACTCAGTGATGGCGAGATGGCACAGGATAAGACAGGGCTCAGATGTGTGTTCAAAGGGTCACAATGAATCATACTTAACAGCACCTTACAAGAATAAAAAGCTATGAGTTGGTTCCATCTCAATGGCATACAACAAGAAAACCCCAGAGTTCCCTAAGCATTGGCTTTATTGTTGTTGTTATTCTGTACTGTAGAGTTGTAACTAACCCATAGCTGACTCTCCAGCAGGTTTCAGAGGAAGTTAATCACATAGTTAATTACTCATCCTTCTCCTGCAGAGCAGCTGGTGGATTGAAACCATGCCTTTGGGATTGCAGGCCACCAGAGCTCCCTGAGCATTTTTAATAGAGGGATCTAAGTTCTGAGTCCCTATGGCATTTTAAAATAAGAAGCAGAGATAGAAACCAAGTGCTGTTCATAAGAATATTCAGACAGGTATTTGTTTTATCAAAAGCAAGGCAATCTTTTGGCAAAGTACATGTTTAAAATACATATGTATCTATAAAAGGTGCTTAGGAGAAATCTAACTTTAAGAGTTGTAGGAGATGACAAAATGACTCAATCATCATATTCCTTTGAAAACCAAGACTCAACATTTTAGTCAAGATACATGAACGCTTTATTCTCTTTTCTCCTCCCC
>NW_006399863.1:3229156-3229968 GCF_000299155.1 Elephantulus edwardii | reverse complement strand
ATCCAATTTTATTCCCGGAATTCTGTTTCAGAAACACTTGTCCAAAGAGAATTGTGACTGATACAGCACAGGAAAAAGTTGGCCGTTGGTACTCTTTTCCCCAAAGCTTAATGTGGAAATGCCTTACAGGCTTCCAGCTCTGTTGCTGAGTCTAGAGACACCATGACCACACTCCCATTCCCAGAAAAACAGAGCTATCTTTCCATTTGTTCTTACCCTACCAGAAGAGAGGCTACTTTAGTCAGCTGTTCTTTTTACTCCATTGCCCCAAATGGCTTCATCTGGGCCATAAAGTTGTGAAATACAATTTGACATCAGTACAGTAACCCAGAGTGGGCTCCCTGCCCAACTGAATCTAGGGCCTGTGGCCAGCAGGAAGTGAAGACGAGGCACATTATCTTTCCTGACAATCTGTTCCTGATCTCCTGAGACCAGCTTTTGGAAGGAACTCACAGAACATGTGGGGACACAGAGATGTCTCCAGAGAAACATTCAGACAGCCTAGTCCAAATCTAGAAGGAAAAGAAAAAATCAAATCTCTATAAAAGAATAATCATCTGCAAAGAGGTTTGTTCCAAGTTCATGTCAAAAGGAGCTCTTTCAAAACAAAATGTACTGCTTGACTCTCAAACAATGAATGGGTGGGACTATGCATGTAACCTGCATGTGACCCACCAAGTGAATTGGACAGCTTGCTGAAAATGCAAATAGGGGACCTGGACTCCTTGCAGGAACTGTTGTGCACCATCTAGTCAGAACCAAGCCGTAGTTGACCCTCCATGGAGTTTTCAGAAGCAGTAAATCCCACAGGA
>NW_006399863.1:3216973-3228456 GCF_000299155.1 Elephantulus edwardii | reverse complement strand
TAACAGCAGACTTTCCCATGGCAATGCGCCTTTTAATTTCCTGGCTGCTGGTGCCAAGAGTGTTGACTGTGGAGCCAAGCAAACTAAAGCTGTGTACACTCTCAGTCTCTTCACCATCCATCCTGATGATGCCAATTGGTTCAGTGGTGAGAATCTTTGTCTTCTTGACACTGAGCCTCAATCCATATTGGAGGCTGCAGTCCTCGACCTTCTGCAGTAGGTGCTTCAGGTCCTCGTCATTTTCAGCAAGCAGGGTTGTGTCATCTGCATAACGCACATTGATAATTGTTGTCAGACACCATAGAGTTGATTCTGACTCATAACAACCTTGCACATTATAGATTGAAGCCTTTCCAGATTCTGCACTATTCTCACAAATTTAAGTCCATCATTGCAGTTGCTGTGTCAATTTATCTCTTTGAGGATCTTTCCTCCTGTAACTCTCTCCCTTTCCAAGTATGATGTTCCCTTCCAAGAACTGGCCCCTCCTACACACTTCCAGAGTATGTGAGATGAAGTTTTTCTATCCTTGCATCTAAGGGGCACTCTGAATGCACTTTTTCCAACACAGATTTGTTTATTCTTTTGACAATCCATATAATTCAACATGTTTCTTCAACACCACAATTCAAAGGCATCATCAATTCTTCCACCTTCTTTATTTGAGTAAGTTAAAAAGTTGGGAAGGATTATGAAAAATGCTAAAATGTAATGGGTAGAAATTGTCTATTGTCTTTATTTATGGAAAACACTTATTAAATGCTTTAATAAATATTTATTTATTAAAATGTTTTAAATTGAAGCTGCACTGCAATCCTAGAAGTACGCGGTTCAAATCCACCAGATTCTCTGCTGGAGAAGGAGGAAAAATCTCCTCCTGTACCAGTCAGATCTGATTTGACGGTACACACACACAAAATAATAAAAATAAAATAAAATTTAAAAAATGTTTTAAATTGTCATTTGAGTGAAAATTTATGGAAAAAATTAGCTTTCTTTTTGATTCAACACTACCCTTTTGGTCTTGTGTGATTGATTTTTCCAGTAGCATAGTATTGTTCACTTGACAGCTCCATCTGTATTGGGCTGAAAGGGGATTTCTAGGCACAGTTCCAGATCTAAAGTGTATTTAGGGGCTATAGTCCTGGCAGCACCATTACTCTATCAGAGTAGTAATTCTGGCCTGCGTTATGATTGTGAATTTTGTTTTACTTTCTTTACCTCCTTCTCTCTTTAGGACCTTCTATTTGGATCCTGATGAGAATGTCTGGAAGTGGTAGCAGGACACTATTTAGTTCTTCCCAAAATAGTGGAGGCTGTGGTCCAAGTAGTTAATTAGTTACTTGGACTAATTGCTTCCTTGAGTTATTTGCTTTTGCATGGAGAGAGACCAACAGTTAATTTTTAGATACTTAATTTGCAAGCTCCAAAGACCGCAGACACTACCCAAAACTCTATATCATTTTCATCATCATCTTCAAGAATAACTTAAAAGTCTAAACTAGAGTAAAAAGTTATAAAATCAAGGCAAGTTTTCTACTTTTGCCATTGATCCTGGCTTATCAGATGATTACGTACCAGGAAATGGGCACAGAGGTCTAATTGGTTTGGCGTTAAAGTGGTCTGACTTCTGTTTTCTTTCTTTTTTTCACTCCCCATATTGTGTACGGTCAAATCAGATCTGACTGCCACAGGAGGAGATTGCCCCTCCTTCTCCAGTGAAGCATCTGGTGGATTCAAACCACACGCCTTTGGGATTGTAGTGCAGCTTCTTGGCAATAGGCCGCCAGAGTTCCCTTAAGGTCTCACTTCTATAAGAATGATTCTTCACTGGGTCCTTAGCCCAGTTACTTCTTTTTTTTTTTTTTTCAGGATTTCCAATCATTCATTACACTGTTCTCCCTGCCCACTGCCTCCCCCCCAATTCACTATTCTCATTGAAAAGTAAAACTCTTTCATTGTTCCAGTCACTTCTTTTAATTGCATTTCATGTACCATGCTTGTCAACAGGTTAGCATTACCCAGAGAAGATTTGATTTTTGAAACAGTCTGCTAAAGGCTAGACAAACTATACAACTTGAAGGACCTAGTGCAAGTGAGAAAAGAGGAACCCTTATTAAAAGATTGGTAAGAATTTCAAACCAGCAGTCTTTCCATGTACAGGGCCCAGTGTGACTGCACAGGTCATGTGTCCATGAAGCCAGTGTTGCACAGAGCCAGAGGAAGTCTCTGCGGATATCTCTTCACCACCAACTTGGTTGCTAGGCTTTCTTGATAAGAGATTGGTAAGGGTGACTTGGGATGGGAAGTGGCTAACACTGTAGTCTCATTTCACTGCATAGACCTTACACGCTTGATCAACTTCTCTAGTTGCTGTTATGTGCTGTCGAATCGCTGGCGACTCATAGCAACCTTATGTACCTTAGCAGTTCTGAACTCTCCTGTTTCTTGAGCCAATTTCATTGCCTCCAATATACCTACTCCCATTACCCTGTCACTGAGTCAATCTATTTCACCGAGGGTCTTCCTTTCCTGTGCTGTTCTTCCACCTTCCAAGCATGATGTCCCTCTCCAAGGACTGATCCCTCCTGGCAACTTATCCAAAGTATGTCAGATGAAGCTTCAAAATCCTTGCTTCTAAATTGTGGAATGATTTCACCCTCTCCAGGACGGACCTGTTTGTTCTCTTAGCAGTCCATTGTATATTCAGCACTCTTCTTCAGCACCACAATTCAAAGATATCGATTCTTCTTCTGTAATCCTTAGTCACTGTCTAGCTCTCTGAGGCACAGCAAGTAATTGTGAAGACCACAGTCTGGATCAAGCACACCTGGTTTCTAGATTGACATCACTGATCTTCAGTGTTTCAGAGAAGTCCTGACAGTAGATTTTTTTTCCCAATGCAATTTGTCTTTTGATTTCCTGACTGCTGATACCAAGGCTGTTAATTGTGAAGCCAAGCAAGCTGACACCGTTAACAATCTCAATCTCTTCTCTACCATGATGCCGCCATTTGGTCCAGTGGTGAGAATCTTTGTGTCCTTGATGTTGAGTTTCAATCCATATTTAAGACTGCAGTCCTTGACCTTCAGCTGCATACACCTCATGTCCTCCTCAGTTTCAGCAAGCAAGATTGTGTCATCTGCATAATGCAGGTTGTTGATGAATCTTCCTCCAATCCTGATACCACACTCCTCCTCATAGAGCATAGCATCCCACATATAGATTGAAAAAGGTATGGAGACAGGATATATTCTTAACACACCCCTTTTCTCATCCTGAACCTAGATAAGTCAAATTAACATAAGCGCACAGAGCTTTAGACTTTATGAGACTGACTCACTCACTCCTTACTAAGCTAAGGGACACATCGTGTTGTTGTTGATTCCCTTTGAGTAGAGCATGACTCATGGTGACCCTATGAACAAAAGGCTTGAAGCCCCTCTACAACTATCAACATTTATTAAAGTTCATAGAGTTTCTGAAGGCATATTACTTAGGAAGCTTTAGACTTTGAAAAAAAATTTTTAAACCTGTGATTTGGGTGAAAGTTACAGAGCAAATTGGTTTTTCAGACAGTTCATGCACATCTTGTTTTGTCACAATGATTGTGATCACCACAAGTTTCACATCTTTCATTTTGTAACCAAGTTCTTTTAAAACAAATCCAGACATGCCAATAAAAACTCAGAAAGAAAATGCCTCATGTAGCTTTATGACCCAGCTCTTTTATTCTTAAGCTTTTGCTATAATCCAAGCAACATTATTAAAGTGATTATAAAAAACCAAGAGTATACTTTCAGTAATCAAAAGGGAAGTTATAAGAGAGGGTGACAGAAATAAACTTCACTTCTCTTCTTTCCACTTCTAAATATGGGCATTTTGCTAAGAATAACTTGTCATTTTTTGGAATATGACACTTAGCTTTGATTTTTCTCTTTTCCAATAGGAAATTTCCAGTAGGGTGGTTTGTTGGGTTTTTTTAAATGTGAAAAAGTAAAGATTAATTTATTAGAAAGTTTCACCCCAAAAGAATGGAACATCATCCTTGAAAGGAAATATAAGGAATTTTTATACGAGTTTTTTAATGTGTCTGAAATAATATAGCTAATATTCTTTACCAGTAGTTAGTTAATATTCAATGGGTCTGGAAAAGGCTTTTACTTTTCCTTTCTTTATTCTAATTTAAATATATGCAATACAATCTAAAAAAAAATTAATACTGATATTTAAAAAATTTTTTAAAAATCACATGCTTTGGATCTAGCATGATTTAAGATCAGTCACCAAATAACTTGAGTTTCTCTACCCAAAAGATAGGCTTAGTATTTATCACTGCTTTTCAGTTGACGTATTGGTGAAGAATACTTAATATACTGTGGACCACAAAAAGAAAAGCATGTATGGTCCTTAGAAGTAAAGATAGTGCAAGACGCTGCACTGCAATCCCAGAGGTACGTGGTTCAAATCCACCAGATGCTCTGCTGGAGAAGGAGGAGGCAATCTCCTCCTGTACCAGTCAGATCTGATTTGACGGTACACGTAAAAATAATACAATAAAAAAATAAAATAAAAAAAAAGAAGTAAATATAGCAACGTGGCAGCTTGCCCACTTTGGGTACAGTCCATCAGGAATGACCAATGCTTAGAAAAGCTCCTTATTTTGGTAATGTACAGAAGGACGAAAAACCTCGGGTGGGATGGATTTATACAACCGTCTCAACAAGCTCAAATTAATCAAGAGTCATGAAGAGAACATAGAAACCAGTGATTTTTGTTTTGTGGTTTGATTTTTTTGTTTTTGTTTTAAGGAAGGTAGGCTACTGCATGGAAACTAAGAATAGCAACCACGATGCTTATCAGAGAGAGATGTCATGAAAACGTGTGTTCATTGTACGTACACAGTCAGTAAAAGTTTTCTCTGAGCCTCAATTTCCATGCCTGTAACAAAGTGAAGTTGGATTGTCTATGATCCTTTGTAGGGTTAACAGTCTGCTAGTCTCTTAACATCTATAGAAAAATGATTGCTTAGTGAAAAAGGAATATCTTTACTTCAGGTAATTCTTTTCCTTTCATTTCCTGAAGAACCAGGAAGCCAAAAATAGATGAACAGTGCTTAAGGAATGTCTGGGCCACTCCTCTCAGCGCACCTGGGAAATGACGGGGTATTTCCACTCATTAAGATCTCCTTGACGAGGTAAGCAGTACTTAGTAGAAAGAGGACCAAACTTCAGTTTTTAAAAGCCCGTGTTTTGCTAGTAAAAATACTATGTCCTTTCAATTTTGATCTTAGATTATTTCTGGCCTCTTCTGTAATTAATTTGCTTACTTGTATTTACAGTCTAGATTCTCTGCTTAAGTAGTCATGTAAATGTTTCATAATTTATTCTTTTCATTCTATGTTACTGGTTAAAGTCCAATGAGATCAGTATCAATTAGGGAGGGGTTTGTGCATTAATTGAGCTTCCTGAGTTATCTCCTACACATTGAAATGCTAGTAATTGCTGGTCTTTAATGATACTAAGGTAATAATTTTAACATTCTGTTTGCTTTTCTGAGGTTGAACAGTAACAGGGATCATAACAGTAGTGATAGTTTTCAATTGGTAGGAATTAAAAAAAAAAAAAAGGTCAACATTTTAGAATGGAGAGAAAACGACCATATTGGAAAGTACACACTACCACCCCACATTTTCTTGATATGACATTTTTTGTGTATGTAATTAGAAATTTGTATGGATACAGAATCAGAGAGAGGAACACCCACATGGCTTAGAATTCAAAATATCTCATGTATGAGATTTCTTAATTTAAGCCTTTTCTGAGCCTGCTGAACACAAGTGGGAGATGAACGCCCTCGATGCCACTTTGGTATTTCCAGTGCTCTGCGTGGCTTGGTAGAGTTTTTGTTTTGTTTTTTTTTTCTTTCTTCATTTTTCGGTCTCAGTCCGTGCTCAGCACATGCTCCATCATCTGGTTCCCAGAACTCAGATTGCGCAGTGGTCTGGTCATCACCGACCAGGGCTCACAGTCACAGCTGCAGAGGCATCCCTAAAGCTCCCCATCCCTAGCCTCACCCGCTGCCCCACTCCCCTCTCTGCCGGTGCCCGATCCCCAGGCCCCAAATCGCCAAACACGTTTTCATAATCCTCTCGGGCTCTGGGGAAGCTATACAGCCCCGCGACGGAGCCCGATCATATAAGGAAAATATCGTGGGCCCATCTAGGGGCTCGATGGGGGATCTGGAAGCACCCTAACCTTGGCTGCACCCAACCTCCGACTCTCAACTACCTACAGCTGCTCTTGGTAGAGTTCTTTATTGTCAGGTTAGAGCAGTCCCCATGGAAGAAAATCTGTTCTATTTTGTTTAGCATTCACCAAAACAAAAAAGCCAGTTGTTCCACCAAGTTAATTTTGACTAGGTATTGCTGTTGCTGTGTGCCTTTGAGTCAGATCCAACCAATAGCTGCTGACTGACCCTGTAGTGGGTCAACAGAGACAGTGAATCACATGGGAGATTGCCCCTCCTTCATATGAGGAGCATCTGGGGGATTCAAACCTTTGCCTTCGGGATTGTAGCGCAGCTTATTACCACTAGGCCTACAGAGCTGCTCAGTATTGTAGACACACTGAAAAATAAAGAGACACGTTTTGTTTCTACATTTGGGGTTTTTCCCCCCCACTAAGGGTAAATTAGGTATAACAGAACTGTTTGTGGAAGATTGGGGAATTTTGAACACTAGCAATAACAATCAAAACGGTAACACTCAACAAGTATTTTTCCAGGCATCATGCTGTATACTTTCCCCCCTTACATTGTCTTATTTAATCCTAAAAAGATTCTGTGGTATATGTAGTGCATTTTTTGCAGACGGGGAACCTAAGATGTAGAGAAGCTGGTTGACAACGGAAAACAGCCCTTGTAAATGGTGATACCATGTGTGAGTCCGAAGCCTTGGTTCTTTCTTGCCTCTGACCTTCCTGCAGGCTGATGGGAATATTCTGAAGCCTGTTGCATTGCTTATAAATCTTTAGACAAATGAAACCACACTTCTGTCTGCTCTCACTCGCATTCCTTCCTTACCTTACCCTTGTGCATCAGTAACACAGACTTCCTTATAATCTCTTTCAGGTTGTGTTCTTAAAAGGCTTGGAGATTTTGTAGATTTTTTTCCCTTAAAATATCTTTATCCCACTATCACCAGACTTGGTCTTGAACTCATCTTTGAAGTTTTGGTTTAAACATCCATTCCTCCATACTCCCATTTGTCTCCAAACTCTCATTTTAGTAGAGAGCATATTGCATCATTATTTAAAGTATAACCAACGCAAGGGAGCTGTTTTCCCCTCCATTGCTGTATTTCTAAGTCCTCTTCAATGTTTCTGACTCCCACTGAGCATTTAATTAAACATTTATAGAATCAATGAATGAAAGGATGCATAACTAACATATATTTGTGCACAAAACTTATTAAAGATTTGGGAATTCTATATTACCTTGTGTGAGGATGGCACGGGATTGTACACAAGATCATTCTCAGAGACAACCCGATAGTATTTAACAACATCTTACTTTATTCCATGTAAACCTAAAAGTGAGCAGAAATAAAAACATTTTTGTCCTCTTAAATTGGAGATTCACAATATATCCTTATCTGTAGAATAAATTACCTGGGATACAGTAGTAGCTCGATACACATTTGTTAAATTGCTGAAGATCTTTAGAAAAGTATATAAGCTTTTCATAGTTTAATGTCTACTTTCCTTTCCAGATTCACTTTGGACCACTGCTTCTATATTCTATAATAATAGGTTGTTGTTCTTATTGTTAGGTGCTATTAAGTTGATTATGACTCACAGTGACCCTATGAACCCTGTCACAACCTGTGTCATCTTCACAATCTCTGGCACACTTGAGCCCATTACAGCTGTTACTCTGTCAGTCCATCTGGTTGAGGGTCTTCCTCTCTTTCACTGACCCTCCACTTTTCCAAGCATGGATGTCCCTCTCCAAGGAACAGCTTCTCCTAGCAACATGCCTAAAGTATGAGATGAAGCTTTATCATCTTTACCTCCAAGGAGCACTCTGGCTACACCTTTTCCAAGACAGGTCTTTTGGCAGTTTATGGAATATACCTTACTGTTCTCTAACACCACAGCTCAAAGATATTAAATAACCCTCAAGATGTAGTTAGATTAAGGAATGCATTGGCTAGTGGAAAGAGTAACCTAAGGACAAACCATCATCTGGTTGACCTTTGCCTAGTTCTGCAGCCATGGCTAAAACAAAAAGGGCAAGGATCAATTTACCTCAGAGATGTTCACTAGAAACTAAGAAATCAAGTCTATTAGTTCAGCAAGATGGAGTTATTTGGGGCCTTTTGATAACATATAATCAGATCTTGGCTGAAAGCAAAGAATACCAAAAGTTTGTTTATTTGTGTTTTATTAACTATGCAAAGATTTGTCTGTGTGAATCATAACAAATTACGGAAAACAATGAGAATCTCAAAATACTTAATGGTGTTCATGGAAAACCTATACATAGACAAAGAATTAGTTGTCGGAATAGAACGAGGGGACATCGCATGGTTTAAAATCAGGAAGACATGCATTAAGGTTGTATCCTTTCTCCATACCTATTCAATGTTGATGCTGACCAAATCATCAAAGAAATTGCACAACAATCAGCCATATGTAGATGACACAACTATACTTGCTGAAAGTGAAGAAGACTGGAAACACTTGCTGTGTCAAGTACACAGAATACATTATAGGTTACATCTCAACATCAAGAAAATAAAAACTCACCTCTGGACCAAGAATCAACATCATAATAGATGAAAAAAAAGATTGAAATTGTCAATGATTTAATTTTTCTTGGAACCACAATCAACATCCACAGTAACTGCGGTCAAGATATCAAAAGGCATGTTTCATTAGGGAAATCTGGTGTCGAGGACCTTTTCAAAGTTCTAAAGAACAAGGATGTCAGTGATTAAGGTGCACCTAATCCAAGCCATGGTCTTTTCAATGACTTCTTATTCATGTGAAAGTTGTACGATGAAGAAGCATTACAGAAGAATCAATACCTTTGAATTTTGGTGTTGAATAAGAGTACTGAATATCCTATGGATTGCCAAAGGAGTGAACTAGACTGTCTTGAAAGACGTGAAGCGAAATGTCCTTAGAGACAAAGATAGTGAAACTGTGCCTCACGTACTTTGGGCAGGTCAGGAAGGGCCAGGCCTTGGAAAAAGACATTATTCTGGGAAAGGTGTAGAGTCAGAAAAAGAGAGGAAGACCCTCAATAAAGATTGACACAGTGTCTATGACAATGGGCTTGATCATAAAAGAGATTGTGAAGATGGCACAGAATAGGACAAGGTTCAGATCTGTTATTGATAGCATCACTATGAGTTGTAGTAGTTAACTTGATGGCATCTAAGAGCAACCACACAACGCAACGGGAAAGGAGAAAGGATATAACACTGAGACAAACCTTTCCTGATGAAACCATGCAATATTCCCTTGTTCTGCTCATATAACTACTTTTTTTTGGTCACACCTCTTGGAATATTAAAGTTAAAAGTTGTTAAAAGGGAAACACCTAGCTGGAGGTGGCCAGTTCACTTATTTGAAAGTGGGTTCTTAGGGCTTGTGATGCTTACATTAGCTGGATGCTAGTTTTTCTGATCTGAACCGTGGTAAGGGAAAATACTTCAGTTCAGCACATCATATAGAGAGTGAAAGGGATTGAGAAAATAAGAAAGTCTGTGATTCAGAGAAACCTTAGCAGTAATTCAGAGTTAAGACATTTAAGTTTTCATTCTTGTTCTTGTTGCTCTTATGTGCCGTCGAGTCGCTTGCGATTCATAGTGACTCTATGTACAACAGCCCTAAACTCTGCTCTGTCTTGTGCCAATCACACTGTCTCCGACACGCCCATCTTGATTACCCTAGTCACTGAATCAATCCACCTCGTAGAGGACCTTCTCCTCGTGCACCTGCCCTCCACCCTACCACTTGTTCATTCTTAGTCATTGAAAAATTAATCTTTGCTACAAGGTCAGAAGGTCCCTTGATGTTAATACAAGGGGGTGACTTTCAGCTATAGATTGTAAAGTGGAGAGGCAAACCACAACAATTAAAGGATGTAAACTTGATAAGGAGGCTTTCTTCAAAATTGTTCTTCTGGACTAAAAGGAGGGAGCTCTGGTAGTCTAGTGTTAAGCAGTTACACTGCTATTCAACAGGCACTCAGTTCAAATCTCAGCTGCTTTTCTGGAAAAGGATGGGCATCTTCCTCCCCTACATTTGAAAATCCACTGGAGGATCAGCTATGAGTCAGATTCTATTAGATGGCAAACAATAACAACAGACCACAAGGAGGAGGCTTTGGTTGCCTACAGGAAAGAAGCTGCGCTGCAATTCCAAAGGCAGGTGGTTCGTAATCCACCAGCTGCTCCTTGAGGAAGAATGGACAAATCTCTTATCAGAGATTTACTGCCTCTGAAAACCTGCTAGCGGGTTGGCTACCAGTTGGTTCCAACTCAACCGCAAACAACAACAGATTAAAAGGACATGTCTCCTTTAAAAAAACAAACAAACAAACAAAAACACAAAGAAATTTGTTATTTTTCTATTGCTTTCTTTCATTTTGAAATCCCTTTTTATTCATGGGGTTCTCAGTCTTGGGGAAAAAAGGCAATTTTCTGGACTCCCTGGCTGAATTCTAGGCTTAATAAAAATGGCTCTGAAGTTAAAGATCCTGTCCTAGAGGGCCAGATTCTTTTGTCTTGTGTATATGTAGAAGGAAACTTCCTGAAATAGTTGCTTGGGTAATTCAAAAGATGGAAGAGAGAATAGAGAAATTTTAAGATGGCATCTGAATTTGCCCGGCTCAAAATGCAGGGAAGCAGTGGTGGTGGCCTTGAGTCCCACCGATTCATAGCTGATCCTCCAACTGGTTTTCAGAGGCAATAAATCGCAAGGGAGGAGATTACCCATTTTCTCTTGTGAAACTTCAGGTTGGCAGTGCAATCATAAGCACTGTGTTCAAACTTTAAAAGACAATCTAGTCTGTCACACAGTTTTCCCTGCTTCTGTTTGAAGAAGGGCTTCTTGGCTAATGTGTAATTTCCACGTGAGCACAATTGTATGTTCTAGGATTCCTATTTTGAATAGTATCTATAATTTGTTATGATTCACACAACCACATCCCTTTGCATAATAAATAAAGCACAAGTAAAGATCATTTAGGTATTTTCTTTGGATCAAGATACCTCTGGGATTTTAGACGAGATATATTTGACATTAGCAACAACAGACAGTATCACTTTATTAATTTTAATGAATATTTACAGAGATTTTGGATTTCCATTCATTCATTACTGCACTTTTCTCCCTGCCCACCCCTCCCCTCCGGTTCACTCCTCTCTTTGAAAAAAGAAAAATTCCTTCATTGGTATACAATCCCCCCAT
>NW_006399863.1:3193347-3216043 GCF_000299155.1 Elephantulus edwardii | reverse complement strand
CCCATTCTACAACAGTGGCACCATGCAGTATTTGTCCCTTGGTGACTGAGATATTTCACTCAGCATAATGTCCTTGAGGGTCACCCATTTTGAATAATATTGCACGAGTTTCTTGGTTTTAAATGCGGTGTAGCATTCCATTGTGTGAATATACCAGGGCTTCTCTATCCATTCATTTTTTGATGGGCACTTAGGTTGCTTCCGATTCTTTGCTATTATAAACAAAGCTACGATAAACATGGGTGTGCATATATCTGCTTGAATGGCAGTTATGGTCTCTCTGGGGTATAGTCCCAGTAATGGGATTGCAGGGTCAAATGGTATCTCTATTTGCAACTTTTTGAAAAAGTGCCACACCGCTTTCCACAACAGTTGCACCATTTTACATTCCCACCAACAGTGAATAAGAGTTCCGGTTTCTCCACAACCTCGCCAGCATTTGTTGCTTGTTGTTCTGTTAAATTTTGCAATTCTGACTGGGGTGAGATAGTATCTCATAGTTGTTTTGATTTGCATCTCTTTTAGAGTTAGGGATTTTGAACATGTCTTCATGTGCTTGTTGGCCATCTGCATGTCTTCTTTGGTGAAGTGTCTGTTCATATCCTGTGCCCATTTTGCAATTGGATTAGTATCACTTTTTTTCTACCTCCTCTTCTGAACCCAATTTCAATTTCTGGCAGTGCCATTTTGAGTCACTGAAGCAATCATTTAAAAATTATAGTCATCATAGTTTTACTTCTATATGATATTAATGGTATTATTTAAATATCTTTCAGTTTGTTGGCCAGGGAGTTTTATTCCAAAATTCTTGATAGAGACATGTGAGTTCTTCCAGTGTTGAATCTATTGAAACTTCTCAATTGAACACATGACCAGTTTTGCAAGACCAATAACTTAGTCACTGGAAAATATATTTCTCCCTCCACCCCCACCTCCTTCTGTTCTTAGGTGCACAAATTCTGAGACTTATGGGACTTTGGCAGCTCACAAATTAGGAGGTGGGGAATGTAGGAAACCTGTGTTGCCCACAGTTGAGATGGCGGCTTATGACATCTCGTTTGGATAAGTCTGTATTCTTTCATTAGTAGTGTTTTTAACTAAAATTAGAGTAAGTCAGATTTCGTAAAAGTTTGTCCCTTTTTACTAAAAAGGTAGATCAGAACGGTGGCATGTTTTGTTTAAACAACCTCCTCCCCTTAAATTCTCGCTTGCCCTTAACAAGAATGGTCGTCAAAGTTGTCCTGCGATCTGAAGCTTTCAGCCCATAACCAAGATGGTGCCCGTCGGCGTGTTAAAAATAAGTTGCCCTCTTTTTGCCCTCGACCAACATGGCTGCCTCGGCGTCGCTCACGTGATATCCCCTGACTACGGCGCGGGAGATGGGGTAGGAGGGCTCTTGCAGGGTGCGCGCTCCCGCGGTGGTGCACCGTGTAGATTTCAGTCAGAGTCACTATGGCGGCCGGCGCTGGCAAGGTAAGCTGAGGCGGCGGCAGCGGCGGCGAGGGAGGCAGCACCGGTGCTGGCGTCCGGGCTCTGAACTCCCGCAGCTGGTCGACGGCAAGGCCGGCGGAGGTGGCGGGCTGCCGCGGGGGCCGGCGAGCGGCGGACTGAGCGGGGCGAAGGCGAAGGCAGGCGGCACCGGCGCCTGACGGCCGTTTGTTTTGATATTTCCTCCACCAGGTCGGAAAGTTTCCTGCCTCATCGGGTGCAGCCTGAGCGTGCCGCCCGGGCCCCGCGTGGTGCAGGCGGCGGCCGACTCCGCCTGGGGCCTCCAGGCCTCTCCCCCAGCCCCGGGCCAGCTCCCTCCCCCACCTCTCCCGCCGGGAGCTGCGGCTGCCGGCCCTGCGATGCGACCCTCGCGGCGGCGACCCTGAGGGGAGGCGGCCCGACACCCCGGGACCAACTTCCCGTCGGCCGGGACCCCGTCGTCTCCGCGGGCTCGCCCCTCGCTCGCTCCGTCCGCGCCGGCCTGCGGAGCCCGTTCGGTGCCTGGTCGCGGGGACGCCTGGCCCGCCCGCTGCCGCCCCGGCTCGCGCCAGGCCGGGGACCCCGCACCCCTCCCCGGGCGGCCTCCAGGAGCCGGGCCATGCACAGCGTCCCGCCGGCTGCCTAGACCCCGCGGCGTCCCTCGTCCTCGCCGCGACGGAGGCGGCCAGCGGCTGCCCGCAGCTGCCCGGCGACCCCGGACCCCGGCCGCCCCGAAGCGACCCCTCGCTGGATGCTGCAGTGCCGCCCCGCTTCCGCCACCGAGGGGCCGGAGCGGCGGCCATCCCGCACGGAAGCCGAGGCTCGGGGCTGCGTGACTCATCTGCTCGGAGCCCGGTCCCCCAGCTGTCCTGCAGGAGTTTTCTGGGCCGGAGCTGTCCGATGTGCGAGCCGTCTCTCCGCAGAGCAGGCGGTGGACGGAGAGCGGCCAGTCGGCTGGCGGTGATTGGGGCGCTGCGGGCTGTTGGACGAGGTGATGGGGCTTGTGCGCCGCCTTGCCCCCGCGCCCGAGTGAAGAGTTGTTGATGCTCGCTGGTTATGTGTAGACCATGCACATTTGGCTTTAATTTCAAATTTTGGGGGGGCTAGGGCCATCGGCTGGTGAAGGGCACTCGAGATCTGGAGGAAGTCCTCTCTTGTCCCTGTTTGGAGAGAACACCCCTCCTGTCTGTCCTCGATGCCGTCAGCCTTGGCCATCTTCACTTGCCGCCCGAACTCGCACCCGTTTCAGGAGCGACATGTCTACCTGGACGAGCCCATCAAAATCGGCCGCTCGGTGGCCCGCTGTCGGCCAGCGCAGAATAACGCCACCTTTGACTGCAAAGTGCTGTCCCGGAACCATGCTCTCGTCTGGTTCGATCACAAGACGGGCAAGGTAATGTCACCGTGGTGTCTGACGATGGACTTTCCATTTCCCTTTGACAGGTGTTAGAATGTGTGCAGGATCCCAGGGTTGCACCCCAAGGACTTAGAGCAGGGGCGAGGAATCTGCTGTGTGTGTGTGTGTGTGTGTGTGTGTGTGTGTGTGTGTGTCTAGTTCTAGTGGAAATGTAATAGAAGTGGTTGAATGGAAAAGAGAGAAGGTATTGTAATTAAATGCCCCCCGGAGGGCGACGGCAGCTTGATGGCATGGTCTTTCCCAGTGAAATCCCAAACCTTAATTCAAGCCGGAAAACTAGACAGTGAAACTTGGCATCTCACTTTTCTCTCTTTTTAGAAAGGTGCATTTGCAGTTCAGTGCTTGATGAAGCAGGGAGCAGCTCCCAGAGCAATGCAGGGAATCTGGGGCCAGTATTTCTCCAGAGCTCAAATGTCTCCCTCATGCTGTGTACTTAGCACATAGCTTTTAGTAGAGTTCTGATCAGGGCCTTTCTAGTAAGGGCAATTGGTTGAGTAAACAAACTGACTTTTTGGAAAGACTTGATACATATATGCCCCTGACAGTAATTTGCAGCAATCAAAGCTAATTAAGTATAAAGAAGTGTTGACTTTTCAGGGGTTTTGTTTACAAGTTGTGCAAACATAAGCACTTTTATAAAAAAAGTTCCTTAAAAGTAATTTACAAAGGTGATATTTAAAAGTCAGGAAATTAATTTCTTTTCTGAAATTATGTCCAGGTCTCTCAGCACATTACCTAGTTGTAAATGGAATAAATTCAGCAGTCTTCACTTAAGTGTAGCTATATTCGTCTTTTATGTTAGCTCTCAAATTTACTATATGCTTGATGTTTATATCTTAAGAATACAAAGAAAAGTTTTAAGACTCACAAGTTTTGTGTGTGTACTGTATTAGAGCTTAATTTTATGCTTGAACTTGATGTTTCAAATGAGCTACTGAGCTAAGTTCCAACTTAAAATAAGTTATGTAAGATTAATATGAGTATCTCAGGTTTCATCTTGACTTTTTGCCCCATTTTTTCCCCCGAGTTAAAACGATTTCTTTCTTAAAAAGAAGAATTTAAGTCTTCAGGAGGAGTGTTTTGAAAGAGACCTAAACCGTAAAGGGATGAGAGAAAGCATATTTCTGCAGTTACTGAAGTGTGGAGTTATATAAATTATCTTTAAAGGAAAAAGGAAAAGATTACCAAAGTGCTCTGTGCTTGCATAATACCTGTACCCTGCTCTGTGTGTAGGACGAGAACTGAAAAGTATGTTAATTTTTCTGGTAGAACACCAGATGCTCATTTACCTGTAGAACAAATTTTTTTTTCTTTCTGAAAGCTAAAATTTTGGTGCCTCGGAGACTTCATAAATTACCCAGAATCCTTTCAAGCAGTTTAACTCAGAGGTCAGGGCACTTGTGCCCTAACTAACGTTTACTTTTTTTGTGCCCCTGGGCAGCTAGTAAAGTCATAGGTTTGTTCACAGTGAATTCTTTGCAAATGAACTTTATTTTTTTTTTATCTTTAATTTGATTCAGCACTCAAAAGAAACTCTAATTTCTCCTTTTACTTATTTGAGAACTAGGAATAACATGAAAGGTATACTAACACCCTCACATTAGCTTATTTTGTTGTTCTTTACCATTGAGTCATAACCAACCCATAGCTTACCCTCCAGACGGTTTTCAGAGGTAGATAATTGCCGATTGCCCACCCTTCTACAGAGCAACTGGTGGAGTCAAACCTCGTGCCTTTTGGATTGTAGCACAGCTTCTTGCTATTAGCCCACCAGGGACTGTCACATTAGCTTATTTTGAGATGATTAAGCATATATGAAGTGTGTGTTTAGCATGTTAATTGAGAAGACACATTAATGAATGTGGGTTTTGTTTTTTTTTTTAAATTTTTATTTTATTATTTTTGTGTGAGTATACCATCAAATCAGATCTGACTGGTACAGGAGGAGACTGCCCCTCCTTCCCCGGCAGAGCATCTGGTGGATTTGAACCCTGCGCCTCTGGTATTGTAGTTGCAGCTCCTTGCCACTAGGCCACCAGAGCTCCCCTGTTAATGAATGTTTTGAATGAAATTTGTTACTAGAACTTACCTTTAAAAGATGCATTTTGTTTATTTCTGCCATTTTCTCCAAATTTGACTCAGGATACAAGAATATTCTTTAAGTGTAGGTGTAATGATTGGTTATTGTATCATCCAGTCAAATGAAAACAAATGACTAGTCAGTTCTTACCAAGTGATTATTTTCAGGAGTTAACAATTTAAAATTTAGATTTGATTATACAGTAGGTTTTTATTAAGCATCTGGTACATACCAGATAGTATGAGGTACCCAGTTCCCAAGAAGACAGTTTGGTCAAATAGTTACTGTTATTTTTGTGTGAATTTTCCAGTTTGAAGATTACTGCTCTAATTCTGTCTAATAATCTTAATTATCATAAGAAAATATTATATTAACCAAAAGTTTTTGGGTTAATATATATTCTTCACAAATTTCTTTATGTAACATTTATGGCCCTCCTGTAAGTATCACTGCAGGCATTTTTTAAAAAAACTTCTTTGTGTTAGTTTTCCCATCTGGTAGTAATAGTACTTATTATTGTTTTGAACATTGAGATAATCTTACAAATAACTTAGTATGCTTCCCTGCTGGCTCTTATTGAAGGCCAGATACCTGGGGAGAAGGGAGTGGAAATCATCTCAGAAGCTCTTTCCAATTTACTGTAACAAAACACAACTGAATTTAAACCCAGGAGGCTCAATTGCATGTGCCCTGGTGGCTTACCAAAAGGTTGGTAGCTCAAATCCCCTAAACTGCTCCAGGGAGATAGATGGACAGCCTCCTAAAGATTTACAGCCTCAGAAACCCGATGGAGATGACGAGAAGCCTGATGAGCCTGACTAGGTTTGGCAGTGAGACTTTGTGTGTTAGTCTACATAGACTAAATAGATAGACCAAATAGACTGCTACACATGTCTCAGGGGGGCTCTGATGGATTAGTCTGTAGGTTGTCTTGTTGCTGACCTACAACTTATGCCTTTCTGGTGGTGAATCTGCCAGGAGAACGATAGACAATCTACTGCCATGCGATTTACAGCTGCAGAAGCCCCACTGGTTCTAACTTGACTGAGTTAGAAATGAGTTTGGTTTTCTGATGTATTTCTCGCCTACATAGTGGCTGGTAAGTTTGAACTACTGACATTTTGAGTAGCAGCTTAGACCCTCATAGAGGGTCTTCCCCTCCTGCACTGTCCCTCCACTCTGCCCAGCATGATGTCCCTCTCCAAAGACCTGTCTCTCCTTACATGTCCAAAGTATGTCAGGCGAAGCCCCAGAATCCTTGCCTCCAAGGAGCAGCCTGGTTTAACCCTCTCTAGGATGAATCTATTTGTTTTCTTGGCAGTCCATGGTACATTCAGTACTCTTCTCCAGCACCACGGCTCAAAGGTGTCAATTCTCCTTCTATCCTCCCTAGTCATTTTCCAACTCTCTGATGCTAAATTAATAGAACATATTATTTCAAAAAACTAATAGCAAATCAGTCTTCACACCAGGCACGAGGGCCATAGTATAGAAGTGTAATGATACCAGTTTGAGGACTAAGGTGTGTTTAATTCAGGCTATAGTCTTTCTGATCACTTGCTATGCATCTGAGAGCTGAACGGTGAATAAGGATGACAGAAGAGTAATTGATGCCTTTGAGCTGTGGTGTTGGTGAAGAGCACTAAATGGCTGAGAGAACGAACAAATATATCTTAGAGGGGGTGCAGCTGGAGTGCTTTCTGGAGACAGAGATGATGAGGCTTAGGCCATGTTGCTAGGAGATGCTATTCCTTGGAGAGAGACAGGATGCTCAGAAAGGTAGAGGATCAGCGAAGGAAAGGAAGACCCTCAACCAGGTAGATTGACATGGTAACCACCACAGTGGGCTCTAACATGTCAGGAAGTGTGAGGATGGCACAGGGTTCAAATCTTTTGGCACCTGACAACAATAACATTTTGGTGTTTAAATCAATGGTGTTGGAGGATGATAGGTTTGTCACAAATCAGAGTAATAATAATTCCCAAATAATCTTCTTAAGGATATGTTATATGCTAATGATTTGGTTTCAGCTCATGGTGACCTATGCCTAATTGAATGATCCAATTCTTGGTCCTTCATCATCCTCATAATTGTTGCTGTGTTTGAACACCTTGTTGCAGCCACTGTGTCATTTCATCTGATTGGGAATCTTCCTCTTTTTCAGTGACCCTCTCTCTACTTTACCAAGCATGGTGTCCCCCTCCAGGAACTGACCCTTCCTACTAACGTGCCTAAAGTATGTGAGGCAAAGTGTTACTCTCTTTTTCAGGAGCATTCTAGAAGTTGATGAGGGTGAGATAAAACTGGCAAAAGCAGATTATTTTAAATAAGCTTGACCTCTTCACTTGCTATTGAAACAACTTTGGTTGGATAGGTTAGTAGCTATAGGAGAACATCTATTTTGTGAGATGATTTAGGCCTTGTCTTTGTAATTATCAGACTCAGAGGAAAATAAATCTGCTTCCTGTGTGTTTCCTCCTTTTTTGTGTAAAGTAGTTGTTGAATAAATGAAACTGAGAAGAGAGTGTGCTGCCAGATTCTGGAATGTCCTGATTACCAAGCCAAGGACATGAACCTCTGGCTTCTGAAAGGTCCAGCAGGATACTGAACATCCTCACATCACCATTTAAGATAAGAGTGATACAGTAGCATATTGAGTGGAATGGAACAAGGAAAAGTGGTTGAATCTAACCAACACTAACAACAGTGTACCTTGCCCTGTTTTTAGCACTTGGCATGTTAATTTTATTTAATCCTTAAGTAAATGAGGCAGATGCTTTGCCTGTGTTAACTTTAAAGAGGAAGAAGCTCCTGGTGGCATACTCCATAGTGAGTTGTTATGACCCGAAAGCGTGCCTCTGGCAGTTTGCTTCTACCTGCGGCTTTGCAGGAGAAAGATGGACAGTCTCTTCTCGCATGATTTACAACCTCAAAAACCAGCCGGGGGCTCACCTCTGAGCCAGTTCTGCCTTGATGGCAATCATAGAATTTATCAGGAATTGGAACACAAAGATTAGGGTAGTTTGCCAAAATTCACACAGCCAATAAATAGTAGAGCTAGAATTTGAACCAAGATATTCTCTTGACTCTCAAATCTAAAACCATTTATCTATCCTGCTACTTATTCCAAGACCTTGTAACAGATTAGATGGGGTGTTTGTCAGACCATAGACCAGGCATTCGGTCGAGATGAAAATAAATGGCAAAAAGTAAATGAAGACAAGTTTGTCATTTATCTATTAGAAATTCAGCAAAGAGAGAATCTTCATGGCCTAGAGATGTTAGAAAAGGTTTCATGGGTAAGATTCAGTTTGTTGTTGTTATGTACCATCAAGTTGGAACTGACCCATAGCTAACCTTCCAGCAAGTTTTCAGAGGCAGTAAATTGAAAAGGAGTTGGTTGCCCATCTTTTCCCCACGGAGTAGCTGGTGCATTCAAACTTTGTATCTTTGGGTTGGCAGCACAATTCCTTACCACTAAGCCACCAGAGCTCAAGATACAATATATTGTTGTTTTATGCCATCAATTTGGAACTGACCCATGGCTGACCCTCCAGCAGTTTTCAGAGATAGTAAATCACACAGGAAAATGTCTATCCTTCTCTTGTGGAGAAACTGTGGATACAGTTTAAGATTTTGATAAAAGAACAGCATGTAGATAGAATCAGTCAGGAAAGAGCTTCGGGTGGGAGGAATTGTTCAAGCAGTGGCATAGAGACATGAGTGATATGTTCCAAGGTCATGGCAAAGAAGCAAAAGGCAGAATTTGGCAGCTGAGACTGTATCTTTCCTATTCTGTCAGTATCTTGCCATGACAACAAAGATCAGGCCTCAGCTTTAGGGAGAATGACAGATCATATTTTGATTAATTTTTTTTGTGTCTTTGTTTTAGCAGATACCTGATTTTTATTGTTGTCAGAAGTAGAAAGTTCATTAAGAGGTGCAGGTTTTTGTAAGAAAGTCATTTATTTGATGCAGATGTCAACTCTGATTGGCACAAATGGTTAAGTCTTTACTAGCCATAAGGTTGGTGGTCCCAAAACTTCAAGAGTTACCTTATAGGGCAGGCCTACTCTGTTGCTTTTGAAAGCTCTTCGCCTCAGAAAGCCTATGGGGCAGTTTTCTCGGGACCTGGGCCCAGGAATCAAGAATCAACTTGATGACAAATATTTGCAATGAGAATGTTTTACGATGGTTTAGTATGATCAGAAGATTAGGTTGTATATACACAGCACTTGACTCCATTCTCTGTTGTGGGGTGTTTTTTTTGTGATAAAAGAAATGTTTCAACTTTTATTTCAAGTTACAGCATTTTTTCTGTTATTTGCCTTTATTCTTTAAGTTAAATTAACTTTTTAAACTCCTCAGGCTTCTATTTGGTTTCTTTTTTTTTACACAACAGTGACTTTGTTTATTTCATTTTATTTTTATTATTATTTATTATGTGGGTACTGTCAAACCAGATCTGACAGGTACAGAAGGAGATTGTCCCTCCTTTTTCCAGCAGAGCATCTGGTGGATTTGAACCTCATACCTCTGGGATTGCAGTGAAGCTTCTTGCCACTAGGCCACCAGAGCTCCCTGGCTTTGTTTATTGTTGCATGAATTATTTGGTTTCTTAAGTGATATTTATGTTAAAGCTTAGTTTCTATTCTCTTTGAGAAATAGGCTGTCATTTAGAGCTTTAAATGAAAGGGTTATGAGAGAAGTTCTCACTTAATGTTTGATACTTATTTGAATGAAGAAAGATACTGGCTTGAGGCTGCAGAAAAGTTTTATGAACTTGACTGTCTTGCCGGTGCTGCTTTGGCTGCCATTTGAGCAGTTTATTGGAGCCTGGTGTGTAATGGATTGGATTGCTAACTGAAAGATCGGTATTTTTAATACACTTGCTCTGTAGAAGGATGAACGGGCTCCACCCATAATGAATTCCTGCCTTGGAAGACTTGCTATGACTTGGAACCCACTTGACAGCATTGGGTATGGGTTCTTCCTGTGGTAGAATAATTTACACAGTTGGTACTCTTGTACAAAATTTCTTGTTGTTACTCCATTAATTTTGGCATGAGGTAGCACAGTCAGAGTCATTGCTGTGGAGTCAGAACCAATTTATAGAGGACCCTCCAGTGGGTTTTTGGAGGCTGTAAATCGTTGCACTCGAGGTGATTGCCCCCATCTTTGTCTCACAAAGAGGCTGATGGGTTCGAACCATGTGAAGGGGCGCTACCTTTAGATTAGTGGTACAACTCTACTCACTGTGCCACCAGAACTCCCTTATAATTCCTTTAAAAAAACCTTTCCTTTTCCTCTCCCTCCCACACTCATCCCTGTCTTCGATTACTCTTTTTCCTTTGCCCTCAAACTCTGTGTACTAGCTACATGATGGTACTCACTGTTCCTGGAACAAATGCCTTTTTTGCTGTGGTGTCTTTCAGAGTGACCTTTCCGCTTTTTCACTTGAGGCCCAGTTCCAATGAGAGGCCTTCTTTAACGCCCACAAACTGAAGGATTAATTCTGTTTTCCTCTATACTCCTAACTTTGAACGTAATTCCATTATAGGACATAGACAATGAAATAACTATGATGCAAGTATACAATAGCTTGGCCTGAGGTGAGCCCTTGAGAACAAGGGATTAGTTACTATAAATGTTTGAATGAGTGAAATAGAACAATGGAGTAGATTGTATTTTTCCCGATTTAGGTGGGTCAAAGGGCAGAAGGCCATTCTAATTAGGAACCAATTTGAGATTATGAATTGAATTATCAATATGTGGCCCTTGTATACAAATCACTATGTATTGAAAATTTGTATTCTGGATTTGTGGGAAATTTTGTGATTGGTAACATTAATTTTGAGTCATTCAATATAGCAAAGTAGTACTTTTAAAAAAGGATTTTATACTATTTACCATGCTTTAAAAATGACACTCTGGAGATAAGTAATGGAGTTACAGGTTGACTCTCTTTATCCAAAATATTTGATGTTTAGATTTGCACACGGTCATATTTATAGTAACTAAGGGGGGTTGAAACATGAATCTAGATTTTTTTCCCCCTGCCCTGAAATAAAAACCATTTGCTCTGAACTTCATGAACTAAAAAATTTTCTGAACAGTTATAAAATACCTTCCTTTTGCTCACTTGATAGGTATTCTGAGCTATTTCTGAGTGCATAAGTAAAATGCTGTCATATGATTGCCTTTTAAAGACTAAAAGAACCTGAGTTAATTATTTCTCTAAGTCAGCGAGCATTTTTAAGTTACCTGTACTACTCCTAGTGATAAAAATCCTTTCGTGCTTGCATGGAGTCAGCTGATTTGGATTTAGGTGTTTATGCAGACAAAGGAAACAGCCTTGGAAAAACTTGTTTGACCATGTAAATTTTTTATTCTTTAAAGAGAATACTTGGCAGATAGAAAAGGAATACAGTTTATATAGAAATACGAAAATAGAAACTTTCTGATGATTAGTTCTGTATCCTTTGCTAAATATATGATTTGGATTAGGTTTTAAATTTAAAGACATTAGAAACTTATTGTATTAAAGTCTTATCAATATTTCAGACTTATTTACCTTTATAAATACTAGTTTATTTTAAGTCAAGCAGAAATTAATATTTAATGTAAGACTGGCTTTTGTTTTTCTTGTGTTTACATAATGGGGACATAGTCTCATAAAAACTGCAAGCAATAAGGTGAGATATATACATATACATATATCAATATATGTATATGTATTTTAGAAGATGAAAATCTCCATTCACATGAATATTGCTCAACTTCTTTTCTGCTCCAGAACTATTGTTACTAGTTTGATCTATATAATTTTGAGAACATTTTGTACATTTGCTTAGGTACATATAAAGGTATACTGTAAAGAAGTATAGAGTTTGTGGTTTTTAAAAAATTATTGTTATTTTTTTAAAAAATAAATTACTTGATCGTGCTAATGCGAAACCTATACTTGAACCAGGAGGCAGTCGTCAGAACAGAGCAAGGGAACACTGCATGTTTCAAAATTGGGAAGGGCGTACGCCAGGGATGCATCCTATCTCCATACCTTTTCAGCCTATATGCAGAACAGATTATCCGGGAGGCTGGGCTCTATGACAAGAAATTTGGGGTCAAGATTGGTGGACGATTTATCAACAATCTGCGTTATGCAGATGATACAACCCTGCTTGCTGAAACTGAAGAGGACCTGAAGCACCTGATGCAGAGGGTCAAGGACTGCAGCCTCCAATATGGATTGAGGCTCAATGTCAAGAAGACAAAGATTCTCACCACTGGACTAATTGGCAGCATCAGGATGGATGATGAAGAGATTGAGATTGTACACAGCTTTAGTTTGCTTGGCTCCACAGTCAACACTCTTGGCACCAGTAGCCAGGAAATTAAAAGGGCATTGCCATGGGAAAGTCTGCTGTTAGGGACCTCTCCAAAGTACTGAAGAGCAATGGTGTCTCTCTGGAGACTAAGGTGCGTTTGATACAGGCTATGGTCTTCGCAATCACTTGTTATGCATCGGAGAGTTGGACAATGACCAAGGAGGATAGAAGGAGAATTGATGCCTTTGAGCTGTGGTGCTGGAGAAGAGTATTGAGACTACCATGGACGGCTAGGAAAACAAACCGATTTGTCCTGGAAAGGGTTAAACCGGGTGGCTCCTTGGAAGCAAGGATTCTGAGGCTCCGTCTAACATACTTTGGACATGTTGTGAGGAGAGACCGGTCCTTGGAGAGGGACATCATGCTTGGGAGGGTGGAGGGACAGCGCAGGAGGGAAGGCCCTCTCTGAGGTGGATTGATTCAGTGACTGGGATAATTTGGATGGCAGTGTCAGAGACGGTGCGATTGGCACAGAACAGCGGAGTTTAGGGCTGTTGTACATAGGGTTGCTATGAGTCGCAAGCCACTCGATGGCACATAACAACAACAACTTGTATTTTGACCCAAGTTCAGACTGTTGTAAAACTCATGTTACCAGTTATTGAGCACTCACCTGTTTGTTGCTTTGCTCAAAGTGTTTTATGTCTCTTATCTTACTTAAGTCTCATAACAAACTTTTGTAGTAGGTACTGTTATCTTCCCTTTATAGTTGAGAAAAGTAAGACTAAGAGATGTGAAGGAATTTGTTCAGGTTTATACATGTGGTTACTGCTGAAGTCATGATTTGAATCTCAGTCATCTGATTGCAGAATGCACACTCTTGTTGCTCACTCTGTTTCTACCTATCTCATCATGCTATCTTAGCCATTATTGATTCTATTAATAGTACTTTAATGACCAAAGGAAAGAATACATTGAAATAAAAACTTCATTTGTACTAAATCTTAGATATTTTGTTAAGAAGTCAGTTTGGAATTTAATTTTTCAGTGTTGTTTCTTTATTTTGTTGTTAAAAGTATACACTGGCAAAGTATACCACAGTTCAAGTTTTTAGGTGTACAGTTCAGTGACATTGATTATATTCTTCAAGTTACATAGCCGTTCTTACCTGCCTTTTCTGAGTTGTTTCATAGCCCATTAACATAAACTGTTGCTTCTTAAGTTTCCTATCTAATATTATGAGTTGATATTATCAATTCAGTCTCATATACATTGTTCTTGCTACAGGTAGACTATTTTACAGTATTTTTTTAATTACAAGTTTGTAAGTTGAATAGAAACTCTTAATATAAAGTTTATTGGCATTTCAGTGCCCAAATACTAAGACACTTTGTCTTCTAAATTTGATAAGTCCTAAATTTTATGTTTGGAAGGTTGTGTTTTAGATGAAATAATAACACCTTATAATATATACTCCATAAATAAACTTTCTAACTTAGAAAATTGACTAAGTTTGATTCTCTAACTACAGAAAAGATATTGTATTAGATGGTAATAATAAGGTTTCTTTTATATCTAAAATCCAGGGATAAAAAATAAGATCATGCTGTATATTAAAGACTTAAATTTTGGTCATTTTTTCTGAATTAGAATGGTAACTTATGGGGTGTACATTATGTGCATATTTCATTTGAAACACAACTTCCAAACTTTCTGAATTTAGGAATTTTCCAATTCGGGGTGTGGGGGGTGGGGAAGTGTCTATTTAAGAGTGTTATAGTACTTGCCAGCGACAGTAGCAGAGTTCAACAGGGCAGCAAACAGGGAACACTGTCAAGGTTGTGGAGAGATTGGGACTCATAGTCACTTCTGGTAGGAATATAAAATGGTACAGCCACTATAGAAAGCAGTCTGGCACTTTCTCAAAAAGTTGGAAATAGAAATACATTTGACACAGCAATTCTACTACTGAGAATATACCCTGATTCAAATAAATGATGCACACCTGTGCTTTTTGCTGCATCATTCAGATAGAATCAGCTACCCAAGAGCTTATAAACAAACAAATGGATAGGAAAACTGTGGTACAGTCAGACAATGGAATATTATGCAGCATTGATAAACAATGAACTCGTAAAACATTATACAACATGGAGGAGCCTGGAGGACATTATGTTGCATGAAAGTATCTGTCATAAAACAGTGGTGTATAATACCACTGTTATCAAATAGGACAGACATGGGAAGGGTTGCAGACAGAAGGAGGGAAGAGTAGATAGATAATGAACACTGATAGATTAGAACAGATAAGAAGAAGAACTGTCTGAAAGGATTATATGATTAGGCATTATGTGTATGACAACACTCTGGAACAAGAGATGCTTTGAGGATATTGCCGGAAGGGCTGGGGAAGGGTAGGGAGGAAATGTGCAAGGTGAAAAAAAATTCAAAATAATAAAAGATTCATCTGACTTAAAAAAAAAGAATATTATGGTACTTGAATACCAATATACCAGTAATTTTTACAGTGGAGAAAGAGCACTGATAGCGGGTAGTAAGCCCATCTTTGAAGAGAGATGAGCAGCCTTTCAGATGATTTATAGCCTCTGAAAACCCACGGGAGAGTCAGGTTTAAATCTGTTCCAATTTGATGATACTCAAGTTGATGGTAATTATGGTTGTAGGATAAGTGTACTTTTTTTGTTTTGAGGCTTTAGGGGAGAAATCTGGATAATAAAGAATGTTATAGAGTTCTCTGGTAACCCAGGAATTCCAATTATTATCTGAGACAAAACATGTCTAATAGAACTTGTGTCTAAATGTTTGTAGCAGCGTTATCCCTAATAACCGAAAAGTGAGAGCAACTGAAATATCTATTAACTGATGTACAGATAAATACAATATATTATTTCCAAAGAATGGAATATTACTTGACAATGAAAAGGAATAAAGTTCTGATACATGCTACAATATAGATGAACCTTGAAAACATACTAAGTGAAAGAACGCCTCAGACTCTGCCATTGAGTTAGAAACGACTCATAGCTGATCCAGCAGTTTGTCAAGATGGTATAAATTGCACAAGAAGAGATTGCCTGTATTTCTGCTGTGGATCAGCTGTTTGATCGGAACCACCTGCCTTTGGATTGGCAGTTAAATTCTATAATCACTAGGCAACCAGAACTCCCTTAAGGCCATTTAAAAAAAATTTTTTTTTGTATATGAGATGTGCAGTATAGGCAAATTCATAGAAAGTAGATTAGTAGTTACTGGAGGTTGAGAGGAGCAATTTGGAGGAAAATGGAACAAGAATACTGTTGGGGACATAGTTTCTTTTTCAGGTGATGAAAATGATAAAAGTTGATTGTGGTTATAGTTGCACAACTGGGAATACTGAAAACCATGAATCATATACTTTAAATAAGTTACTTGTCTGTTATTTGAATTTTATTTCAATAACGCTCTAACTGGGACACAGAAGTGCTAGATGGAGAAATAGTGAGAGGAGATTGACGCGTAGGAAATGGAAGAGAGTGGGGAGAGAGTTCATGAGTGGGTAGAGTCGCAGAAAAGTTTTTCAAGTATGGCGTGGCTTGATTTTGTTTCCTGTCTCATTTAGTATGAATGTCTTAAATCTTGGACCTTTGATTTAGCAGATGGAAAGTGTTTTTCCAAAGTGAAAGGCATTTGCTAATGGACACAGTTTTTGTTGATGTTGTAGTGTCAGAGCCTTAATGTAGGTGTTGAGAAGTTATACTTAGTGTGGTTGGTGTAGCACGGCTGGTTAACCTTTTTAATTGTTGAGTTGATTCTAGCTCATGGCAAACCGGTGTATGCAGAGTAGAATTGTATTCCACAGGGTTTTCAAAGGCTCTGGAACCTTTCAGACACAGACAGCCATTCTTTTCTTCCAAGGTGCCTCTGGGTGTGTTTCTGTCTCCCGTGCTAGTGGTTGAATTGTAAGAAGCTACTTGAACCTCTTTAGGGACAAGGTAAGAGTTAAAGCCATATCAACAAACGAATGGCTAGAGAAGCTGTGGTATATTCGCACAATGGAATACTATGCTGCATTAAAAAACAAGGAACTCATGCAATATTATTCAAAATGGTTGACTCTGGAGAACATTATGCTGAGTGAAATATCCCAGTCACAAAAGGACAAATATTATATGATGCCACTGTTGTAGAATGGGACTGTCCTTGGGGTTGGGGAGAGACTGAGTAAGATGGGTTCAATAATGTATACTGCACTGAAACAGAGGAGGGAGAAAACTGTTTAAAAGAGATATATAACTAGGTATTTCTGTCATCACAGGAGACTAGAGCGAGGGCTACATGGTGGAGGGGACCTGGGGGAGGGTTTGTAAAACAATGAAAGAATCTTTTCTTTTACTTCTCCATAATTTTTGGACTCATGTACTTATAACTTGTTAGTCAAATTTGTGTCTTCTAGGTTGCAACACCCCCATGATACATCTTCAAGGATATGAACATGTACGGCCAAGCACAATCAATAAGAGTGCATCTAAATTCCAAAATCAATCTCCATAATAGTCTATGTGTTTCCTACTGCCAAAGGGGCCCTTTAGAGTAGTGAGAGAAGATCTTCACCCTGAAACCCCCAGCGTCCCTTTTCAGCAGGAAGTAGCTAAGAGAATACGCCATCCCCTTTTCCTTATGACTCAGGGTGAAGTCTCTCTCAGGGAGGAGTGATAGGGAATGGCAAAGGACACACTGACAAAGAAGATTAATCAGAACTGGCTTTGACAAGCACTGTGGCATTTGGACAAGAACAAACTGGGAGGAGGGTAGAGAGAATAGTGCAACAATGAATGAATGGAAACCCAAAATCTCTGTAAATGTTTATGAAAATTAATAAAATATAGAAAAAAAAAGAGTTAAAACCATGACATGTGCCTTAGGCACCGTGTGGAGGGAGGGTGCCAGTAAAGAGTATCTTATTAACCATCACAGTTTTCATTGCTAACTGTGAGAGATCATGTAGCAAGTTAAACGTATTACGCATTTGAGAGCCTCTAAGAGTCAAGGCAGACTCAGATTTTGCCCTGCTGAGTGTAGGAAGAAATTGGGGTAGGGGTGGGGAAAGATTGTGAGCTTATTACGGACCAATTTTCGTCACTGAAAACAAGGAAGGTCATTTTTATTGTAGTACCATGATGTACGAAGTGAGAGATTAACCAGCTTGACTCATAATTTTGAGCTGATTGTAGAAGTTACCTAAAAGATGAGTGTCAAATATTTGGGCAGGGGCTCCATTTCAGTGCTTGCCATTTTCTGTGGACATGCCCCAGTCTAGGTACTAGTTTTAATCACCAAGGAATTTTTATTGTGCTGGCACATAGAAGGTGGTCAGCTACTGTTAGAATGAATGATGCTGTCTTGCATGAAAGTATTAGTTTATTTGGTAGTTGAATTTAAACTGGGAGTCCCTAACCAGTATCTGAATATCTTAACGTGTGTATTGCAGTTTAGACAATCCTGTTAAAATATAATGCAGTAAGTTGGACAATGGAAATATCTGTGACAGAGATAAAGGAGTGATACCATCCTTTTGTTATTTCTAGGAAATGCAAAGTTAGAAGTGACCAAGAGTTTGGGCTGGGAAAATCGTTGCTATCAAATCCTTCTAGTAGTTGAGCATTGCTGACAGCGGTTGTTGTATGGAGACAGTATGGTTAAAAGATTCTAGAATTGCTTTATCTGGGTTGGAATCCAGGCTCTACAGTTTGCCAGAAATGTGTGCTTATGCAGTCTCTGTGCTTCACTTTTCCTTATCTGTAAAAGTAGACAAACAGTGGGATCCATCTCAAAGGACCATTGTAAAGATTTAATGAGAATTCACATAAAGCACTGACATAGGTTAGGCACTTAATAACTTATGCATATTATTTATTTTTGTTTCAGTTGGTGTGTTTGTCCAATAATAAATAAGGCTTGTGTGTTCATTTTCTGAAAAATGTTTAAAAATACAATTTTCCTTTTAATACCTGTCTTTAAGAGTACCCTAAGTAAATTCTTTGATACTTTGCTAACTTTTTGAGTGTGTTTAAGAAATAGTGTTATAATGAATATCTGTTACTCAGTACAGTGATCCTTGTGTAGCACAAGCAGTTAATTGCCTGACTCCTAGTCAAAAGGTGGGCATTTCAAACTCATCTAGAGGCACTGTGGAAAGCAGACTTGACAGTCTTCTGAAAGGTCATAGCCTTAATTAAAAACTATAGATCCTTTCAACTCTACACCTATGGGGTCTATGAGTCAAGAGTTGATTCAGCAGCAAACAGTAATATCTAGGACTTTCCAGTCTGTCTTGTTTCCCTTTTAAAAAGCAATATTTGTACACAGTAGCATACTTGCTCTTCCTTACTTGAACTTTTGAAATGAAAAGAACTGAGTAAGCAATGTAATGTATATCTGATCTCTATAAGCCAGGAAATGTAAAAGAAAAATCTGTGAAGCCTTATCAGGCAACATGGGACATAGTGAAGGTATTGAAATTATTGTAATCTTCACTGAATTTGTAGTTCAGTTACAAAGCTAAATCTCTTATGAAATAATTAGAGAAGAATTAAAATCTGTGTAATTAAGAGCATTATGTGATCTTTGTAGGGAAAACTTGTTTGTCCTCTGTATAATGAAATATGTGTATGGAAAAGGCATTAATTCAATGATACAGTCAGTAGTGAATTAAATTTAGTAGTAAATTGAATCTAGAAGAGTAGTGTTGTTAAGAGTTTTTAGCTGTACGATACAGATTCTACAGATTGAAGCAGAAGAGGGTTTTTATTTTTATTTTTAAAGAAGTTGGGTAGTTTATAGGCATATTGAAAGGCTGGACCCTAGATTTGGATACTCTGCTATTGGAGCCATCACAAAATCATGCTGTAGAAGCAGTCTAGTGCAGACATGGCTGTTGCATTGCTTAAGCATTAGATACTTCAGCTTGTATTGCTGACATTGAATAGCACAGGTTGCCACTGGCACTGTTGGGCTTGAGCATCAGAGATCGTGAGGATGGCACAGGACAGAGCACATTTCAGTTGTTTATAGGATTGTTATGAATAATAGTTAACTTGATCATACCTAATAGCAATAGCAACACAGTCACTGTGGGTGAATTGCAAACACTGTGGCTAGATGGGCGGTATTAAATAGTCATTATACTGTACTTACAATTTTAATGGTTTTGCTTTTAATTTTTCTATGTGTCAAAATTTCGTTTTCCTGGTACACGTTATTGAAGAAGCTCGCTCTTTTTACATCTAATAAACTTAGCATGCCTGCTAAAAACCAGTTCACCATTAATGTATGGTATTATCACTACACTTTCAGTTTTATTGTTGCTCACTATGTCTGTTGTTTCATCAGTACCAGGTGGTTGTGATACTGTATTTGTGCTGTTAAAATGCATACTCACTGCTGACAAATAAATTCTAATTCACAGTGATGTATTGATTTTCCAAGTCTGTAAATTTTTATGGGGAGACATTGTCCATTTTTCTCCCTCAGAATGCATGGTGGATGCAGACCTTGAACTTGTTGCTTAGCACCGTGACACTTGATGCATTACCTATGCTTTAAAATCAGGGAGTATGAGTTTTCCTAGTTTGTGCTGCTTTTCCAGCATTGCTTTCGCTGTTTGGAAACTTGCTCTTCCAAATAAAGCTGAGGACTCTTGTCAATTTCTGTAAAGAAGCCTGTTGGAATTTCACTGGGATTGTGTTTAATCTGTAGTGTTTTGAGTGGTATTGACATATTAACAATATTAAATTTCTACTGTATGAATGTGGAACATTTTCCTATTTATTTAACTCTTCTTAAACTCTTAAATTTTGTATCATTGTTTTATGATTTTTATTGCAGTAGTCCTTAACATCTCTGGTTAAAGTTATACCTAGGTATTTTATTCTCTAGGATAATACTGTAAATGGAATTATTACTTTTCCGATCTCTCAGCTCTGGTAGCTTTGGTGCTGCCAGCTCAAAGGCAGGCAGTTCACATCCACCAACTGCTCCATGGGAGAAAGATGGACAGTCTCCTACATGTGATTACCTGCCGCTGAAAACTTGCTGGAGGGTTGTTTCCAACTCAAGGCTGTGTAACAACAGCAGGGTATAGAAATTTAATTGATTTTTATTAGTTGACCTTGTACCCTGCAACTTAGCGCAATTCCTCCATTCTAGAAATTTTCACATTAGAAGAATTTTGATGAAGAAAATATTGAATAAGACTGTCCAATCTAGAAGCAACTGTAAAGTTATTGAACCTACGTTAGAACTTAAGTTTGAAGTGTTTTACAACATAAAATTTATTTAGTAGTAATAGCCTTATAGTTTTAAATGAATACTCTAAATGGAGGCTTACATAATGATAATAGAATTATATTATTATATGGAAAAAGGGCTTTCAGATAAGTAGCAATTAAAGTTATTGGCATTATATGATTTTAACAGTTATTTTTCCACCTTCCTTACCGGTGACCTGATTTGAGAACTGTATCAAAATCTTATGTATTTTAGCAGCTATCTTGAGAGTTGAAATATAAATAGGTAAACTGTTTGAATAATCTAAGAAAAAGATTAAAAAACCCTTTCCAAGTATTGTTGTTAATGAACCATCCATTCAGAACTGACTTCTAGGCTTTCAGCTGCAGTAAATCACTGGAGGAGATTGTCCATCTTTCTGCCACAGTCAGCTGGTGGATTGGAACTGCATGCCTATGGGTTGGCAGTGTAGCTCTTTGCACTAGGCCACAAAGTATCAATTAATTATAAAAAATACCAAGTATGGCGAGCTCTTGTGGCCTAGTGGCAAGAAGCTGTACTTCAATCCTAGAGGCAAGAGGTTCGAATCCACCAGATGCTCTGCTGGAGAAGGAGGGACAATTTCGTACCAGTCAGATCTGATTTGATGGTACACACACACAAAAATAATAAACTTTTTTTTTTTAAAAAACCCAAGTATGTTTTCAAGTATTAGATAATAGTATTCTAAAAATTAGTGTATGCTATAAAAATTACCTTTTGACTTTTACTATTTATTTTAAATTGGTTTGCTTACAAAATTTATATACATTGTGTTTCACACTATTCTTCATTCACATTGTGTTTCATACAATCATGGATTATGTTTTATACAATTAATCACCATTGGACCTTGCCCATCCTTACTTTTACTATTCTTTATTATTAATGCCTTGTATATAATGTTACAGACACTTAGACAGACTTTATTACAAACTGCAATGGAGAATTATTTTGACATGACTGCTTTACTGTCAAGGCCTTCTGGTTGACTATTAAGTGATAGATTTAAAAGTCTATGTAATTCTAATAGTTACATTCTTCTACCAAAATATTTCCCCCCTAAGTAAAAATATTTACAATGTTGGATTAGAGAAGAAAACTTTACTGCTTTAAATAAAATTCAGCTACTTTAAAAAAGACTGACGAGAAGAGGGTGCTCGTTACCCAGTATGGAATCAGTGTTGTAACTCCATGTGCTCTGACTATGTAGTAATGCTCTGATAAGCTGTTGTCGTTAAGTCCAATTCATCTAACACAACTAGACAGCTTTCTTTTACAGTTTAATTTCTTGGTATTCTGGGGACATTGGACAGGGAAAACCAGAGTTCTTTAGACATAAAATAAAAATTTAGTATTTTATGTATGTGTTTTACATTATATATTATGGTATTATATTTCCCATTTCCTGTGGCTATTGCATAGAAGAATTACATTAATTTAGACTTTGTGATTTTGATTTTTGGTTATTTTAAATATGGATATGCTTGTGATAAATTATTTGGATTTAAACTTTTTTTAAAAAAAATGTGTTATTTTTTTGGTATATGTACCGTCAAATCGCATCTGACTGGTACAGGAGGAGATTGTCCCTTCTTCTCCAGCATCGCTTCTAGTGGATTTGAACCACACACCTCTGGGATTGCAGTACAGCTTCTTGCCCCTAGGCCACCTGACCTCACCTGGATTTAAATTTTTAAACTGTTAACTCTAAGTAAAAATTATTAAGTGATGATTTAATACTTCATGAAAGTTTGCCACTTGCTATAATTAGCACTGATTTCTTCTCCTGTTTTTTTAATCCCCACTTAACATATTTTGAACTTTGATCATGTTCAATCTCAAAATTTAACTTTTAATTATATGTTGTTCTCATTTAATTCTTTTGACCCTAGTTTATAATCTCCATAACACAAACAGTAAAAGCTTATGCTTCCTCGTTGTTCTGAACAAATACAGTGCTTGATATTCAGTTGATGGTAAAATAAATTAAAAAAATATGTATATACAGTTAATATTGTATCTTTCTCCCATGAAATTATGAAAGTATACCATTTTAAAAAATTTGTCATTTTTTT
>NW_006399863.1:3189592-3190394 GCF_000299155.1 Elephantulus edwardii | reverse complement strand
AATGGCACAAGGTTCAGCATCCCAGCAACTCCAGGTTACCTCAGTACAACATATTGCCACAAGGGTGCTGTACCACTTAGAAGAATGTTCCTCCAAAATATTGTTATTGAAATGTAATTCATAGTGAAGGCTGTACTATTGGATATTCTTCAGTAAGTACTTCATGTCTTCACATTTTGCAAGCAAGATTGTGTCATTTGTGTAATGCAAGATGTTGATGAATCTTCCAATCCTGATGCCACATTCTTTTTCATATAGTCCAGTTTCTCAAGTGATTTGTTCAGCATACAGATTGAATAGGTATGGAGAAAGGATACAACCCTGGGGCACACGTTTCTTGATTTTGAGCATGTAGTGGTCTTTTTAGGGTGGTTTGGGGACCTACTGGCAAGAAGCTGTGCTGCAATCCCAAAGGCACAGAATTTGAATCCATCACCTTCTCTGCGGAAGAAGGATGGGCAGTTCTTCTCCCAAGGAATTAACTGCCTCTGAAAACCCACTGGAAGGTCAGCTATGGGTAGGTTCCAATTCAGCAGTATACAGCAGTAGTGTTCTTTTGTTCCCTTCAGACAATTGTTTCTTTGGCTTGCATGAGCAGAGTGGAAATGTTATGGGATTCCTATTCTCAGTGTCAGTCATAATTGATTATGAGGTACACAGACAGATGCTTTTACAGAGTCAATAAAACAGAAGTAAACATTTTTCTGTTGTTCTGTTTTCAGCCAGAATCCATCTGGCATCAGCAGTACTATTCCCCATTGTATAGCCTCTTCTGAATCTAGGTTGAATTTCTGATAATTCT
>NW_006399863.1:3173923-3189247 GCF_000299155.1 Elephantulus edwardii | reverse complement strand
GGGTCTTATTTTTTGCCAGTGCCTTCATTGCTGTTTGAATGACTTTATTACCATTGATTCTTGATCATATGCTACTTCAAATAATTATTTTGGTACAGTGACATTGTGTATTCCTTCTATCTTCTTTTGATACTTCCTGCATCATTCAAAACATTTGTGAGGTTTGAAATTGTTTTCAGTTCTTTCAGCTTGTGAAATGATTAGCATATTTTTCTCTTTATTTTCTAACTCCAGCTCTTTTGACGTTTTGTTGTAATGGTGTCTTTTATCCTTCCCAAACTGCTCTTTAAAATCTTCTGTTCATCTCTCTTATTTCAGCATTTATACTCCTTTTTATGCCTCTCTCTGTTCTAGTGCAAGTTTCAGAGTGTTTTCTGACATCCAATTTGGTTTTTTTTCCTTTTTTTGTGTCTTTGCAGTGACCTTTTGCTTGCTTTCTGAATAATGTCCTTGATGGCATTCCACAACTCATCTGATTTTCAGTCATTATGTTTAATCCATCAAATCTGTTCTTGAGGTGGTTTTTAAATTCAGTTGGAGTAGATTCAGGTTGTATTTTGGTTCCCATGGATTTAATTTTCTTCACCTTCAGTTAGATCTTGCACATGAATAATTGATGTTCTGTTCCAGAGTCAGCCCACAGTCTTGTTTTGACTGCTGATATTGAACTTTTCCATTAACTCTTTCTGCAAATGTAGTCAGTTTGATTCCTTAAATAGTCTATCAGGTGACATCAGTGTGTATAATCACCATTTATGTTTTGTTAAAGTATTTGCAATGAATAAATTACTTGTTGTACACATTTCTATCATGAAATCCTTAGCTTCATTTCTGTCTCCTTTATAGTTTTTATATAAACATTTGTCAGTTTGCTGTTAGGAAGTATTAGAGAGAAAAGAGGACTTTTTGGTGTTTTTGTTAAGTGTTGTCAAGTCAGCTACAACTCAGTAGGGATCATATGAACAGTGGGTTTGAACCCTACCCTATCCTGTGCCATCCCCAACATCTCTGACATACTTGAGCCTACTGTTAGAATCATGAAATATTTTGTCAGTCCATCTTTTTGAGGATCTTTCCCTTATTTGCTGATCTTCAGTTTTCAAGCATGATATCTTTTCCAAGGACTGCCCCCCCCCCGCCCCCCAAGAATGTGAGATGAAGTTTCTTGCTTGCCTCCAAGGAGCAACCTGGCTGCACCTTTTCCAAGCCATATTTGTCTGTCCTTTGCCAGTCTTTGGGATATTCAGTACTATTCTCCAACACAACTCAAATACATAGATTATTCTTCTGTCATCCTCACTCATAGTACAACTTTCAGCTGCATAGCAAGTAATTGAAAAGACCATGGTTTGGATCAAATGCACCTTAGTCTACAAACTGACCTCACTGCTCTTCAGTACTTTGGGGAGGCACCTGATAGCTGACTTTCCCAGTGCTATACATCTTTTGATTTCCTGGCTTCTCGTGCAAAGGATATTGATTGTGAGTCCAAGCACGATGAAATCATTGACAATTTTTGTCTTTTCTTATAGCATGATGTTGACCTACTGGCTAGGATTTTTGTTTTCTTGATGTTGAAATGTAATCCATATTGAGAGCTGTAGTCTCTGATCCTCTGCAGCAAGTATTTCAAGTCCTCTTACAGCAAGCAAAGTTGTGTCAACTTCATAATGCAGATTATATTGATGAGTCTTCTGATGCTGATGCCACATTCTTTTTCATAAAAGTCCAGCTTCTTAAATGATATGCCCAGTATACAGTTTGAATAGCAAAAGGGTACAACACTAACACACACACCTTTCCAGGTTTTAAACCACGCAGTGTTCCCGTGCACTGTTCATAGCGCAGCCTCTTCGTTTAGGTACAGGTTTTGTATGAACACAAGTACATGTTCTGGGATCCCATTCTTCTCAATGTAGCCATAATTTGTTATGATTTTCACAGTCAAAAGCCTTTGCATAGTCAATAAAACACAAATAGACATCCTTTTGGTATCTTCCGCTTTCAGCCAAGATCCATCTGACATCAGCAGTGATATTCCTTATGCTACGGATTCTTCTAAACCCAGCCTGCTTTCTGGCAGTTCTCTTGTCATGGTTCTAGCCATTTTAAAATAATTTTCAAGATTTTCCCTGCTTGTGATATTAACAGATGCAGCCCTTAAACGTGCTCATCAAGATTTGCTAGGAAGTTTGGAGTACAAAAACTTGGCCAACTGACTGGAAGAGATCCATATTTGTACCCATTCCTAAAAACTATTATCGAACATAATGTGGGAATTACCAAATAGTCTATCTCGTGGTGTAGTCAGTAACAGATTCCTCTGCTAACCCAAAGGTTGCTTATTTTTGAGTGTCAAACCTATCAGCAGGAAAAAAGATACACAGTATCCTCTCATGTGATTTACAGCCTCTGGAAATCCACTGTAGCTTACCTATGAAGCAGTTTGGAGTTGACAGTACTGAGTTTGTATGAGAGAGATGAAAAATAAAAGTGCTTGATTTCTTCAAATCTAATGTTTATTTCACTTTTAAGTAGTATAGTACATTATTTTAATAGTGGTCTGTGCCTGCGGGTTGTGAGAGAAGAGGACAGTCTAAACCAGTCTATCAATTAGTGCTTGTTTGTCTCATTGGTAACAAAGAATTTCAAGGCCTCAGTGATCTAAAACAGCTAAGATTTATTTGCTTTTTCCCACCTCGACTCAAGACCCCAGAAAGGTTAGGAACCCGAGTCCTCCTTGTCTCTCCAAGGCTACTGTGTCCTTTTCTCCTCCCCTCCAACTGCCCTTTTGCAATGCTCATTACACTTCTACTACTGATCAAGCTTGGGGACTCCCTTAGCCCCAACAATATGGTTTTTTTACCTTAAATAAATTTTCTTTTTGCTTGCTAACCTCCCCCAACAAAACAAATTTTAACAGCATCAACAACAATATACTCCAAGATTTGTTTTTTGCTCACATTGTGTGCTTAGGTACCTTACAGCTTTGTCCGTAGTTGTTCTTTATAAGACTGAAGTTGAAAGAACAGCCTCTGTGTGGGACATGACTGTGAACGATATTCAAGCTGAATGTGCAAATACTGTTGAAACCTCTGTTTAGAAGTATGCATCACTGCACCACAACAAGATAAACAACCCAGTTGAAAAATAGGCACAGAATATGAACAGACGCTTCACCAAAGAAGACATTCAGATGGTGAACAAACACATGAAGAAATGTTCAAAATCCCTAGCTCTAAGAGAGATGCAAATCAAAACAACTATGAGATATTATCTCACCCCAGTAGGAATAGCAAAATTTAACAAAACAGCAAACAAAAAATGCTGACAAGATTGTGGCGAAACTGGAACCCATATTTACTCTTGGTGGGAGTGTAAAATGGTGCAACCACTATGTAAGGCTGTATGGCGCTTTCTCAAAAATTTGCAGATAGAAATACCATTTGACCCAGCAATTCCACTACTGGAAATATACCCCAAAGAAACCATAACTGCCACCCAGTCTGCACACCCATGTTTATCGTGACTTTGTTCACAATAGTAAAGAGTTGGAAACAACCTAAATGCCCATCAACAAATGAATGGATAGAGAAGTTGTGGTATATTCTCACAATATAATACTATGCTGCATTGAAAAACAAGGAACTCATGCAATATTATTCAAAATGGGTGACCCTGGAGGACATTATGCTGAGTGAAAGAATCTCATTCACAAAAGGACAAATACTGCATGGTGTCACTGTTGTAAAACAAGACTGACATCAGGGTTGGAGAGAGACTGAGAAAGATGGGATAAATTATGTATACTGTATTGAAACAGATGAGGGAGAGAACTGTATAAAAGGGATATATGATTGTGTGTTATTGTCATGACAGGAGTCCAGAATGAAGGCTGCATAGTGGAGTGGACTTGGGGGAAGGGATTGTATAACAATGAAAGAATTTTACTTTTCAAAGAGAAGAGTGAACTGGGGGGGAGGGGTGGGCAGGGAGAAAAGTGCAACAGTGAATGAATGGAAATCCAAAGTGTCTGTAAACGTCATTAAAATTAATAATAAAAAAAAAGACAGAAAAGTGGAAGGAAAAAGAATGTTATTTGAACACAGGTTTATCTCACTCCAAAGATAAATCTTTTTCTGCAATAATCTGCAGTATTTAAAAAAAAAAGAAGTATACATCACTACCCTTCACATTTTGTTGACTACTACACATGATTCCCCTGGAGAAGGAAGTGTAATTTTTGCTTGTATATGAAGAGGCAGTAAATAATTTACACTTTCCTTGGGAGTTATCAAGTAAATATACTTGTAGCAAAATAAAAGCCTCATTTGAACACTGTAATATCAATAAGGCAGATGAATTGTGTTTAAAGATGAGGAAATTAAGACATAAAGTAATGACAATTTAAAGTAGCATTATCCTCTTTATGCGGGTGGGGAGAAGATGGTATCATTGATAAACTACTTAATATCATTTGTGAATAACCTTGATATCTGACACTGAGTTATAGGGTTAGTGATAGGCTCTCCATAACTTTCTCTCTTACTAAATCTCTTTACGTCTGCTTCATCTTGATTCTTGTCCTGGACTGAATCTATATTAATCATTCTTTCAAAATGAAAATTGGGCTGTATTGTTAGATCACAGGGTTAGACATTGGTGTATTTAAAATAGGAAGTGAGAAATTATGTGACCTTTTTGTTGGGTATCTTCTTACTGAAATGACCAGTTTAAAGCAATGAACAAGGTAGTATTAGAATTGTTAGTGTGTATGGAGAGAGAGAAAGAAAGAGAGAGAGACATTGGACTTGGCATATGTATGAAAGGATGTAAGTTTTCAGCAGCACTAATATCATGAGTGATATAGCAGAACACAAGAAAAAGATAGATTAGGAAAATGGCGTAATTTTGTGTGATAGCATGCAAAGAGGAGGGTAGAGAGGAGGTAAAAAAGTATATTTGGACCAGATTGTGAAAGATTTAAAATGTATTGCCTTTCCCCCCTCTTTCGTTTCAGAAGATTTAAAGTGCACAGTTAGGTGGTTTTAAGTACAATGATCTGGCAGATAGTGTGGAAGACATGGAATTGTATCTGGAGGCAAGGACACCAGGCAGAGTGGTATTACAGGAAGGACAAGTAGAAAGAAATCCCTGAAGTCCAAACAGATTGTCTGGATGTAGGGAGTACATAGCCAATATGGTGACAATGAAAAGAAATACACTCCCAGGAAGTTTGTATGTCTCAAAAACAAAACAAAACAAAACAAAACACCAAAACCAAAAAACCAGAAAGAAGCTTGGGGGATGACCAACATTTGAACAGCTGGCAGAGGAAAAATAAAACAGACTTAGAAGAACAGATTTCGAAGTGGTAGAACCAGGGGGTTTGATTTATGGGCTACGAAAGAGGGAAGACTTTCAGCGAAGGGTTGTTTATAGCACTTTAGTCATTTTATAGGGGCTGAACGTAATCCTCGGACTTGGCAGGTAGGGAGCTGTGGAATGACTTGAAGGCTATTTAGTAGAGTAGTAGTGAATATCGAAGTTTATTAACAGACGGTTAAGATGGCAGTCCATTAGTGAGTTCACCACGTGGTTGGATCTGAGTGAGTACATCTCTGTGTAAGGGATATTTAAGGATTTATATACTTCAGAAGGCAGGAGCGTGGTGGTGGGAGTGCAGGAATCGTGGCAAGCTTTTGAAGTTGACTGCTTTTCCAGGAATGTGTTTGATGTGCAGGTTTGCTCTGTCCCTGGAGTGAGGCTAGCCAGCCTGGGCCTAGGGTTTGAACCAGTAGGCGGCCTTAAGCCCAAAGAGCCCTCGGGCCCATGGTGGACAGTGTTGGCTGGAGCTTCCCGACAAAATCAAGCCTGGAAGTAGGAGCGGCATCCACTTCCAAAATTGGCTTGCCTCCAGAAACTCTATGTACGAACAGTGCTCAGGCTGTTCATTCATAGGGTCTCTATGAGTCGTCTACGACTCGACGGCATTAAACAACAACATATTTCAGTGATGCTAAATTGTTTTCTTCCTCAGTGTCATTTGCTATTCCTGAGGAACTTCTTGTGGTTACCTCTGTGTTATATGGGGGAAGTGTGGTATGAGAAGGGCCATACAGGTCAGGCACTCCATGTCCAGATTAGTTCCTTAGTAGATTGTCAAATATAAGTTGACATTTTATTAAGTTAAATGTAATTTGCGCAATTAGGGCATGAGTCACAGATGTCAAAAATATACAGGAACTTTAAAACTTTTTAGTTCAGCACAAATTAGAAATTCAGTAGTCATAGATGTTTCCCAGTACTATTTTTGATGTTCTGAATTTTTTAATCTAGGGAACTTAACTTTGCATTTCTCTTAGTAGAACATAAAAATGATATACAAACTTGGCGTGTGTGTGTGTGTGTGTGTGTGTGTATATTCAAAGCATATGCCCCAGTGGCTATCTGAGGACTTTCATCTTAGAATGATTGGTAGTTATTTCATACTTGGTGGAAAAGAAGAAACTCCTTTATCTAATATTTAACAAAAAGTTTGAATGTTTTAGTGTATAAGCTGACAAATGCTTGCTTAACTTTTGTAAAGGGGTTATGTGGTGGTGGTATGTGTTGTCAGGGCTGACTCTCTAACAGGGTTTTGAGGCATTTAATTGCACAGGAAGAGATTGTCCACCTTTCTCCCACAAAGGAGTTATAAAAAGTTTAGAAACCTTTTATAAACTGTTTATAAACCTTTATAAAAAACTAAGGACAAAAAACGAAAAAACAGTAAAACCTCAGTTTTTTACATTGGAAGATTTTTTTTTTATTCTGTTATAAAATTCCATTATTTCATTTTACATTTCTTTGATATTTTATTTTCTGCTTATTTTATAAAAGTTTTTCAGTTTTCTTACTTTTTTATAGGTGCTGAATATGTGACTATTCATTAAAATATACTTGTACATTACATTAAGGTGAAGATACCAAGCAGTTCTTAGTTAATCATGTGTTTTATAATTAGGTAGTTAGAAATGAGTTACTTTTAAGCATAGGAAAAATATTGAAATTCAATCTTAATTTAAGATCAAGGCATAATTAAGCACATTCGAGTCAAGAAGTCAAATAGAAGTACTTTAAATGCCACAAGAACCAGATCCATGAATATGAAGCTAATACAGATATATTAAAATATATTTTGTGAGTTCTGGGATGGGAAATTTTTATTTTGGGTAAGGCGTGAGAAATAAAAGAAATTAGAGGAAAGTCTTTTTATGAATTTTGTTCTAACATAGATGACAACAGTCTTTGAAAAATACCATTTTTTGGAGCAAATGTTATATATCTGAACCTTAGTACTCCTTTAACTTGCACAATGCTTTTGATTGTAAAGCCTGCATGTCAAAACCCAGAATTTGCACTGTCATTTCCTCGTTATAAACTGAGCACTGCTACTAAGATTAATATGCTGGTGACAGAATGTACATTCTTCAGGGATTTGGAAAACAGTTTGAGAACAAAAGAAAAAAATTCAGGTATGAGTAATTTTCTACGGTATGATTGTTCTTTTACACTTCATTTCACCATTTATAAAAACTGTTGAGTGAATTTTTCCCTCTTGTTTCAACAGAAAACTCTAAAAATTGCTGATGGTTTTTGGCACAGCATTTATGTTGACATAGATCAAGTACCTAAAAATTTGTGTCCTTTACTTTGAAGGTTGAAATTGATTAATTTAAAGGTACAGGAGAAAGTTGACTCATTATTAATGAGAAACAGCAACACTTCACTCCATGCTTTACTTGCTGTTTAAGGTGCAGTAAATTCTAATAGAGGTAAATGTAAAACAATATTCAGATGTGAGAAGTCTTAACAGCAAGTTTTATTAAGCTTTTTAAAAATTTTTTTACTGAATTCAGAAGAATATTTTTTATTTTATTTATAGATTTAATTACTTGTCTTCTTCCTGCCTGCACATGACATCTTAAGAACCCCAACTCCACTGCCATTGGGTCCATTCAGACCTAACAGTGACCCTATAGGTCTTCCAGAGTTTCCTAAGGCTGTAAGTCTCTACAGAAGCAGACTGCCATATCTTATATCTAGGGAGATACTGCTGAGTTTGAAATGCCAACTTGTATTTAATGCCAACTGCTTTAAATACTGTGCTACTAGGACGCCTTAAAAAAAAAAAGATGAATTGATCAGTGATAGTTGTCACTATACTAATAGAACACTTTGATTTAGGAAGAAAATTTTGTAGTACTTGTGTTGATTAAATATTTGAATTACATCTTAGTGATATTTTTATGTAAAACTTTTTGTTTTAAAGTTGATTTTACTATTTATATGACAGGTTTAGAAACTTGATATACATGGTGTAATACTTTAAAAGGAGCCCAGTTGGAATGGGAGTTGCACTGCTAACTCAAAGGTGGTACTTCTTTCTCATAGTTTGAGTTTACCGCCTGCTCTGCAGGAAGAAGATGGACAATCTCCTTTGGTGTAATTTACAGCCTCATTGCTGATCGATCACCTGCGAGCAGTGAATTTATACTTTTTTTAATGCTTTAAAATAAGATCAACACCTGTTTCCCCTGACCTGTGTAAATAAATACAATTAGTAGAATTAGCCATTGTTAGGATTTGCCCTTATTCCTGGTATAATATTTATTACTATTGTTATTTTTTGTCATTTTCGTTAGATTGGATTCTTTTGAGATGAAAGACTTGTCTTAATTTGCTTTTGTATGTATTGTTCTGAGTTTAGTTAATATTGAACAAGTTGAATATCAATTTTGTGTTTTCTTCTTGTATCTATTACTTTCTTGTATTTTAGTTATCATATTTTCCTCTGTAGAGGGTTTTGTAGTCTGTATTCAATTCCTTTAGCTTGACCATGATAAATTCTCATGGTTATTTATAACCATTTAAATAGTGAACTCTTAAAAAGTATATGGACTCAGTTTTTTCATTATAGTAACAGTGTAAAAAGCAAAGGAAGGAGTTTTGATTCTTCCACTCTTTTATCTATCTTTTTCCTTTTCAGTAGCATGCTAGAATAAATGACTTTTCTTTGGTGGGGGCAAGTAAAGGTGGTTTATTAAGTAAACATTTAATAGCATGAACAAATTGCAACACAGGCTTTTTACTTGCCTCCAATCAGTGTGATATTTTGAGAGAAATTTTTTTCCTTGAAATTTTTTTACATTTTCGATATTTCTGGTTTTATCATTCATTAAAATTCCGAGTTCTTCTCCCTAATGTGTATTTGAATTCTTAAAACATATGTCTTCTATTTTGAAGCATTCAAAGTGCGGTTGATTCATTTAGTCAACATTGTTAAGTATTTCCTATGTGCCAAGCACCCTTCTAGGCAAACAAAGCAAAGTCCCTGCCCCCAACATTCGAGTGTGTAGTGTGCCAATCTCCATCTTTCATCATCACTGTAGTGTGTGTAGGATAATTGACAGAGCTTCTGATTTGACAAAGCTGCCAACACAGTTTGTTTTGTCTTATAAATTTGCTGTGCAAAAGCAATACTTTATATGTCTCCAAACTATTCTGGTTAAGTTTTAGTTTCATCCCCACTCCTAGTGCCCTGTGTTGGGTGAAAGTTATCCCTATATTATTTATTTTTTCCCTTCCTAGTCTGAAACTCCCTTTGCCATTTTTAAAACTTTTAAAAATTTGTGCATTTTAATAACATTTTTCAAACTTTAATTCACATGACATTATGCTTTCCTGATTCTTAATTTCCTGACAGCTTTTACATCTCCCTTCTTTTTGCCCATCCATAGTCTGTGGTTTCCACAGTGCCCTGTCTGCTGCTGCTTGTGTCTCTCCCTATTTGCTCTCAGAATGCATATATTTATAATCTTAAACTACCACTTTGAGACACTGTGTTCCAAATTTATGTTCTTACTGTGGCTTTCTTAACCATTGTTTATTTTCAGTATTTTAAAGTCTTCAATACAGAGTTTTTTAGTATATCCATAGATTTCTGTAGCTGTTACCATCTAATTGCAGAACATTTTTATTATTCCAGAAAGAAACCACATACCCAGTAATAGTCCTCATGTACTCTTTCTCTAGCCCCTGGCAACTATGTATCTACTTTCTATCAAAATTTGCCTCTTCTGGACATCTTCATTTAAGTTGAATTATGTAATATGTTTCTGACTTTTATCATTTATTGTTGGGTTTGGTTTTTTGTTTTGTGTTTGGGGTTTTTTTTGTGTGTGGTGGGTTTTTTTTTTTAAATCAAACATCTTTATTCTTTGAAGTTTAGGCGTCTAGAAGGGCAAATTCAGGGTGATGGCTCTAAGTATTCTTGTTAGGTCATATTGAGTGCCAGACCTAGAGGGACATGTTCTCCTTGTGTGCCTTGGTTCTAGGAGTTTCCCAGCACAGGGACTGCATTCTAAAGGAGATGCTCTATTCCTGGTCTTCCTCCTTGAAGATAGTAAGGTTCTCGGGCATAGCGTTTTAGAAGTTTGTCCGTGTTGTAGCATGTATCGGTATTTCATTCTGTTTTATTACCAAGTAATATTCCATTGTGTGAATATTTTGTTTATATTGTTTTATGCTGATGAGTATTTTTCTTGTTTCCACATTCCACTCTTCTAGGCACTAGGTGAATAGTATTGCTGTGAGCATACTTGTACAATATTTTGTGTAGATTCAATTCTTTTTGATAAATACCTGGAAGAGGAGGAACTCTTTATTATTTTAAGAAATTGATCTAATGGTGTATTCATAATTCATTCTGCTTAGTAGCAGATGAATTATAAGAAGTGCAGAGTCAACATTGTCCCAGATTTTTGATTTGCTGTATAACACCATGACTTCTGACATCAGCAATCTCTCTTTCATTCACTTCCATCACTCCTTTATGTCGCTTGGGTTCAGTGGTTGGCTAGAAGGTCTCCCAGAGACTCGGACCTGCCAGGAGAGCTAGCATTGAGGTCCCATGAGCTTTCATAAACCTCTAGTAGGATGGGGTTAGTACCTCATCATAATCCTCTCTCAAGAAATACTTCAAGACAAGAAATACTTCAGTACGAAATAAATAGTAAGTCATTGACTAGGAAAGACATTTTGCATGATAAACCTTTGATACCACAGACGTGTCTATACTATTTTAAATTTATACATTAATATATGAGGGTTCAGTTTTTCCACTTCTCAGCTCTTATTTTTATCTATATGGTAGCCATGTTGTTGTTATTGTGTACTGTCGAATTGGAACCAACCGGTAGCTGCCCAATAGGCAGATTTTCAGAAGCAATAAATTACATAGCAGTTGATTGTCATTTTCCCCGGGAGCAGCTTGTGGATTTGAACTTCATGCCTTTAGGTTGGCAGCACTGCTCCTTACCACTAAGTCACTAATACTCTGTAGCCATGTTGTTTATTGTTGTGTACTGTCAAGTTGGAACTGACCCATAACTGATTCTACAGCATATTTTTAGAGGCAGTAAATCTCATGAGAGGAGATTGTCTGTTCTTCTCCAAAGCATACGTTGGATTTGAAACATGTGCCTTTGGGATTGCAGTGAAGCTTCTTCCTATGTAGTGAGAGTTAAATGGTATTTTATTGTATATTTACATTTCTCTTACAGTGCTATTTAGATGTAAGTGTAGTGAGACTTTGTCTTACATCATTTGTGTTTGTTATCTGGAGGGACATCCTTGGAAAAGGATGTACTTGGAAAGGTAAGGTAGAGGGTCATTGAGGTAGCTGAAGACCCTCAGTGAGATGGGTTAGCACTGTTACTGCAACAGGGGATGAAACACAGGAGAGACTGTGATGATAGTGCAGGACTGGGCAAGGTTTCGATCTTTTGTAGATAGGGTCACTGTGAGTCATAGTTGACTCCACGGCAGGTAACTATGATGACTAATGGTTTTGACCCTCTTGTCATGCTGTAAAAAGAGCACAGGCTCTTGTTTTTCAGCACATCTCTTTGTTGTTGTGAATAACATAACAGTAAACATGGTTGTGCATGTATCTGTTTGGGTGGCAGCTCTGGGTTTCTTTAGTGTATATTCCTTGAAGTAGACTTGCTGGGTCAAATGGTATTTCTAGGGAGCTGTGATTGCCTAGTAGCAAGAAGTTGCACTGCAATCCCAGAAGTACGTGGTTCAAATCCACCAGATGCTCTGCTGGAGAAGGAGGGGCAATCTCCTCCTGTACCAGTCAGATCCGATTTGATGGTACACATTACACAAAGAATAATAAAATGATAATAATAAAAAAAATTGGTATTTCTATTTCCAACTTTTTGAGAAAGCGCCTTCCATAGTGAATGCACCATTTTACACTCCCACCAGCAGTAAGGATTTAAATCTCTCCACAACCTCACCAGCATTTATTGTTTGCCATTTAGAGATTGTCAAGATCATAGAAGGTATTGCTTTGGGAAGGGCATTGTTTTAGAGCCTGTCAGCATTTCCCACCATTGGCTTTGCTTGCTTGTCTTGTAGTGGTGTGCAAACAGCTGCTTTGAAGCTCTAAGTTATCTCTTTAGCTAAGGGTATTTTACTGATCTTGTGAACACTAGAAAGCTAATATTTGATTTTTAAAGAGTCCTTTGGACTGTTCTAATGGTATAGATTCTAGTGAGTTGCACTGCCAACACAAGGTTCAAATCTGCTAATGATACTTTAGGACAAAGATAGACCGTTTCCTCCCATTTCAATTTACAGCCTCAGAAATTTAATGGGAGATCACTGTGAATTGGCATTGGCTTGATGATAGTGAGTTTAGAGTTCTGAAACTAATGTGTATACAGCTTAATCTGTCTATAATTAAGTTGCATGGGCTGTTCGGTTGTCATCCTTTCCATGGTACACTTCTCTTTTTGATAATTGACCACATTTTGATAATATGGCCACATTCATAGTTATGGGATTTATTAGTATAGTAACAGGTTCTAATTCAGGATGTATAATTCTTCAGTCAGAACAGCTTCTCTTCAGTCATGCCTACAGCTAGGCCTCTCTGGGTCCTGGGCCCTCTGCCTGGCCTTTGCTCTGCTTGGGCAGGTGTTACCAAGGTCTTTTTTAGTTCTGCAGATTAAGTATCCAGAAGTACTACAACTCTGCCAGGATGCCTCAGCTCTAAGCTCTCTTGCTCCACAGGCTGGAAAACCCATTGCTATACCTCCCTCTCACTTGGCTGGTTCTGTTGCCACTCCTTCTCACCATCTCTTGGTAGAAATTCAGCTCTCTGCCTCCTGGATTGAAGAGATTGCAGTGGAGGGATCTTGGGCCCAAAGAATATGCTTCACTCTTGGTTCTTTTTTCTAGATGAGAGTGTGATTCTAGTTTTTTCCTTCTGGGATGGCCCATTTTAAGCTTGTTGGGATGGCATAGCTCATCAAGGCCCAATAGAGTTCTATATGCCTTCTTTGCATCATCTAATCTCAAAAGGACGCCATGTACTTTTAAAAAGTATTATCAAGTTATCTAATCTCCCCTGGTGAGGCTACTAGTAGCTAATTTTTGTAGTTCTACCTAGTCATTTTGTGGGAGAAACAAAGATTATAGCTCACAAAGCCATAATAAGTAATTCACTGCACCACAGTTATACCTGGTTTTCATCAGATGATATTTCAGTCTACAGTTCAGTTGACTAGTTCATTCGAGGAAAAGCTAACATTATAACAAACTCAGCTAAAAATTGGTACAACCTGACCTCTAGTATAACTCAGTAGCCATCTAGATACTTTAAAATTTTATCTCAGGGGGGAAAATTTATCCAAATGCTATTAAGAAAGAAGTCTGAGTGTGTGAAAATCATTGGCAAGCATTTTGAAGTATGTTTTTGGAACCTTGTACATACTAGGAGCCCTGGTGGTACAGTGGTAAGGGTTTAGCTTTTTAATTATTTTTCCCCCCTTTTGGACCCACTAGATGTTACACAGGAGTAAGGTTAGGTAGTCTACATCTATAAATATTTGCAGCCTTGGAAAATCTTACGGCTCAGGGTTATTGTTATGTGCCATCAAGTAGCTTGTGACTCATAATGACCCTGAATACAACAGCTCAGAACCTGCTCTATCCTGAGCCAACCTTATTGTCTCTGACACACCTACCTCTATCACTCTAGTCACTGAGTCAGTCCATCTCGTCCAGGGTCTTCCCCTCCTGCGCTATCCCTCCACCTTTCCAAGCATAATGTCCCTCTCCAAGCAAGGACTGATCCCTCCTTTCAACATGCCCAACATATGTCAGAATGAGCTTCAGAATCCTTGCCTCCAAGGAGCAGCCTGGTTTCACTATCTCCAGGATGAACCTGTTTGTTCTCTTAGCCATCCATGGTATATTCAGCACTCTTCTCCAGCCCCGCAGCTCAAAAGCATCAGTTCTCTTGTCAGGTTTACCCTGCCCTATAAAATCTCTGTAAGTTGGAAACACTCACGACAGTGAGGGATATAAAGACTACTAGAATTAGATGCATTTCATAATATTCTTTCAGTGATTATATGAGCAATTTAATTGTCTTCAGTGAATAGTGACTCATCTGTTGCATTGCTATGGAAGTTCTTTTCTGTGAGCAGTGACTCTAGTATAATCAGCTCATAGTGGCAGTCATAATGAAGATTTCATTTTTTCCCTACTTAAATGTATTTGAAATAAATTTATTTTTAATTTCACAAATATGCCTTTCCACATGATGTAGCTATAGCATGCAGTCCACTAGGGTCATTAGTTTTATGTTAAAAAATAAATGAGTAGAGCAGTATACTGGAATGCCAAGGCAAGAGTTTGAGTGTCACAATTAAGGGAAATGATGTGTTTCTCATAACAGGTATTGGAAGATAATCCACTTCCTAAACATGCCTCTGAAAAGTCTATGAACTTTGATAAATATCAATAGTTTTGTAGGGGGCTTCAGGCTTTTTGTTCATAGAGTTGCTGCGAGTCATGCTTGACTCAAAGGGACTCAACAACACCACAATTCTGTGAAAGACAAAATATTCCCCTTCCCCTATAAAATGTACCTAGCCGACTCCTCTGAAAGAGAGGGATGATAATGTCTTCTGATTTGATAGTTAAGTAAAGCCAACCAAAGACAGACCATTGGCAAGGGAGCGTAGAGCCTACTGGCTTTAGGAATTAATTTTGGAAGTTGTGTATGTAAGTATAGATGTGAGAGAATTCTAACCAACATATTAAATATCTTATTCTTTATTCCCAGTGTCGCAGTGCCGCCAAATTCCACATGTACTTTATATCTTCCACACAGTCAAATGCCTTTGCATAATCAATGAAACACAGATAGACATTCTTCTGGTATTCTCTGCTTTCAGCCAAGATCCATCTAACATCAGC
>NW_006399863.1:3156143-3171358 GCF_000299155.1 Elephantulus edwardii | reverse complement strand
GAGAGAGAGATAGATAGATAGATAAATAGTGACGTTTTCCATATAAGAGCCTGGTAATATGTTTACTTCCGAGGAGCGGAATTGGGTAGAGTTAGGACACTGGGAGGATGTTGTACCACTGTAACTTGGGAACCCGTTACATTTTGATTTTGTTTTTTTTTTTTTTATGTTATAGCACAGTATAAACACATTCAGAGACAAGTTCTAAAATTGATTTTGTGATATTTAATCTCTAAAATAAAAAAGTTTTTTCCCTTAAACTTTACTAAAGACACAGTAACTGATTAAATAGTATGTGTTGCAGGTTTTCAAAAGCTGTGTAAGGATTATATCTGGAGCTGTCTAGTCTATTCTGTAAATGTGAATTTTAATGGCATTGAGTTTTTAAAATATGTGTGACCATCCTAACTCATATGTATTTGACAGTAGAGTTTTTGTTATGTTAAGGAATCATATCAGGGTGTTTTTTGCATCAGTCGCTTTAGAGATAGAAAAGAACAGATAAGCACAAATGAAAGCAGTTACAAGTGGAAACGCTAGATGCCTAGTAGAGATCTCCAAGGATCTCTTAGAACAGTGGGGAAGCTGAGTCCGGATTTTCTCCTACAACCCACTGAGAGAACTTTCCTGTAGAGTTGGCACCCTGAATTTAGACTTGTAATGCTGTCAATTGTGAGAAAATTTCTGTTCTTGAAAACCATCCACTTGTGATATTTCTGCTGTAGCAGCACTAAGAAACTAAGCAATAATAATAAATTCATAAACTTGATCCATTGATTTGTACCTTGAATTTAAAAAAGGTAGATCACCAAAGTAAATGTGGCTATTTAATTCCTGCGAAGTTAGTTCAGAATCATAGCAAACTGGATCAAAGCATTAATTTCCTTTTTCATGTCAGAATCAGTGTCCTTTTATTCTTTAGCACTGGCAGGATTACTGTTTAGTATTCTATTTTTCAATAAGGTATTCAACCAGGAAACCAAACCTATCAAATAGGGAAACAAAAACCTCTTCAAAAAATGGTGCTGGGAAAACTGGACATCTATGGGGGTAGATGTGTCGGAGACAGTAAGATTGGCACAGGATAGAGCAGGATTTAGGGCTGTTGTACATAGGGTCGCTAGGAGTCACAGGTGACACACATAACAACAACAACAACAACAACCTGCAGAAAGCTGAAGGAGGATCTACATCTCACACCATACACAGAAATAAACTCAAGATGATCAGAGACCTAGCGATGAGTCCCTAAACCATAAAGATCATAAGAGACAAAATACAACCAATCTTAAAAGGCCTAGCCTGTGGTAGAAATAAACTTGAAAATACAGCCAGAAATGCACAACTCGGAGGGGACAAAATCGACGAATGGGACCTTCTGCAAAGTATATCCCGGTATGCTTCAAAAACTTTTCCCATTAAAAGGGTGAAAAGAAAACCTATAGACTGGGAGAAAATATTTGACAATGGCAGCTCAGAAAAGAGTCTCATAACAAGTTTATATACACTCCAGAGCCTCCATAAGGAAAAGACTGATAACTCAATTACAAAATGGGCAAAAAACATTGAAAGACTTTTCACAAAGGAAGATGTTTGCATGGCCAACAGATACATGAAAAAAAATCCCCAAAATCACTGAAAATAAGAGATGCCAAAACAAACCACAGTGAGATGCCATCTCACTCCAGTGGCAGTCACAAAGTTTCTTTATAAGGAAGTAATGAATATTGGAGAGGATGTAGAGGGATTGGAACTCTCATGCACTGCTGGTGGGATTGCAAAATGTTATAACCACTCTGGAAGACATTTTGGTGTTTCCTCAAAAAATTGAACGTAAAAATCCCATATGACCCAGCCATTGCAGTGCTAAGGTCATTCCCCAAGGAAAAACAGACTGAGATGCAAATGGAGATTTGTACCACTATGCTTATAGCAGTGTTTTGCAAACTAGCAAGAAAATGGAAACAGCCCAAATGTCTATCAACAAATGAAAGGATTGAGAAATTATATGTATGTTCAACATAGTGGATTACTGTACAGCACTCAGGAGAAATGATTTTGTAAACTATGCTTGAACCAACTCAGTCTCATTAGAACAAATATGGCATGAGACCATTATTGTAAAAATAGAAGAATAACTTTGGTAAGATGTGGGTAAAAGTCCAAAAGTAGAAGGGGAGGTGGGCAGAGGGTGAAGAGGGGAGGAAATCATTGGGTTAAAAGAGTTTGGTGTGGGTATGTGTGGTAGGAATTGGGAAAGATCCAATGGGGACCTGAAAAGGTGGGGTAATTGTTGTTGTTGTTGTTATGTGCCGTCGAGTCGTTTGCGACTCATAGCGACCCTATGTACAACAGCCCTAAACCCTGCTCTATCCTGTGCCAATCTCATTGCCTCTGACACACCCATCCCGATTACCCCAGTCACTGAATCAATCCACCTCATAGAGGGTCTTCCCCTCCTGCACTGTCCCTCTTCTCTACCCAGCATGATGTCCCTCTCTAAAGGGGTAATTGTAGGCATAGATAATTTAAAAAGTGGGAGGATGAGGAGGGAGGGGAAAAGAGTAAAGGAGGGGAATCACTTGGATAGCAGCAGTTGGTGGAGGGGTATGAAGAAATGGAAGATGATCAATGGGGTCTTGAAAAGATGAGGTGAAAACAGGCATAGATCAATGGTAATTATATGAAGCATAATGTATAATTGTAAAATACTACATCACTCAAAATCAGGAAAGATTTATGCCAAAGATGCATTCTATCTTCATACCTTTTCAATCAATATGCATAACAGGTCATCCCAGAGGCAGGGCTGTATGAGGAAGAATGTGACATCAGGATTGAAGGAAGACACATGAACAACCTGTGTTATGCAGATGATACAACCTTGCATGCCAAAACTGAAGAGGACCTGAGGCATTTTGTAGTAGAAGGTCAAGGATTGCATCTTTCAATATAGATTGAAGCTCAACATCAAGAAAACAAAGATTCTTACCACTGGGTCAATTGGCAGCATTATGATAGATAGTGAAGTAATTGAGATTGTTAACAGCTTTAATTTGCTTGTGTCCACAATCACCTCTCTTGGTACCAGCAGCCAGGAAATAAAAAGACTAATTGCATTGAGAAAAAATCTCCTGTCAGGGACCTCTTCAGAGTAATTAAGAGCATTGATGTCAGTCTGGAGACTAAGATGTATCTGATCCACGCCATGGTCTTTGCAGTTACTTGCTATGCTTAAGGAAGCTGGACAGTGACCAAGGATGATAGAAGAAGGATGACTTTGAACTGTGATGCTGGAGGAGAGTATTGAATATACCATGGACTGCTAGGAGAACAAAGAAGTTCTCCTGGAGAAGGTGAAATCAGGCTGCTCCTTGGAGGCAAGGATTCTGAAGCTCATTCTGACATACTTTTGGGGCATGTTTCAAGGAGTGACTATCCTTGGAGAGGGACATTGTATTTGGGAAGGTGGTAGAACAGCACAAGAGAGGAAGACTCTGGACGAGATGGATAGACTCAGTGACTGCAGTAATGCGGCAGGTGTGTCAAAGACAGTAAGGTTGGCTCAGGATGGAGCAGGGTTCAGAGCTGTTGTACATACGGTCTCTTATGAGTTGCAAGGGACTCAGTGACACATAACAACAACAGTTGTAGTCCCTGAGACTCCCTTGTGTCTATGGCCTCATTTGCCCTCCATGGTTGTCATGCTGGAGGGTCATACAGCTTTGTGGCTCAGGAGGCCAGGTGGAGGGGAAGGGGCAGCTTTGCTTTCCCTTTCAGGCCCTTTTCATAGCAGTGCTGAAGTCTCTTGGTCGTCAGCACCTTTCTCTCCTGATGTGTCTTCTTCAGTGTTAACTCAGTCGCTGCACAGTTAACTCGGACATCAGTCAGCTTGTTGAGACGCTGACGTTTTTTTTCTTTTTTTTAAATCAATGCAGCCAGGGAGTCTGCAAGCTGCTTTTCCTGTCTTCCATAAATTGTACTTCTATAGGCCCTCACCAGTCTGATCAGAAACCAGAGGCTCACCAGAAAGCCAAAGACAGAAACACTCAGCTTCATCTTCCACTGAAATTCATTGGACATGAAAAGTGTTCTCATCTTCTCAGGCATTAAAGCCAGAATCACAAACTGAAACCACCAAACAGCCAGCCTAAGGGCCTCACCCACAAAGAGACACAGCACATCCATGACGTAGTGGCTGCTCAGGGCAATGCGAACTCTGTGGAACTCCAGTGTCAACACACCTCATAAGCCCCTGGCATTCCGTCAGAACCCACCAGCAACTGCCGGCCTGAGCCATCAGAGAGGTGGAGGGGGTGGGGGAGTATCCACACAATTAAATATGCTTGTCTCCAAGATTTTGTAGTGCTCATCTTTCTTTCCAAACTTCTTAGTAGTTTTATGTTTTTGTTTTTTTTTTCGATGCAAGAACATGAGGGATTTTATTACAAACTCTAGAGCAGTGACTTAGAGCAGGGACTCTGCACACACCGATGCAGCGGCCATGTGGCAGAGCCGTAGTTTTATGTTTTTAAGTTATGTGAAATTGAGACACCAATCTTAACTGAAAAACATGATGGATTTTTAAAAAATCTTCCACCTTTTCCCCATAGTCAACCATGTTGTAAAAGTATCGCTTTTGTCTGTAAATAAAATACCTACCTTCGATTTTGTCTATAAATCAAAAACTTACCTTCCTATACCTTTTCAACCAAGAACCCATCCCTCCCCCAAGCTTAAGTAGCCTTTGACTTGATTTCTATCTCCACTCATGAGTTTCACCAAGCCTGAAGATCATAAAAATGAGAGAAATCAGAATACATTCTTGCTGTTCATATATTATACTCAAAATTATGTTTTTAGATCAGCTGAGAAATTTTTAACTTTTTTAAGAAATATTTTTATTATTCTTGAACATTGTGTTTCATGCTTTTTATTTTACAATCTATCCTTTACATTTCATTCATGTATATTTTACGTTTCCCCCTACAATCATTTTACTAATCACTACATTCATGAAAGTGTGTATGTAAGCCTATCTACTTCATGCCCTAATATCCTCCTTTTAGATAGCCAATTACTGATATGCTCTATCAAACCAGTTTTCTACTTTTGCATTCCAGCCACCAGTTATCATTAACACACCTTGATTGCATGTCTGCCAATTTCAGACAGCAAGATTTGGTAAAAATTCTCAATTTCTTCCTCTTTGACTCTAGATGTAGGGCCGTATATTTGAATAATAGTCGTGTTAATAGGTCTTTCTTGTGTGTGTACGGATGTTATCACAACATTGTATTTCAAGATAGAACTTTAAATTGACTTTTTAGCTATGAGTGCAACACTGTTCTTCTGGTTTTCATTCCCTGCATAGTATACCATATGATTATCTGATTGAAAGTGGCCAAAGCTCATCTCACTAATGCCTAGTAAGTCAATATTCATGTGTTCTATTTCATTTTTAACAAGTTCCAATTCTCCAACATTCAAGCTACATACATTACATGTTCCAGTTGTTAAAAGATGTTTTTTTATTTCCTCATTTCAACTTTCAGTCTCTGCTGTACCACTACACTGCTATATCTTTACTCTTTCTTTAGAGTTCATAGGGTTTTTCAAAGCATTATTTAGGAAGTAGATGGCCTATCTTGCTTACTACTCTGTCTGAATCAGGGAGCTCCATCAAAACTTGTCCACCATCGGTAATGCTTATGGTATTTGACACACCAGTGGCACAGATTTTAGTATGACAGCAATCCCATGTTAGAAGAGGCCCCTAGTGAGGCTTTATCGGAAAAAAAAAGAAAAAAAGAAGAGGCCCCTAGTTTAGTCTTCTAAACCCCAAGTTTAGAAGAATCCATAGCACCAGGAATAGATGGATCTGGCTCAAAATAAGGAATACCAGAATGCGTATTTGTGCTTTATTGACTATGCAAAGGCATTTGACTGCATGGATCATAACAGTTGTGACTGACATTGAGAAGAATGTGAATCCCAGAGTACTTATTTGTGCTCATGTGGAATCTATACCTGGACCAGGAGTCTGTTGTGCAAATGGAACAGGGAAACACTGCCTGGTTTGGAATTGGGAAAAGAGCTTGCCGGGGTATAATCTCTCTCCATACCTATTCAGGCTCTATGCTGAACAAATTATCTGAGAAGCTGGATTCTGTGAGGAGGACTGTGGTATCAGGATTAGAGAGACTGATCAATAACCTGCACAACCTTGCTTGCTGTACAGTGAGAAGGACTTGAAGCATTTGTTGCAGAAGATCAAGGAATGGCAGGCTTCAGTATGGATTGCATCTCAATTCAAGAAAACAAAGATTTGTACTACTGGACCTATAAGCAGCTTCATGATGGATGGAGATGAGATTGAAACTGTCAACAGCTTCGTTTTGCTTGGGTTCACCATTAACAGCCTTGGTACCAGCTGTCACGAAATATGAAGATGCATTGTACTGGCAGTTAGGGACCTTTCCACATTATTGATTAATGATGTCAGTTTGGTAACAAAGGTGCATCTGATTCAGTTTTTCTAATCACTTGCTATGCTTCTGAGAGCTGGACAATGAATAGGGATGATAGAAGAAGATTTGATGCCTTTGAGCTGTGGTGTTGGAGAAGAGCACTGAACATTCCATGCACAGCCAAGAGAACAAATACATAAGTCTTGGAGAGGGTGCAGCTGGAGTGCTCTTTGGAGGCAAGAATGATGAGTCTTTGGGCATGTTGCTAGGAGGGGCTGTTCTTGGAGAAGAACATGATGCTGAGAATGGTGGAGGGTCGGTGAAGGAGAGGAAGACTCTCAACCAGGTGGATTGACGTGGTCACTGCTGCAGTTGAAGACCTCTGGTTTTCAATCTTTGGTTCTTGTAGATTGGTTTAATTTTCTTCAGTTTGAACTTGTAAAGGAGTAATTGATGATCTCTTCCGTAGTCAGCACCTATCCTGGTTTTGACTGTTGATATGGTCTTCTCTAGTGATTCTTTCTGCAGATATTATCAGTTTGATTCTTGTGCAGTTCATCAGGTAAGATCCACATGCAAAGTCTCTGTGTTTTTAAACAAGGTATTTGCTATGAATAAATCATTGTACAAAATTCAATCAGTCTCCAGTCTCGTATCTGCCATCATGTGTACTTTTCAGGTACTAAACCTTCTTCATTTTTTTCCAACTTTTGTATTCCCGTCACCAATATTTAGTAGTGTATCTTGATTACATGTTTGGTCAATTTCAGACGTAAAAGGTGGTAGAAATCCTCAATTTCTTTTTCTTTGACTTTAGTTGTTGGTGCATGTGTTTGAATAATAGTTGTATTAACTAGATTGTCTTGTGTGGGTATCGATAGTATCCTATCACTTGCAACATTGTACTTTAGGGTAGGTCTTGGAGGGGCAAATCCTTGGTGGAGGGTCAGCAAAAAGGAAAACAACCCTCAGAGATGGGTTCACATGTTAACTGTAGCACGATGCTCAAGTATATGAGAGATGAGAATGGCACAGAGTTCAGATCTGTTGATTTGTAAAGATGCCATGAGTTGTACTTAGTGGCATCTAACAACAATATTGAGCCTCCTTGAGCAACATAATAGGGTCACTCTTATTTTTTTATTTTATTTACTTTTAAATTTTTTCTCGTGTATGATCAGGTACACTCTTCCCAATTTTGAACCATGCAGTTTTCCTTTGCTCAGTTCTTATGACTGCTTTCTGGTCCAAGTATAGGTGTCTCATATGCACAATTTGTCTCATATGCACAATCAAGAGTTCTGGGATTCCCATTCTTAGAATTAGCCACAGTTTGTTGTGGTCCACACAATCAAATACCTTTGCATATTCAATGAAATACAGTTAGACATTCCTCTAGTACTGCCTGCTTTCTGCAAACATCTATCTAACATTAGCTACAATATCCCTAGTACCCCAACCCCTTCTAAACCCAGCTTGCACTTCTGGTAGTTCTCTGTTGATGTGCTGTTCCATTCGTTTTTGGATAATATTCAGCAGAATCTTGCTTGCGTATGATATTAATGATATTGTTCGATAATTTCCACGCTCTGTCGGATCACCTTTCTTTGGAATGGGAACAAGTAAAGATCTCTTCCAGTCAGTTGGCCAGGTGGTTACCATCCAGATTTCTTGGCACAACTTGGTGGGTACATCTAGGACGCAATGGTTTGTTGAAATATATTAAGTGGTATACCGTCAATTCCTGGGGCCTTGTTTCTTGCCAGTTCTTTCAGAGCAGCTTGAACTTCCTCCTTCATCACCACAGGTTCTTGCTCATATGTTGTTTCATGAAATTCTTCTGTGTCCACTAATTCCTTTTGTTACAATCACTCTGTATACTCTTTCCATCTTCTTTTAATACTTCCTGGATCATTTAATAGTCTGCCCAAAGCATCCTTAAGTATTACAGATGTAGGCTTGAATTTGTTCTTCAGTTCTTTCAGCTTAAGAGCAAGTTCAGCCTCTTTGATTTTCTGACTCCAGCTCTTTGCACATTTCATTATACTTTACTTGGTCTTTCCATGCTGCCCTTTGAAATCTTCTGTTTAGCTCCTTATAATATCTTGATTTCTTCCCTCTGCTTTGGCTTCTTGGTGCACCAGGGATGTGTCCTTTGTCCATACCTTTTCAGTCTACATACGGAACATATTATCTGGAAGGCTGAGAACATATTATCTTGCAGGCTGAGCTCTATGAGGAGAAATGTGTCATCAGTATTAGAAGAGGACTCATCAACAATCTGCGTTATGCAGATGACACAACCCTGCTTGCTGAAATGGAGGAGGACCTGAAGCACTTGATGCAGAAAGTCAAGGACTCCAGCCTTCAATATGGATTGAAGCTCAATATCAAGAAAACAAAGATTCTCACCATTGGGTTGATTGGCAGCATCGTGATGGATGGTAAAGAAATAGAGATTGTAAACAGCTTTAATTTGCTTGGCTCCACAATCAGCACTCTTGGCACCATCAGCCAGGAAATTAAAACACCTATTGCAATGGACAAGTATGCTGTCAGAGACCTCCCCGAGGTACTGAAGAGCAGTGATGTCACTCTGGAGACTAAGGTGCACCTGCTACAGGCCATGGTCTTTATAATCACTTGCTATGCATCAGAGAGCTGGACTATGATTAGGGATGATAGAAGGTGAATTGATGCCTTTGAGCTGAGGTACTGGAGAAGTGTTGAATATACCATGGACTGCTAAGAGAATGAACAGATTCATCCTAGAGAGGGTTAAATAGGCTGCTCCTTGGAGGCAAGGATTCTGAATCTTCATCTGATATACTTTGAACATGTTGCAAGGAGGGACCAGTCCTTGGAGAAGGCCATCATGCTTGGGAGGGTGGCAGGACAGCACAGGAGAGGAAGACCCTTGATGAGATTGATTGATTCAGTGACTGAGTATGGAGGTAGGTGTGTCAGAGATAGCAAGATTGACACAGGATAGAGCAGGGTTTAGGGCTGTTGTTTAAGGCTGTGTGTTGCAGGCGATTCAGTGGCACACAACAACAACAACATGAACAGTAACTCTGGGGTCTGTGTTAATGATACTGATGTCTGCAGCCCATACAATGTGAGCACCTTTCCAGAGCTATAGTTTTGTTTTTGTTGTTATGTACCATCAAGTTAGAACCCACCCACAGCTGACCCTCCAGTGGACTTTCAGAGGCAGTCATTTGTACAAGAGGAGATTGCCTATCTTTCTCCTGTGACTTGGTGGATTCAAAATGTGTGACTTTGGATTGACAGTGCAGCTCCACCAGAGCTCGCTAGTGATAGAATAGGCAGTTGCAGATTTTGTTGCCTTTGGAACATAGAGCCTTCATTCTTTCCATTCTTAGTCTAGGAATAAAATTGTCTCCCTTGCAACCATTGCTGGCTGTTGCTCTCAACAGATGTTCCCATTCCATAACAGTTATTCTCACAGATGAAAATAAAACAATTTCCACAAAGCTGTCAGATTACAAGCTTCAGCTCTTTGACCCTGGTTAGTAGTACTATCTTCCTATAAAGTCAAGCAGACCTCATCGTTTCCTTTATACTTACAGGTCAGAGAAATAACAGCTTCCAGATGTACCTGAGCTTCAGCAATGTCTTTACTTCCAGAGAAGTACTTGACATACATGTGTACTTGTTCTCCTTTAATACAGCCTCCTCTACATGTTTGTGTTCTTAACCATCACATCTACTTTTTTTAAGAATTCCTGCAAAAGAAAATTTACAAGCTGGGCTAAAGCCATGAGCCTCCTAGGCTTGTGATGATGTGTGGGAGTCATATTTAAGCAAACAGTATGTATCGTCCTGGAGTATTTGAACTTGTCCTCTTTGGTCAGCACTGTTGTGAAACAAGATCTTCTCTCAAAAGTGAATCACATTTCTTATTTCAAATGTAGAATCATTTGGTGAGTTACAGCAAGCACTGTGCTGGCTGTTTTCTGAGCGATACCTGACTAAATTCAGGTGGTCACGCGGCTGTTGTCATGAATTTCAGATGCCTAAGCAGCATGTCTCCAGCGTGCCCTAGTCTACTTCACAGTGTGACTGTCCAGATGAAGTTGATGGCATGTGCTATTGTGGACCCATTCACATTTTTTAAAGTGCATGATATTTATGGGTGGGCTGTAATTTTCTTAATCACTTTTCTTTTTACATAGTTTCTGTTGTTGTTTGCCGAATATAGACCTGCATAAGATTTTGTTCATAGTCATATTTTAATCATATATCTGATTACTTCCTTATTAAGCTGGATTCTCAGAAGTGAATCAAAGGGCATTTAGGAAAAAACCACCCTTGGTACACATTGCCAAACTACTGTATAGACAAGGTGTGCCAATTTAGACTCCCATCAGCAACCATGAAAATGTTTTTCCATATGGCACCATTTAAGCACCAAATATTTTTTTAAGACCATTTTTGCTGCTTTTTTTTTTAGAAACATAATTTATTTTTATATTCCAGGATTATTTAGAATGTGTGTGTATGTTTATATATTCTTTTTCTGTTCATTGGCTTTTAAAAAAATTACCTTATTGTGGTATAGTTTACATAACAATTCATCGATTATAAGTTGTGTTACTTGAAAGCATTGATTTTTTGTGAACTTACATGGTTTTGCAACTGTCCTAACCATCCCGCTGTAATACATTTCCATCAGCCCCTAACATTTCTGTGTTCTCAACTGCAGTCAGTTTTAGCTTCCACCCCTAGCCTCAGATAACAACTGGTCTTCTATCTATCCTTGTAGATTTGCTTTCCTAGAAATTTCAACATATTGAATCATAACAATATGTAGTTTATCTTCTTCCACCCAGCATTATGTTTTTGAGATTCAACCATGTTGTAGAATAAACAGTTCATTTTGGTTTTGAGATTCAATCATGTTGTAGAATAAACAGCTCATTTTTGTTACTGATATGCCATATTTTATTTATCCAACTAGATAAATGGACATATGTATTGTTCCAGCTTTTTGTTGTTATGAACAACTATGACATTACTATGAAAGTTTTTGTGCCTCTCATATACTTATTTTTCCTCCCTCTACTCTCTTTTGAGTAGCTGTGGAGGAGCCTAGGAGTGAAACTGAAATTGCTTGGAACTTTCTAAGTTTTGTATTACTACTTTCAGAGAATGAGTGATAAAGTGAAATGCCTGGAGGCTTGAATCAGTGTATGACTGAGTAATAGTGGAAATTGCTTCCATCTATTAGGATTTGTTGATAGTTGAGCAGCTCCTATAGCCTCATACAAAGTCAGTGTAATACATTGGAGTATTACATGAAAAATTGGAAAGAGGAAATAAAGCATAATTTGTCTTAATTATGATAGAAAAATGAATATATTATAACTTGTTAAATATGAAGGTAAACATTGAGATTATTGTAAATAGGCCAGGAATCAAGGAAGTCTGTTCATTAAAGATGAGTAAATGTAGTAAGTAGGCATCATTTTGTCTGTAACCTCAAATAGATATTTTGCAGATTAACTAATTTGCCTGATAAAAATATACAGTACTAGAAGGGTTGTGAAAGTGGCATTCAAAGCTGGTCTAGATTATTTGAGAACTAAGATTCTGAAGTAACTTTCAATTTGATTTCTTTGAATGTAATTAAAGTGTTTTTATAGTAAGTTAGTAAAGGAGGGGATAAACTGAAAGATAAGAAAGGAACTGCAAACTTTACCCATGTGCTCAAATTGAGTCTGGTTGTGCCTTCCTCTCTGCTCTCTGTCTCTGTGATTTGTGCAAACACTGGAGCCACTAAACCAGGGCAGCTTTCATTATTTCTGTCTCAGAGTCATATAATTATTGCTCTGTTGTGTTCTCATGCTTGCTTTTCTAGCTTTAGTTAAATCTTCAATTCAGGTATTTTTTTAAATCCAGTAATCTTCGGAGGTCCCTTCTCTGTTCCTGGAGAAAATGCTTTTAACTTTATAATTTCAAGTAAATAATTCTGTCACGTCCTTTGTACTCTTTACACATTTTGCTCTAGGGACTCCTGAAAATGTTTCCTGTTGAATTTTTCAAAGACCTTTGTATGGGTGGGTCCGAACACTTATGAGTCACTCCCACACCAAGGGTGGGTACAAACACTTATGAGTCACTCCCAGTTAGTACTGTACAGTGTAGTCATCCAAGAGGGAGTGATTTTTAGCATAATGAATAACTTTGCCAAAAATTGAGTAATTAGGGGTATCTTTCTTTTTTTACTGTTTTTTATTTAATTTTATTATTTTTTGTATGTGTACCGTCAAATCAGATCTGACTGGTACAGGAAGAGATTGTCCCTCCTTCTCCAGCAGAACATCTGGTGGATTCGAACTGCGCACCTCTGGCATTTTTATTTTTTTAAAACTTTTTTAAATTGACATTTTAATGAAAGTTTATTGAGAATTTGGATTTCATTCATTGCTACACATTTTCCTTCCTGCCCATCCCTCTCCTCCAGTTTGCTTTTCTCTTTGAAAAGAAAGGAAAAATGCTTTCATTGTTACACAATCCTCCCCCCCCCCCCAGTCTACTTTACTATGCAGCTCTTATTCTGGACTCTTGTCATGTAAATAATACCTAATCATATATGCCTTTTAAACAGTTCCCTCCTTCATTGGTTTCAATGCAGTGTACAATAGTTATCCCCACTTTTCTTTGTTTCCCCCCAGACTCGATGTCAGTACTGTTTTATAACAGTGGCATTATGCAATATTTGTCCTTTTGTGACTGAAATATTTCACTCAGCATAACATCCTCCAGGGTCACCCATTTCATGAATTATTATTCATGAGTTCCTTGTTTTTCAATGCAGCGTAGTATTCCATTGTGTATACCACAGCTTGTTTGTTGATTGGTACTTGGGTTGTTTCCAGCTCTTTGCTATTGTGAACAAAGGAGCAATAAACATCGGTGTGCTTGGGTGGCAGCTCTGGTTTCTTTAGGATGTATTCTTAGTAGTAGAATTGCTGGGTCAAATGTTATTTCTATTTGCAACTTTTTGAGAAAGCATCATAGTGCTTTCCATAGTGATTGCATCATTTTACCAACAGTGAATAAGGGTTCTAGTTTCTCCACAGCCTTGTCAGCATTTGTTTTTTGCAGCTCTGTTGAATTTTGCTATTGTTACTGGGGTGAGATGATATCTCATGGTTGTTTAGAGATACCTTTCAAGTTTTCAAGGAGTCTTTCCTTTTCTGCTATATTTTGATTATATTGAAGTGATATTGTTGCATTATAGATTTCTGTATTGTGTTCACTATAAAACTGGGTTGTTAAATTTTAAAATTCTTAGCAGTTGAGTTAACTTGAAGTCATAGATAAAGTAACATGTAACAAGAAGTCAGAGATAGAGTAAACATTTTCCTATTTCATTATACTTGACATTTCAACTTTTCTTTGTATAGAACAGCTATAAATAATTTAATATATTTTACTACCTGCTAATCAGTTGCCCTGTAGTGACTTGTGTGTTGCTATGAGGCTGGAAGTTTTGCCATTGATATTTTAAAAAACCAGCAGGACAACCCATGATGAACAGATTTCAGCTGAACTTCCAGATTAAGACAGAGTAGAAAGAAAGCCCTGGGGATCTAGTTTTGAAAACTCTATGGGTCATAGGACATTGCTGAGATTTTGACTCTTTACTTTGAATTTATCATTAGGAAGGGCTGAAGAAGGTATGTTTGGTAAAGTTGAAGGGCTGATTAAGGCAAGAGAAACATCAGTGAGATAGATTGACATACTGTCCACAACATTGTACTCATACGTACTAGTAATTTTGAAGTTGGTGCAGGACTAGTCAAGGTTTTGTTCTGCTGCATGTAGATTGCCGGTAGTTATAGCCAGTATCATGGCTTGTCTCAACAGCAAGTTAGTACAGTTTCTTTTTTTACACTCACAGAGTGGTAGAGGTAGGAACCCTTTGCTGTTTCCCTGACCAGTGGATGCCACTTTTCCTGATTTTTTTCCTGTGCTTTTCTAGTACTTCTACCTGATATTTAAGCATTTTCTCCTACTAATTTCACCTCTGATGTTAATGTTCCTAAAAGTTCAGTTATTGTTTTCCATTTTTGGGTCATTTAGAATTATTTTAAAATACCACTGCTCAAATGCTAATAATACTTTAATAATAATTCATGCTAATGAAATTATATTACTACTACTAGATGCATTTATTATATCTGAAGACCTTTTTCCCAGCTGCCTGATTACATTTACTGATTTGTACTACTGCCAAGAAGACAAATAGGTCTGTGTTGGAGGGCTGAAACCAAGGCTTTCCTTGAAGGCTAGGATTTTGAAGCTCCACTTCATTTACTTTGGGCACGTGGCCAGGAGAGATCGGTCCTTAGAGAAGGACATCGTGCTCAGAAGGGTGGACAGACAGCCAGGAGAGGGAGAGGATGAGATGGATTGATACAGTAACTGTATTAGCTCAACATTCTGTGGCAGGTTTGGAAGCAGAAGTGGCATCCACTTCCTAAACAGCTTGCCTTCAGAAACTCTTAGGATCTTTGATAAATGTTGGTAGCTGTAGAAGGGCTTCAGGCCTTTTGTTCATAGGGTCACTATGAGTCATGCTTGACTCGAAGGCAATCAACAACAACAATTACTGACAAACTGGGAGGAGGGTAGAGAGAATAGTGCAACAATGAATGAGTGGAAGCCCAAAATCTCTGTAAATGTTTATGAAAATTAATAAAATATAATTAT
>NW_006399863.1:3151553-3155683 GCF_000299155.1 Elephantulus edwardii | reverse complement strand
AGTCTCTCCTTGGAGGCTAGGATTTTGAGGTTCCATCTCACATACTTTGGGCACATGGCCGGGAGGGATTGTTCCTTGGAGAAGGAGATCATGTTTGGTAGGGTGGATGGATAGCAGGAGAGGAAGACCCCAGATGAGATGAATTGGTATAGAGACTGGAGCACATGGGGTTGGTGTGTTGGAATTAGTGATACTGGCTCTGGACAGGGCAGGGTTCAGAGGTGGATCACAGGCAACTCAATGGCACATAACAACAACATACCTATAAAAAAAAATCCACCCACTATGAAAACTTACAAAAACAGTATAAATGGAAGTTAATAATTTATTTAAGTAAAATCTCATTATCACTGAGTTGTTTCCAATTCATAGTAGTTCTAATATGTGTGTCAGGGTAGAACAACACTCTATAGGGTTTTCAGTAGCTGTAATCTTAGCAGATGAAGATTACCAAACCTTTCCTTTATGGCACTACAGGGTGCATTTGAACCTCCCAATTTTTGGTTAGTAGCTTAGTACAGTCTGTTTGTTCCACCAAAGGACCTAATCATTCACTACCCCTCCTATATATCCAGAAACATTATCATCTGCCCACGCTAAAACTTGCTGCTGTCAATGTTGGTAACATAGGATCTGTTATTCCTTCTAGCACCTTCTTACTTGTTTATTTCAACAGCCTCATAATTGGTTTTCCTGTATGTAGTGTGACATCTGTAGCTGATTTACTTCCTTTGATCGTTCTTTCCTTCTAGCTATTACTAATTTATTTATTGCCTTTAAGAGCAAAATTCCGAAGATTTATGTATATGTACTTTCATACTTTTCTTTTTTTCTTGAATAATTCCAGTCTAGCTTTTATTTTCCACTCAGCAACTCAACTCATTGCCGTCGAGTAGGAACTGATTCATGGCAGACCCTCCAGCAGGTTTTCAGAGGTTGTAAATTGCACAGGAAGAGATTGCTCATTTTTCTTCCACTGAACAACTGATGTATTTGAACCACATGCTTTTGGGTTGGCAGTACAAGTCCTTACCCAATGTGTTTTTACTATTTTTGTTCAGATCACCAGTGACTTTTAGCTTGCTATTTCTAGTGTAAATTCTCGCTGTTTATCTTAATAAATCTTCCATACTTATTTGATACAATTGAACTCACTTTTCTGTCTGGAAGATGCCATTCCTATGATTTCAAGGACATACTACTTTCTCTTACTTTTCCTCAGACTTCACAGGTATTCCTTCAAGTTTTTCTTGGTCCTCATCTCCCTGACCTCTGAGCCCTTGGACCTCTTTTCTGTTGATACTTGTTTCCTTGATGACTTCATCCTGTCTCATATCTTTAAAATTCTGCATTTATGTCAGTGGTAGCAAATTTATATTTTAACCCAGACTTCTATGAAGCCTAGGCCTTCTAGACATTGCTGACTGGATACACAGCCAACTAAAAACTGGTTGCCATTGAATTAACTCCTGTGTGTCTTGGAATATAACTGTGCTCCATAGTGTTTTCAATGAGCCATTTTTTTTCAAAAGTAGATCACCAGGGCTTGCTTCTGAGATGACTCTGGATGGCCACAAATCTTTAACCTTCCAATTAGTAACTGACTAAATTAGCAGTTTGTACTACCAAAGCATCAATTCTTCTGTCATCCATATTAATTTCCTGGTTCTCATATGCCTAGCCAGTAATTAAAAGGACTATGGACTTTAAGCTGAATGATCAATTCCTTTTAGTTTTGGTGCTAGAAAAGAGTGCTGAATATCTCATTGACTGCTGTCTAAAGAGGAGAAAATGGGCCATGGGAGGGGACACAGGATCATGAGCATCTCTGTGAAAGGCCAGAGGGAATAAGAATAGCACAGCTCCTCACCATCCCAAAGCAGAAAGCAAATAGTCAATAACCCAGCCGCTAGGTGCCTGTGGAGAGCTCCACCTACAAGCAAGAGGTTCTTTTATTTGTTGCTGACTCACAGACTCAAAGTTGTGGTACCGAGAATGATGTTTATTAGGGAAACTAAGTGGGAATTGGGGAGGCAAATAATATTACCCAATTTTAATCCAAATTTTAGCAAGGCACAATTCCTCAATAAATCCAGGCTCTGGTTTTAGTTTGGTAGTCAAATCGAAATCATCCAGCAAGGTATGCTCCATAGCAGTTCTAAGTCAGGTTCTCCTTCAAGCAGCATCCTGAAGGCACAGCCAAACCTTTAACTGTGGCCAGCATAAATGTAAGAAGACTTAGGTCATAGTTTCTCCACAGCAGTGCCACAATCTCTCCACTAACCGGGCCTCACTTTTACTTTGGTCTTGGTGCCACAAACCTTGATTGCTTTAAGTCTTGCTGCCCTCTGTGGGAAGCATTCTTTCTCTTATCCTAGCGCCACTCTTGTTGATGATTTGCATGACCATGCTGATTTGCAAGACCATGTGTCTGCAGTTAACATAGCTGGAGACCAGAGAGGACTAACAATAATGGTTAAAAAAAGACCAACTTTTAGGCTGACATCACAACTACAAATAGAACAAACAGATAGGTCTTGGAGAAAGTACAGCTGAGTGCTCTTTGAAGGCAAGGAAAAGGACATGCTTTGAGCTTGTTGTTGGGTAAAGCTGTTCTTTGGAAAAGAATATCATACTTGGAAAGGTGGAAGGTCCGCAGAAGAGAGGAAGATCCTCAAAGAGATGGATTGACACAATGATTACAGCAATCAAGTATGTCAGGCTCGAGTATGTAAGGGTTGATGATGTACGATAGATAGGACAGAGTTTAGATCTGTTGTTCAGTCACTATGAGTCGTACTTGATTTGACAGTACCTAACAACAACAACAACAACAACAACAAGGCTACCAAGAGACTACTAGATATAGAATTATGCATCAAATTTAATCCATCCAAAGCTGAACTCCTGGTGCTCACTCATCTCATCCCTCATCCCTTCCCCCCAAGTAAATGTCTCGCCTTTCCACGAAGATGGCACTGAAAGTGAAGAAGAAAGCCCCTGCCCCTCCAAAAACTGAAGCCAAAGCAAAGGCATTAAAGTCCAAGAAGGCAGTCCTGAAGGCCATCCACAACGAAAAATAAAAAAAGAAGATCTGCACATCACCGGCCTTCCAGTGGCCTAAGACGCTGAGACGCCAAAGGCAGCCTAAATATCAACTGGTAGAATGCCCCCCCCAGAGAAACAAGCTTGACCACTATGCCATCATTAAATTTCCCCTTACCACTGAGTCAACTGTGACGAAAATAGAAGATAACAAGACACTGTGTTCATTGTGGATGTCAAGGCCAACAAACACCAAATTAAACAAGTTGTAAAGAAGCTCTATGACATTGATATGGCTAAAGTCAACACTTTGATTAGTCCTGATGGAGAGAAGAAGGCCTATGTTCGACTTGCTCCTGATTATGATGCTTTGGATGTTGGCAACAAAATTGGGATCATCTAAACTGAGTCCAGCTGGAAAAAAAAAAGAGTCTCGTATGTAGCCCTTTATCTTTTTTTTTTCCCCTTCGATGTTTTGTTTGGTCCCGTCCCCAACCCCCCACCACCTTTCTTGCTGTATGCTGTCAAATCAGATCTGATTGACACAGGAGGAGATTGTCCCTCCTTCTCCAGTGGAACATCTGGTGGATTTGAACAGCACACCTTTGAGATTGCAGAGCAGATTCTTGCCACTAGGCCACCAGAGCGCTCTTAAAAACCTAAGGTTGAATTTTCTTGTTCATTCTTTGGGGATTGGATATAACGAGGATGACATGATACAGTCCTTAAGTCAGGACAGCTTCCAACCAGTTGCTTTTCATCGATGCCTTCAGGCTAGCTCTTTGTTCAATCCTGGCCTTTGCCCCACTTAAGCAGGTATTACTTCTCTTTAGCTCTACCATTAAGTGTTTGGAGGTACCTTATTCCAAAAGGAAGCCTCTTGCCTGAAAGTGTTCTATTCTCTTGCTCTCTGGACAAGGAAACCCATTGCAGTCATGTTATGCAACTCTCTTGGTCATACCACTCATGCGGTCTTATTTTGCCTCCAGCTTTACAGCTCTCTTGTGTCTTAGGACGATCTCAGCACAGGGGCTCTGAGTCCACAGGACACACTCTGTTCTAATGTTCTTTTCTTTTTTTTTTTT
>NW_006399863.1:3147716-3150053 GCF_000299155.1 Elephantulus edwardii | reverse complement strand
TTATCATTTACATTCACCAAGGGAAATTCTGGAAATTCAGCACTTGTCCCTGGTCCCCGAAGGTTCACCTGTCCATTGGCAGTGCTAAATTGAGTAGCTATTCCAGCTCTTGATCCATGATACGGAGCACGGAAGGGCTGTTCAAAAGAGCTCATTTGGTAAGCTTGATGGACAGGCTGAGCCTCGGCTTTCTTCTGAGAAGTCACTTGATCCAAAAAGTCCTGTGTTGATGTGGCAGAAGCATGGTTTGTTTCATCACCTGAAAAGGGAAATGCGTGCTGTGAATCACCAACTATGAGTCCAAAGTGAGACTTATCTGGAGTTGTTCTTAGTGGAGAATTCATTCCTGATCGAAAGCTATTGATGGGCATGGCTGCATAGACTTGTTTGTCTATGGAAGAGAATGCTGGCTGATTTGGAAGGGTCTGGTTATCAGTCACAAAGTTAAGGCTCGGGCTATTCAAATAGGCATCATTTTGGCTAGTTCTGTCCAAAGCCTGCTGCAAAAATTTGGAGTACTCTTGCAACATGTTGGCTTTATCTGAAGAGGATGCTGTCTTCCCCCACCCCTCCTTGTAGGATTGGCTCTTTTAAGTGTAGAATAGCAAAACTAACCGATTTCCTAGGTAGGCCACAGGAACCCAGTTTGCATAGTGATCAGCAAGTCTCTGCAAGACTTTTTTTGTACCATATTTGCACAACAGAGTAATCAATTCTTTTGCAAAAGCATGGCTTAGGGAGCTTTGGTGGCCTAGTGGTAAGAAGCTGTACTGCAGTCTTGAAGGCATGAGTTCAAGGTCGCCAGCTGTCCCGTGGGAGAAGGATGAGAAATCTCCTGTTAAATTATTAACTGTCTGTGGAAACCCTCTGGAGGGCCAGCCAGCAACAACAATAGGATGCCTTTGAGCTGTGCTCCTAGAGAACAGTATTGGACATACCACAGACTACCAAAAAAACAAACAAGACTGTCCTAGAAAAAGTGAAACCAGAATGTTCTTTTGGAGGCAAGGATTTTGAAACTCTCTCATATTTTGAGTATGTTGTTAGAAGAGGCTACTTCTTGGAGAAGGATATCATACTTGGAAGGGCAGAAGGTCAGTGCAAGAGAGGAAGACCCTGGCAAAGATAGATTTGACACAGTGACTGTGGCAATGAGGTGAAGTAGGTTGAAGAGGGTGAGGTTGGCTCAGGATAGGGCAGAGTTCAGAGCCATTGTTCATAGGGTCGCTATGAGTTGTAATTGGCTCAGTGGCACATAACAATAACAGCAGCAAACCAATAAACAAGGGAAGCAGAGCGTTACTTGTATTTACTGTTACTAATGTGCATCAAAGAGTTGGACAATGAGTAGGGAGGACAGAAGGAGAATTAATGCCTTTGAGCTGTGGTGCTGGAGAAGAGTATTGAATGTATAATGTATCATGGACTGCCAGGAAAACAAACAGATTCATCCTGGAGAGGGTTAAACCAGGAGACTCCTTGGAGGCAAGGATTCTGGGGCTTCATCTGACATACTTTGGACATGTTGTAAGGAGAGACAGGTCCTTGGAGAGGGACATCATGCTTGGGAGGGTGGGGGGACAGCACAGGAGGGGAAGACCCTGTATGAGGTGGATTGATTCAGTGACTGGGGTAACCGGGACGGGAGTATCAGAGGCAGTGCGATTGGCACAGGATAGAGCAGGGTTTAGGGCTGTTGTACATAGGGTCGCTGTGAGTTGCAAACGACTCGATGGCACATAACAACAACAACAACAATCTGTAGACTGTTTGCTACAGATTAGTAAATAAATCTGTGCATACTTTGCTTCTGGTTACTTTCTCCTTCTCAGGTATTGTCAATTTGAAAAGAGATTTTGGAGATTTTGATTCTCTAGGAAGGTTCTGTGAGATTGGAATAGATATGCTAACCATACCTAGAAGTAGAATCTTTGGTTTCTTAAAAAGGCTTGAAATTGTACACTAGAGATTAGTAAGCAAGCATAAGTAAGCCTATGCTTACTTTGCTTGTTGAGTCATCTGACACTGCCTATGAATTTGTAATAGCAGAACTGCTTTCCCTGTATTGCCAAACTGATGTTGACCATTGTTAATTGATCTTCTTGAACTCTTAGGTTATTTGAAAATGTTTAAATTAGGTGCCTTCTTGGCCCCTTCTCATACATGCCTTTTTTTCTTAATTGAAAACTCCAGTTTTACAGGAGGGTGTTTTGAGAAACCCATGTCCACCCCTCCCTCCCTGCAGTTGCTTCCCCCAGTAGTTGACTGTTGTTATTGCTATTAAGTGTCATCTCATAGGACAGCAGAACAGAGTACTGTTTCATCCTCACAATCACC
>NW_006399863.1:3144912-3147266 GCF_000299155.1 Elephantulus edwardii | reverse complement strand
TGGAGAAGAGTATTGAGAGTACCATGGACTGCTAGGAAAACAAACAGATTTGTCCTGGAGAGGGTTAAACCGGGTGGCTCCTTGGAGGCAAGGATTCTGAAGCTCTGTCTAACATACTTTGGACATGTTGTAAGGAGAGACCGGTCCTTGGAGAAGGACATCATGCAGAGTTTAGGGCTGTTGTACATAGGGTCGCTATGAGTCGCAAGCGACTCTAAGGCACATAACAACAAAAACAACAACAAAACAACCGTCAAATCCGATCTGACTGGTACAGGAGGAGATTGTCCCTGCTTCTCCAGCAGAGCATCAGGAGGACTCGAACCACATACTTCTGGGATTGCAGTGCAGTTTCTTGCCAATAGATTGGTCCCTTTTGATGATTATTCCTAAAGTGTGATACAAAGTTCGTTTGGCACTCCAAAGTGTATTTAATATTTTTACCAACATCACAATACAGAGTTGGACAATTCATTGTCCAACTTTTCGGCTGTTGAAATGACCCTGGTTTGGACCAGGTGTCAAAGTGATATCCTTGCTTTTTAACACTTTAAAGAAATCCTGGGCCTCAGTTTTTCCCATTGCAATATGTTGTTTTCTTGACTGTAGCTGCCATGAATGTTGATTGTAGATCCAAGTAAAAGGACAGCTGCAGTCTCTTCTGTTTTTGATGATGTTGTGTAGTTTTCCAGTGGAGAGGAGTTTTGTTTTCTTTATTTTCTGATGTACTCTGTGCTGTATCCCAAGGATCATTTGTGCTTTTAAACAGTAAGTTAGGGCTTTCCATGGTTTTCCTAGGTTTTGACAGGATTTCCAGGTGTATATAATACATCCTGATTTAGAAGTAGATTATGACCTCTGCTAAACATTGTTTGACTTAACTTATTAATGAACTGATTCATGCTGTTAATCGAGCTATGGATTGATAAGCTTAAAAATACATATTTTAAATATGTTTACATCTACCTGAAATCTTGCTAGTTATTTGCTATTGATCAAACTTTTATTAAAGAATTCTCTGATCCATATTACAGTATTTCATATTTTTCTTAATTTGTCTTTTATTTATTCTGTGAGGCAAAGACTTGCTGCTTTCCTTCTGTGCATATTCCATGGCTATTATAATAGTTGTAATGGGGACAGTGACATACTATTTTTAACACCTGTATGTATTAAGAGTTCAGCTGTTATGGGTCTATTTTTATCTCTATCAGCTGTTCATGGCTTAAGTAATTAATTGGCAAAGACTTTTTTTTTTAAGAACCTTAATCAGTAAAGGGTAGTCTTGAATGAATTTCCTGACAGAAGAAAATGATTTTTTTTGTTGAGTGCTGTGGAGTTGCAAAAGACTCAGCTCCCCATGACAGATCTGAGCTCAGCTCCATCTTTACCATCCTCGACATATCTGAACCCATTGCTGCAGACATTTTATCAATCCATTTCATTGAGGGTCTTTCTCTCTTTTGGCCTTCCACCTTTCCAGGCATATTGTCTGTCACATCTGAGGTCATCAGCCAAAGCTGGATGCTTAGGTTCAGTGACCAATTGGGGAAAAAAGCACAAAGAAGTGAGGGAATATACATCCCTTTGTTATAGTCCATCTAGACTGAAGGGAAGAAGGGAACTGTTTTTTCATAGAACTTAGAACAAAGGTGGCGTCCTGCCAAACTTATGCAGTAATCACTAACCTTATCACTCTATGCACCTGCACAGTTACACTTAGCTTTACGTAATACCTTTTCAGCAAAACAGAGCTACGCTTGCTCAAACATGACAGTGGTTCAGCTAAAAAATGCTTATCATATAAATAAGGCACATATTTGTTTTGTACTGTCGAGTCGGAAACAACCGATAGCTGACCTTCCAGTTGGTTTTCAGAGGTGGTTAATCGCACAGGAGGGGATTGCCCATCCTTCTCCTGCAGAGCAGTGGTGGCCTTGAACCATGTGGCTTCAGGATTGCAGTACAGCTTCTTGCCACTAAGCCACCAGTGCTCTCTTTAAGCCATAGTATAGTATCCAAATCTGTCTCTCAGGTATATATACAGCACATGATGGTATCCCACACTCCAGTGTTTGTTGTTACATGCTGTTAAGTTACCTGTGAATCATAGCGAACCCCCTATGTACAGTAGCTTGGAACTGTGTCCTATCCTGCGTCAATCTCACTGTCTCTAAAACATTTAACCCCATTACCCCAGTTACTCCAGCCTCATTCCCGTCACCAAGCCCGTGTTTTCCGACCACCGATTCTTCTTCACTGTTCCCAACTTTTGCATTCCAGTCTCCCATTATTATCAATACATCTTGATTGCATGTTCGATCTATCTCCGACTGTAAAAGTTGGTAGAAATC
>NW_006399863.1:3107328-3141522 GCF_000299155.1 Elephantulus edwardii | reverse complement strand
GCGGTTGGTGCAGGATAGAGCAGGGTTTAGAGCTGTTGTGCATAGGGTCGCTATGAGTCGGAAACGACTCGATGGCACATAACAACAACAACAACCCCAGTTACTGTGTCAGTCCATTTCTTCTCTTGTGCTTCCCCTCCACCCTTACAAGCATGATGTCCTTCTCCCTGCTGGCAGCATGCCTGAAGCGTATCAGACAGACCTTCAAAATCTTGCCTCCAAGGAGCAACTTGGTTTTATCATCTCCAGGATAAACCTGTTTGTTCCTTGGCAATCCGTGGGCTATTCAGCACTCTTTTCCAGTGCCACCACTCAAAGACATCAATTATTCTCCTGTTACTCATATTCATTGTCCAGATCTGAGATGTGTAGATGTGTAGCAGGTGATTGGAAAGACTATGGCTTGAATTAGACACACCTTAGTCTTTAAACTGACATCATTGCCCTTCAGGACTTTAGAGAGGTCTCTGACAGCAGAATTTATATTAGTTGTTTGTTGTTGTTATGTGCCGTCGAGTCGTTTGCGACTCATAGCGACCCTATGTACAACAGCCCTAAACCCTGCTCTATCCTGTGCCAATCTCATTGCCTCTGACACACCCATCCCGATTACCCCAGTCACTGAATCAGTCCACCTCATAGAGGGTGTAGCCTCCATTTATTTGACAGTTACTTTGTACAAATGTTATAATAAATACCTGATTTAAACTTTACATCAAATACCCCGATATAGATGTTGATAATAGATTCAGTTTACTTATAACTAGCTCTGGTGACTTATTGGTAAGGACTTGTGCTGCCAGCTCCAAGGCACATAGTTCAAATTCATCAGCTGTTCCATGGGAGAAAAATAGGCACTCTCCTTTTGTGCAGTTTACTGCCCCTGAGAATCCACTAGAGGCTCAGCTGTTAGTTAGGCCCACCGAGATGGTACCGAACAACAGAACTCCACCATACAGAGATTCACAAAGGTTATGTAACTTGCTGAAGATAATAATACAATAAAATAGATAGCGATAGAGCTGAGATAAACTATGTGTATAGTGTGTGACTATTTGGCTGTAGCGTTATTTGGTTTGTTGTTAACTGCAGTTAAGCTGTCCCCCAAGGATTCATGCACCACAGAATCGGAATGTTGTGATCCAGTAGGTCAGCAGGTCAGTGTGTCTCTTTTGTCTTACTCTGGAAAGCTCTGCTGAAATCTTTCCACATCAGAGCAACATACGTTGGCTGAGAATCTTTCTACCTTACGTTAAATCAGAACTTTGATTCAAGTGTATGATTTGCTTAATATATTGATTCTAAATAGTAATAAAAATAATTTGTAACTTGTGTCTATTGGACCTTTCTAACTGGGATTGTTATGGATTGACAAAGATGGGATTGTAGTGCTCATAATGTGGTTTAGAAATTGAGTTATGAGAGTTAACTGCTTAATTTGGAATAAAACCTTGAGTCTCTGATTTTATTTCCTTAATAAGCAGTATTATATAAGAGAGAAATCTTGTTTTTAAGATAGTAAACTGAATTTCAGAAAGAAAATGAGTTTTTTAAACAGAAGATGTATAGTTGGATGCAGGTACTTTTTAAGTCCAGGAACAACAACAACAGGCACAGAAGCTGAAGCTTTGAGGGAACTTTGAGTAGTTAGTTAAGCCAGGATGGAACAGATGGTGTTTTGGGAGAGCACAAAAAAAGGAGTTAAATAGGATAGTTGGATGATTTAAAAGCTACTCCAGCTTTTGGACTTGATTGTGAAGGCAGCAGAAAATCTACTGGGGTCACCCACTTCTCTGTTTTTAACGAGGGGGAAATTTACAATAAACACTCAGCCGTAGGTATTGATATTATCCTCACTGCATATAACTTGTGGCTTAGTGGTAAGGAGTTGGCTTCCAACTCAGAGGCACGTAGTGTGACCCATCACCTGCCACACAGGAGAAAAATGAGCAGTCTACTCGTGTGGGATTTTCCTCACCTGTGGGTTGGTTCCAGTTCTGTGGTACAAAACAATGAAAGTGAATGGGAGAAACATTCGATTGAATTCATTATAGTATGTAAATTTGCCAGACAAACATAGATGGTATGTTGACATTTTTAAAGAAGTTTAATATGCACAATCTTCATGTTACTAGCTTAGGGGGCTTGTTGGCAAGTTGCTTGAGCTTCCTTAATTTTTTGACGTTGTTGTTGTTAAGTGACATTGAATTGTGTATGACTCGGCAACCTTATGAACCTTATGGTTGGAATTTTATCAGCCTTATGAACAGAACTTTACCTTGTCCTGTGCTGTCCTCTCTCCTGTGTCTGTAATTACAGCCACTGTGTTAGTCGATATCATTGAAGGTTTTCCTCTCTCTTGCTTACCCTTTACCTTTCTTGGTATGATGTCCTTTTCCAAGGACTAACCCCTTCTGCCAGCCTGTCCAAAGTATGTGAGACCAAATATTACATCCATGGCTCTAAGAAGTACCCTATTTGCACTTCTTCTAAAACAGACTTATTTGTTCTTCTGACAGTCTTCGGTATTCTTCAACTCCACCGGTCTACTTTGGTCATTGTCAACCTCCAGATGCATATGATACAATTGAAAATTGCTTGGATCAGGTGTACCTTAGTCTTTATTGCTTGGGGATAATTATAGCACTTATTTAATAGGTTTCATATTAAGGGAAGAAGATATACAAAGTAATATATCCAAACATGATAAACATTTTAGACATGACCTTAGGGACATATAATGTATAATGTTTCAGGCTGCAGACTGTAAGGTTATCAAACCCACCAGCCACTCAATAGGAGAAAGATGTGTATTTTCCTCTAGAAAAAAATTGGCAGCCTCTAAAACAAGGAAAATTGCTATGGCTTAAAATAGGCTAAATAGTGGTGGTTTTTGGGGTTGGACAATTTTGTAAATTGACACTACTGAACAACTTCATTTTCTTTGTTTGACTTTATTCTCTGTAATCAAAATTTCTCTTTAACTGGATGTTACCTTTCCTTGTAGTGGGGGGGGGGGGTGTGCGGGGAACCACTAAAACCGAAGCAATATTCCTTTCAGAAGAAAAATTTACAACTTCTTCCGCATGTGTCTCAAAAATTTCCTGAGGAAAAATGCTTAGAAATTCATGTTTAAACCATAAAACGGCATTAGAATTTTAGTTAAATATTTTCTATGAACTTCTGTTAAAAAACAGAATTAGTGATTCTTAACTGGGGGGGATTATGTGCCCATCCTGAGAAGCAGCACTCATTAACATTAGGAATATTCTATGTTGAGGGGGGACAACTATGTTTTGAATATCTTAAATTGTCTGGTATTAGAAAAAATAAGATTCTCTGCACTGTGTTCAAGGAGACCTAGTAACGCAGCGACAAAACACTTCATTAACTAAAAGGCAGTCTTTCACACATACAGCTATTCTGTGGGTAAAGTTGTGGCTGTTTGTTTCCTTAAAGATTTATAGCTTTGGAAAACATTTAAAAGCAATTCTACTGTGTTCTGTAGGAGTCTTATGAGTTGGAACTGACTTCTTGGCAGTGAGTTTTGGTTTGGCTCTATATTCAGCCCTGCAAGGAGTTTATTTTCTTTAGGCCCAATATTTATTTCTCATTTCAGTCAAAATTATTGTCTTCATAAATTACATTTTTATTCTATTTTGTCACTCAGTAATTTTAATTGTTCCTATTGTATTTTCAAAGTAAAATATTTTTCAGGAACTCCCCTGTGGAGATGTAAATTGTCAAAGTCTTAAGAAATCTTTTTGAAGAATTAACTCTTACTCAGTATGAAGATACATGAGTAAAGGGCAAGGTTTTTTAAACATTAAAATGATACCAGCATCTGAATAGTTGTGGCTAAGGAATGGAAAAAGGCTAGCATAATTGTTTTCATGTTACTTTATAAAGCATTTATAAAACCTGTGGATGTTCTCTTTGGGCAGATGTATGATTTTGCATTTTTTAGTATTCTTATTCAATTGTTTGCCAAATAAATGGTTTTGTCTGTGGACGGTTATTTTCTCTTTTCACCCAAAAAAGATCTTGATTTCTTTGTTTTGCCAGTTTTTAGTAGACTAAGCTTATTTTATGAAAAAGTCTTTCTCTTGTCCTTATTAACTCTGCAGATCAATCCTAGAAAGTCCTAAGAAGATACAGCCCATTATGTACATTATTAGTTAAACTACATCCTTTAAATATCTTTGTTATCTGTTCTCCTCAGATGTGATCCCAATGGTTTTCTTTTGTGGCAGACGAGGCTATTATTATTCCACGGATGAAATTTTTTGTCTTTTGTTTTGGTTTTTATGAAAGCTATCTTTTAAAAAGGTAAAGAATGATGGTGCTTTTTTTAAAAAAAAAATTCAGTTAGTCTCTGTAAGGAAAAATCCTATAATAAAATCTACATAGACTATCACAGCATCCACTTGTTCTACTTTTATTTTGCTAGAATATATAGTATTTTTAAGTGTGCATAATTATTTTAAAAATTGAATTTAATTCTGATGATTTTGAAGTAATAAGAGGTCTCCTAGGATTTAAAACATTGAGTTTGGGATCACTGTCTGTTCTTTAATACCAGGTACCTGAATATAAACCTCTAAGACAAAATGGAATATTTCATACTGCGATTAGCACAAACTGAGAGGAAAAAAAATTAGAATTTGCTTGTCAGCCTATGAGCTTTGAGATGTGAAAAATCTCCTTAAAATTAGCATTTGAGATAGTCTCAGCAGCCTCAGCTGACAGAACTTTAATGCTCTGGTGATAAGTTTATTTTATATTTTGCTGAGAGTTAGAAATCCCAATTTACTTTGTCCTCAATCTTAGTGAAGGATTGCCATCATTTGAATGTATGTTTAAGAAAGATGTGATCATTGTGGATGTGTTTCATAATATTCTAATTATAGTTTAACAGAACTTTCTTTTGTACCTCTGTCCTTCCTAATCTGTATGCTCTTATATAGAGAGATAGTATACTGCCTTCTTTCCTCTTTTTATACTGTTAGCTGGCGCCCCCACACTCCCTTTACTGTTTCGTAAATGTGTCTAGAATGTTATTTGGAAGATAGGAAAAATCCTGGCAAACTTACAACGTTGACAAAGATCCTTAAGTGATGTGTTGTGAGTTGTTCTGGTTTATATGCAGGCTTTCATCTTAGTGAAAATATTCTACGCTGTGTCTTCTTATATGAATAAAACTCTTCATTTCTCTCTTATTCATTTCTCACAGTTAAAAACTTTTCTAACTTCTGAAAGCAGTATGTTAAATTGCTGTGTTATTTTGTTATTTTGAAAGCCAGGAAGATTGTCAAGTAAATGAATATTGATCATGTATGTAAAGAATAAGTTTGTATAGTCTAAGAAATAGCTAAGTTATTGGTGGAAAAGCAAGCAAGTCATGGGTCTTCCTGTTTGTATAGACTCCCTCTGCCTACACAAAGCCACTCAGAGCTGTTAGAATAATCTCCCTAGAACAGTGAATCAAATCCTTTACTAGTGCTTTTACTTGTAAAATATCTCAGTCCTACAGGAGGTACTCAAGACTCTCTCTCACTGCTTTACTATGTCCTGAATTTCTTCTGCTTATTCTCTTACTTGATTTTGTTACTCTCTGGAACTAGAGCTTACTATTTATTATGTGCTCTAATATCTTTCTCCACCTCCTCTTCCTTTCTTGCCTTTTCATTCAGGTCAGTGCCTCTCTAGCAACTGATTGTGACTAATACTTTTCGCTAGCCTCAGAGTTTTGATATTTAACTCATACTCTCTTAATTTGTTCTTGGTTTAGGGTTACTCTGCATTTGACTTTATGGATATGGGTGTACACCCTTGGATCACGAGGGGATGTGAGTGACATAATTGTTGTCAGAGGCCAAGAACTTGTCCATCTCCTTCTTCATAAATCCCTAGTTTATTGCCATGTGATACCCTGGAAACAGGCCGTGTTCACACTTGCTTAAGATTTCATTTACTTATTGTGTGATAATGGGGAGAAATTTTTCTCAACTTTGTGACTCAATAAGCTCAGAAGATTCGTGAGCATTTTGGTGTCATTTTTGTACAGACTCTGGTGAAGAGTACAATATTAGGAATGCAAAAAAAGCTTTCAAAATGTGAAGTTTTATTTTGTATTTAAATTGAAGAACTTTTGATGGAATTCCAAATAGAAAGCACAAATATTTCAAGATTTTCTGAATCTTCAGCTTTATTATTCTTAATTTATAAGAGATTATATTTATTCTATTCATCATTTTCTTGTTTTAACACTATTGATATTGTTTTGATACCATTTTATGTCACTTCAGTATTGAAATTCTACGTATCAATTTATATTATGATACTTTAAAATGATTTAAGACAGTGAAACATCTTAGTTAACGTTATAGCCTTTAAAAACATTGAATGTGTAAATAAAAGCCTTCTTATAAAGAAAATGTCAGGCTTAGATGGTATCATTCAGGAATTCTAACAGTGAAGGAATGAATGCATGATGTAAATTGTTAATATATCTTTCAGAAAACAAAGGGGGAGGAATGGTCCCAAGTTATTTTATGAGACCAGCTTTACCTGGATAGTGAAACAATGATGTTGTGAGAAAAGAAAATTTCAGACCAATGTCATTCATGATGTTGTTGTTAGGTGCTGTTGACTACAGCTCATAATGACGGTACCGTACCTTGCTCTATCCTTACAATCTCCTCCTGCTCAAACCCTTTGGTGCGTCCACTGTGTCAGTCCATCGTGTTGAGAGTCTCCTTCTCTTTTTCTGAACCTCCTCTTTTCTCAGCACAGTGTCTTTTTCTGTGGACTGTCTCCTCCTGACAACATGAGTGCAGTATATGAGGTGAAGTCTCACCTTCCTCGCCTCTAAGGTGTATCCTGGTTACATTCATGACTGTAGTCCTAAAAATTAACATAACAGTAATCTGCAAAAAGCAGCCAGCAATACGTTAAAAGGGTAACATTACTATGTCATGTTTTAATTTCCAAGTTAATTCTAGCTCCTGGTAGCACCCTGTGTACTGAGTAGAACTGCGCTTCATGAGGTTGTCAGAGCCATGTCCTTACTTCTGGTAGTTGGTACCACTAGGACTTAGGTTTATAGTCTACCACGTAACCATTTCCACCACCCATGAAAGTGAGATTTATTCTAATAATGGAGGAGTAGTTTAAGATTTGAAAATTAATATCTTTTACTGCATTACAAATTAAAGGAAAAAATAATAAAATTATCTTAATGCAGAAGAAGCTTTTGATAAGATTATACAATAATATAGATTCCCTGGGTGATGCAAGTCATTAAGCACTTGACCTTTAGCTAAAAGGTTAGCATTTCGTATCTACCCAGAAGTACTTCAGGAGCCAGGCCAGGTGATCTGCTTCTTAGGGTCACAGTCTTGAAAATGCATAGGAGTAGTTTTACTTTGCACCTAGGGATTTTTGGTGAGTCAGGCTGACTTAAAAGCAACCAACAGTAATAACATTCATCATAAAATTAGGCACAGGAAGGAATTCTTCAGTCATGAAAACTCTATAGTTAACAATATTCTCTATGGTGAAAGACTGCTTTTTTTTTAACCAAAGATCAGAGACAAGTCAAGGTTTACACTCTAAAAATGCCATTCATCATTATGCTGAAGGCCTTAGTGCAATAAGGAAAGATAAAGAAAAGATGGATTATTTGAAATGAGTAAGTAATGAGTAAAAAATGAGTAAGTATCTTTAGTGATAGGTGACATAATCATAAATGGAGGGGAAAAAGTCCAAGAAAGTGATGGACATTCTTGTTAATTGCTGTCAAGTAGACCTTAATTGATGGTAACCCCGTATGTGTAGAGTAGAACTGCTTCATAGTTTTCAAGTGCCTAACTGTATACCTTCCAGAGACTCCTTATACATCTACTACTAGAAGTAGTAACTGAATTTAGCTAAGTGTAGGTTATAAAAAGAGCAAGCCCCAGTGCAGTGCAATGATTTGACTACTTGGCTGCTAAGCAGAAGTTTGAATCTCTATGCATTCTGCTTCTGTAAATTGCGATTTTAACCTGGGAAAGCCCGTGAGGCAGTTCTTCTTCATTCAGTAGGGTCATTATGAGTTGGAAGAATTCTTTGATGATGAGTTTGTTTCTAAGATACAAGGTCATTTATTTATTTATTTATTTTTAAACGGCATTTGTATATACTCTCAATGAATTTCTTCACTAAGGGAGTTCTGGTGGTCTGCTCTGTGGGAGAAAGATGGGCATTCTCCTCTGGTGTGATTAACTGCCTCTGAAAACCTGCTGGAGGGCCAGCTATAGGTCACTTCCAACTCAGTGGTACACAATAACAATGAACCACCAAGCAAACAAACAGATCTGTCCTCCTAGAGAGGGTGAAACCAGGTTGCTCCTTAGTGGCAATAATTTTGATGTTCTGTGTTACATACTTTGGGCACGTTACCAGGACATGGAGATGGACATCATGCTTGGATGACTGGAGGGACAGTGCAGTAGAGGAAGACCCTGGATGAGATGGATTGACACAGTAACTGGGATAGTCTATTGAGTTAACTTGTGTATCTCTTTAAATATAAAGAGAAGATAATCCAGTTATCATTGGACCAGTGAGAATGTTGTGCATTCTGCTTACTACCAGATGGCTGTAGTGGTCATTATACCATCATGTTAGCCCTGACCTTCTCCCTTAGTGTTAGTGCAGAGGGTATCACAAACTCACATGGCTTCAGGGGATGACAGTAAAGTTATTAGAAGTTGTCACTCTAAAATCTAAAGGTACAGTGGGAGCTGTAGTAAAATCCACCAGAGCTCTACAGAAAAAAAGATAAGTAATCTCCTCCTGTACAGTTTACTACCTATGAAAACCTGCTGCAAGGTGAGCTATGAATCGGTTCCAGCTTGACAGTACTTAACAACAAACACACAGTATCCTCGTCACTGAGTTGGAAGTGACTCAAGTGACTCATTGCTGACCCTTCACTGGGTTTTTGAAGCTGTAAATCACACAAAAAGAGGCTACCTGGCTTTCTTCCATGGACCTACTGATGGATATGACATGCCAGACAATCCTGGCCTTAGTACAGCGACCTATGGATGATGCAGTCAGAGTGCTCTGTAAATCGTTAGATAAGTAGATAAAGATGGGGATGTTGTTAGTTGCTGTCGAATCTGAACCCTGTCCTATCCTGCGCTGTCCTCACAGTCTCTGACACAACTTGAGCCCATTGCTACTATCACTCTGTCAATCTACATGATTGAGGGTTGTCTTCTCTTTCATTGTCCCTCTACCTCCCCAAGCATGATGACCCTTTCCAAGGAATAGCCTCTCCTAGCAACAAGCACAAAATATGTGAGTCAAAGCTTTAGTCTTTGCTTTCAAGGCACAGTCTGGCTGCACTTTCTCCAAGACATACTTGTTTGTTCTTTTGGCAGTACATGGAATACTCAGTGCTCATCTCCAACATCACAGCTGAAAGGCATCAATTCTCCTACTGTCATTCCTGTTCATTGTTCAGCTTTCAGCAGCATAGCAAGTGATGGAAAAGACTGTTAATCAGGCACACCTTAGTCCTAAAACTAACATCACTGTTCCTCAAAAATTTGGAGGGGTCCCTGATTACAGACTTTCCTAGTGCAGTATATCTTCTGATTTCCTTATTGCTGGTATCAAGTAAGATGAAATCATTGACAATGACCATCTTTTCTCCATCTATCATGATGTATGAGTTCATGGTGAAAATTTTTATTATCTTGAGGCTAAGATGCCATCCATTGTTGAAGGCTACTTTGATCTGCAGCAAGCGCTTCAAGACCTTTTCACTTTCAGCTTGCATGGTGTGGTGTCTGTATAACAAAGGTTATTGATGAGTCTTCCTCCAATCCTGATGTCATATTCTTCATAGCCCAGCTTCTTGAAGAATTTGCTCAGCATACAACTCAGACACACACCTTCCTTAATTTTAAACCATGTAGTGTTCACTTGCTCTGTTCTCACCACAGTCTCTTGGCCTAGGTATAGGATTAATATGAGAACAATTAAGTGTTCTAGGATTCCCATTCTCAATTGTAGCCATGGTTTGTTATGATCCATCTTGATAATCATTTCAATTACAGGCGCCGCCTCCCACCATTTTCCTTCTAATTTACCTGATCAGGAAGCTAGTCTTTTTGTCACTTTGGATACATTACAGCATCTTCCTTTGTCTTCTGCATTTACTGCAAGTTGAGCTGGAAGCGGACTCAGATTCAGTCTTTCTGGCAGAGTGGTAACATGTACCTTGATCTGCTCCATTGGCACTCTACTGCTGTTGAGTGTTTAGAGACATGATTGTAGAGATGCTTTCTTCCCTCTGGTACTTGATTGTTCAGTATTGCATGTCATACAGGTCACTCTTTGCCCTTGAGGTTATTTCATCTCATAACTACTTTATATCAGATTTCCGGGACTTGCAAAGAGAAAAGACTGTCCCCATGAACTAACTGCTAAGCTGAGCTTATCAGGTGATCCATATAGGTAAGACAGGACAAATACTACTTACTATCTCAATTTCAAGATTACAGATTGATTCTCAGTCATCCTCGGAAAGTGATTAAGTAGCTAGATTTTGATGACATTTAAATAACGTTGATGACTTTCATTCTGTTTCAGTTGTTACAGTTATTGAAATTGAAATGGCCACATCATTGACCAGTGGAAGAATATATTTGGATTGATTCCCGAGTCGTTTTGACATGATCCTAGTAATTTTCTACTTGTTTTTGGCATTTCTTGGTTACTAGGGTTCTAGTGAAGGAGACTCTAGTGAAGGAGACTCTAGTGGCGTAGTCCTTAGAGAATTGTGCTGCTAAACCAAAGATATGCTAACCTCCGTTGTGCTTCAAATCCACCAAAGGCTCTGTGACAGAGAAACATGGGCAGATTCCAGAAACCCACTGGAGAGTCAACTGTGAATCAGTTCTGACTTGATAGCAGTGAGTTTGTTTTTGTGTGAAGATGATTAAGGTTCACCACTTGCTGTTCAAACTGATCTCTTGGAGGGAAACAACATATTAGCAGAGAGGAGAGTATTATTTCCTACTTGATAGAAATGCATCGAGGGACTTTTTGTTGTTGTTGTGTATCTTAGAGTCAGAACCGACCCATAGCTGACCCTCTGGTGGGTTTTCAAAGAGCTCCAATATAGGGACTATAGACCTTTATTATTGAAAATCTAACCCGATGGTATAATAGCTTTCATACAGTGCATGAACAATGCAAAAATTGTTTAAATGTGGACTAAGTAATGAGGTTATTTTATACAGAGATGCAAAAGATCCATTTATTACTTTTAATATCAATCTTCCAAAACTGCTAAGAATAAGAAGGAGAGCTCTGGTGGCCTAGTGGTAAGAAGCTATGTTACATTCCCAAAAGCATGCAGTTTGAATCTTCCAGCTCCTCCGTGGGAGAAGGCTGGCCAGTCTCCTTGCATGCAATTTACAGCCTTTGAACATCTGCTGGTGGATCAGCTATGAGTCAGTTTCAACTTGACAGTATGCAACAATGACACAACAAATTATATTGAAATTCTTTCTTTAAGGAACTGAGCTTATATGATATATTCTGAGTAGAGTGACCCAGAAATGTGAGTGGAGGCCAGTGTGAACAAGGGAAATGAAGAACAGGACAGGAGTAAGAAGGACTGAGTCAGAGGGAAGCAGGGCAAGATTACATTCAGCTTTGTAGGCTGCAGAGATAAGGGCATTGACTTTTTATTCTGTAGTGTTTAGAAGCTATTCGTGGATTGGGAACAGAATGAACAATTAATGTAAATGATCATATTAATACTATTTAGTAATGTAAAAACTTTGTTAAGTTCAAGGGAAATTGAGATAAAAATAAGCAGTATACTCTGTACAATTATTTGTATATAATTTGTAAAATTATTGTTAGCTGTTGACTAGTAGGCACCATCACGGTGTAAACAGTTGAACAAAACACATGATGAATCATAGAATTTTCATTGAATGATGATTTTGAAGTAGATTGCCAGGCCTTTTCTTTCTAGACTGTCTGATGCTGGAAGGCCCACTGAAATCATTACACGCTTACACTGACAGAGGAATGATGTTTGTGTGTGAGGCGCATCTATCAGCAATGAATTTAGGCTTCCTATATGAAAGAAGATAATTCTACCACTGCTCTTAGAAGATTTATATTGCTACCTTTGCAGCTCTTGCCTAACACAGGAGAATAGAACTTTGTATTTAATAAACAGGATTCCAGAGTCATGCTTGATCCATCAGGTTTCTGTTGGATACCATAATGTCTCAGAACCTCATCATAACTCTCATAGAAGAAGGAATGAAGAAAACCAAAGAACTGGCCACAGGAGTGACATGGCTATGTCTTCCTTTTAACTCCTGCCTGTGCTGAAGATGAAGCCCAGGGATATCTTTCTGGTCAGCCCTGTAGGTGTCTCTGTACTTAAGTTAAAAATCTAAACATATTAGCTAGCAGTTCTCCAAGGAAACAAAATTAATCTGTACATGTAGCTATGTATCTATCTATGGATACATGTAAAATTTAGACAGTGTGAGAAATTTAGACAGTAAATAATAAGGACTGGCAAAAAGATAATTAAAGCCTTTGATTTATGGTATTAGTGATGAGTACTGTATATACTATGGACAGTCCAGAGAAAAGGAAAACATTTTCTTAGTAGAAGTGGTGCAGGGGAATTGGGCAAGGCTTTGATCTGTTGTGCAAAGGATCACTATACATTGGAGTTGACCCTAGCCCCTATTATGTTAAGAGAGTGGCTGGAAACTTGTAATCTTGTTTCTGAGATTTGTAGGTCATGTGATGTATTAGAAACTGGGAAGATAGATGTTTACAGAATTAAGACAGAATTCCTTTGGATAGTAATGTAGACATGTCAGAATGAAAAGAGCTACTGTTAATTTGAAACAAAATTGTTTTTATTAATTTGAAAGCTTTTAAGTCTGAAATTTTGTTTTTCTTTTAAAATTGTGTAAGAACTAAACTCTGAAAAATTGGTATGAGGCAACAATAGGCTTTCACAAGAACTGCTCCCCGCCACAGCCTGGCTTCACAAGAGTGGAAGTTGCCTTGTCACAGAGATTAGGTATTGAGCTGCTAACCAAAAGATCAGTGATTTAAATTCAATGGCTTTCTTCAGTACAATGGAAAGATGAGGTGATCTGCTTCCAAAAAAGATTTAAAGCATCAGAAACCCTATTGGGCAGTTCTTCTCTGGCCTGTGGGGTTGCTATGAATTATAATTGACTTGGTAACTTTTGGGTGGGTATACAGTACTTGAGTTTGAGAAATATGAGATGGAATTACTTACTGTTATGTTTTGACTCTTGAAAAACTGATTTCCAAAAGCTATAAACTCTTCTTGGTGGTTGGTTAGCAAATTCCATTGATGTCTTTCTGGAAAATCATATAAGAACCACATTGGGAGCACAAAAGGGAGGCTTATATTTTCCTTAGTTGCCATGGGGCAGACTCTAATGCACTTAAAACTGCTGTGGTATTCAGATACAGGGTAGAAGAGGGTAGCATAAAGTGTTAAGCAGTATCTGTCCTTTTGTGACAGAGCTGTCTCACTTAGGATAATGTCTTCCAGGCTCACTCATATTGTGTACTATTTTCCAAGTTCATTGTTTTTCAGTGCTGCATAATACACTATTTCGTGAATGTACCACAGTTTTTCTATCCATTCGTTTGTTGATGGACACTTGAGTTGCTTCCATCTCTTCATTATTGTGAATAATGCAGCAATAAACATGGGTTTGCACCCACTTGTTTGAATTGAGACTGTGATTTCTTTAGGGCATATTCCTAGTAATGAAATTGCCAGGTCAAATAGTATTTCTATTTCCATCTTTTTGAGAGCTTGTTTGGAGGTTCTAGCAGGGGAGCACAGCTAACCATCTACCCTTGACTGAAGGATGGTCTTACTTCATTGGGGATGGTCGTCCTCTTCAACTGAGCATGCAGCTTCAGGAGGGATGCACATGGATCGGTGAGGGAGGAAGGGGACACCCGCCTCTCCAGCCAGATCAGCTGAATCAACCCTGGCGATCAGTGGGGTGATGGACGTCACAGCCAGATTGTCCTCACATCCTATTTCCATCTTTTTGAGGAAGTGTCAGACAGTCTTCCAAAGCGGTTTACCATTTTACATTCCCTCCAGCAGGGAATAAGAGTTCCAGTCTCTCCACAACCTTTCCAGCATTTGTTCTGCGTTGCTCTTGTTGCTGAGTTGAGATGGTATTTCACTGTTGTTTTGATTTGTATCTGTCTGATGGCTAGGGATTTTGAACATTTCTTCATATATTTGCCATCTGAATGTCTTCTTTGGTGAAGTGCTAGAATCGATCATGGATTATAATATTTTAGTTTGTAATATCTCAAGTAATTTTTTTTTTATCTAAAAGGATTAACTTAATATAGGAATGTTGCCCCTAATGCTAAGTATGTCAGCTAACTGGTAGCTATTAATCGATATTTTATAAAACCACTTGCCCTTGTCCAAGGAATCAGGTACATTATTTAACCCAGTTATCCTAGGAAAAAGGCAGAATTGGTGGCAAGAAGCTGTGCTGCCATCCTCAAGGCACATGGTTTGAAGCCACCAGCTGATCCCTGGGAGAAGGATGGACAGTCTCCTCCTGTGCAGTTAACTGCTTCTGAAAACCCACTGGAGGGGCAGCTATGGGTTGGTTCTGACTTTGGTACACAATAACTTTAAAACAAGTAACTCTCTTGGCTTTTATTAATAAGGAGCTACGCTGCCAACCCAAAGGCATGTGGTTCAAATCCACCAGCTGCTCCAAGGGAGAGAGATGGACATTCTCCACCTATGCAATTTGAAAGTCTGCTGGACAGTATGGTATACAACAACCACCACAGCTTATAAAAGAATATGTAACAGGTTTTGTAATTTATATAGCATTAAAATTACTCTTTTAATATGTGTCTCTTTGAACTTTATTACACTCTCCATGAGCCATGAAGGTTACAACCCTATGGAGCAGTTCTGCTCTCTACTGTAGGGTCACTGTGAGGCAGAATCAACTTGATAGCACCTGATAGCAACATCCATTGTGTTCTGTTTGTCCTGCCATCAGTTGATAGACATTTGGCTTGTTGTTGTATATACTGAGTTGGAATCAGCTCCAGAACTGACCCCCAGTAGGTTTTCAGAGGCAGTAGTAAATCACACTGGAGAAGATTGTCCACCCTTCTCTTGAGCACAACTTTTAACAGTAGGCCACCAGAGCTCCTTTGAGATTTTAACGGTTTGAGAAACTGACAAGTTTCCGAAGTATCTGTACCATTTTTTTTCCTGCCTGAATATTCTACCACCCAATTTTAAGGTTCTAACATCGTTATCGCCAATGAGATTGGATTGACATGGTGATTTCAGTAATGAGCTCCAGTGTGTTGGAGATGAGGAGGATGGCACAGGAAAGACAGGGTTTGGGTTGGCTATTCATAACATAAGGTCACTTTGAATCATACTTGATGGCTCCTAACAGCAACAACAACGGATATACTGAAGGAAAAAAAAAAACCTTGTTGCTTTGGAGTTGGAAGGAGAAGCTTAGTCTGAAATGAGTACTTTGAATTTGGGGGGAGGGAATAATTCACCTGCACTTGTTTGCAAAAGTTGTATTATTTTTTTTAAAGAAGCTTGAAATTATTATTATTAATCTTTGGCTCATTTTTTTGTTTGTTTTGCAGTTTTATCTTCAAGACACTAAAAGTAGTAATGGTACCTTTATAAATAGCCAGAGATTGAGTCGAGGCTCTGAAGAAAGTCCACCATGTGAAATTCTTTCTGGCGATATTATTCAGTTTGGGGTAGATGTGACGGAGAACACACGGAAAGGTACGGGTATGGATCAATTTTTCCTATTATTTAACTTCATTAAGTTGATGTATTGGATTTTTTTTTTTTAATTCTGGTATTTAATGTAACATATATTGCTTACGTGACATGAAGTCTGGAGATAGATTGGCAGGGTTTGTTTATTGGCTTCATGATCTCATCGAGGATCCAGAGCCACCTTATCTTCCAGTGCAGCTATCTTTAACATGTTGACTCTCATCTCTTGGTGTGCTGCTTCATTGTCAAAGCACAGTTTCTGCAGCGTAGGCATGGTTTTCCTCTCACCCATGTCTCAGGCAAGAAAGATGAGGCAGAAACAAAACACCGGTGCTTTTGTATTGAAAATACAATGTTCTGCAGAGTTCTCTAGGCAGATTTCTTGTTGTGTCCTGCAGGCCACATGTAGTTCACATGGCTACCTCTTTCTCGTAAGACCCTGAGAATTTTCTTACCTGGGAAAAGAAATCAGTAGATCCATGAGTGGCATAGATCAATTATGATTTATCCCTGTGAGTTGTGGATACATTGTTACACTAAGCAAAAAAATAGAATCCTTTTAACTAGAAAGGAGGGAACAAAGGGTCAACAGTTACTTTAAAACAAAAATGAGAAGGTGTCTTAGACCAGGTTCTCACAAACAACAAAACCAATCAAGCTGAGAGAAAGAGAGGTGAGAAGAGAAGAGAAATAGAGATTTATTTCAAGGATATGGGTTATGTATTTGGAGGGACTGGCAAGTCCCAAATCTGTAGTCAAGACTCCAAGAGAGAAGCCCTTGGGAATGCTAATGAGTCTTAAGTCATCAGCAGGCAGGCAGAGTCTTTCAAGCTATTGGCTTTGGAAGCGGCTGTCTTCAGAGGCTGGTGTGTCCAGAGGTCACTGTGGGAGAGCAAGCTTAACTTTTAAAAATTTGATTCAAATCTGGAGGCCACAAACTGGATGTATAGCCCAGTATCAGTAGAATAAAAAGCTCAAACACACATTCATTGAAGCCTATAGTCCTGAGAATGTGGATAGTACTACTTCTCCTGTTTCCTTAATGTATCTTTATATCTTTACAGAACTACTTCTTAGAGGTTAGAAATTACAACACATGGGATAGGTACATTATACTTAGGCTTATACACATAATATTAATTATCACAAAAGGTAAGGGCAAGAAATTTAGGTTAATAGAAGAAGAAGAAAAACAAATAGTTTAAGATTGTGTTACTATCCCCAAAACAATTGGCAGACACAGAAGAATTCATGAAACAACATATGAAGTTCAAGCTGCTCTGAAGGAACTGGCAAAAAACAAGGCCCCAGGAATTGACAGTATACCAACTGACGTATTTCAGCAAACAGATGCTGCTCTGGATGCTCCTAGCAGGTTGTCCAAGAAATCTGGAGAGCAACTACCTAGCCAATTGATTGGAAGAGATCCATATGTATTCCTATTTTAAAAAACAGTGATCTGACAGTGTGAAAATTAATGAACAGTATTACTAATATCATGTATAAGCAAGATGCTGCTAAAGATTTTCTAAAAACAACTGGAACAGTACATCAACAGAGAATTGCCAGATGTACAGGCTAAGTTTAGAGACTGTGGCAGTAGAGACATTATAGCCAATGTTAGATGAATCTTTGCAAAGGCCATGGTCTTTGCAGGGACTTGCTACACATCAGAAAGCTGGACAGTTAGGGGAGCTCTGGTGGCCTAGTGGTAAGGAGCTGCAACTACAATCCCAGAGGCTCACAGTTCGAATCCACCAGATGCTCTGCCAGGGAAGGAGGGACAATCTCCTCCTGTACCAGTCAGATCTGATTTGACGGTACACTCACACAAAAATAATAAAAGAAAAATAATACAAAAAAGAAAGCTGGACAGTGAATAAGGATGACAGAAGAAGAATTGATGCCTTTGAGCTCTATTGCTGGAAAAGAGTAATGAACATACCTTGGACTGCTAAGAGAATAATCAGAAGAGGGTCCTGGACATGGTGAACCCAGGCTGTTCCTTGGAGGCAAGAATTTTGAGGCTCCATCTGACATACTTTGGACAGGTTGCCAGGAGGGACCAGTCCTTGGAGAAGGACATCATGCTTTGAAGGGTGCAGGGACAGTGCAAGAGAGGAAGACCCTGGATAAGGTGGATTGACTCGGTGACTCGGGTAGTGTATAGAAGACAATGAAATTGGCTCAAGATAAAGCAGGGCTCAGAGTTGTACATAAGAAAGGGGGGGGGGAATATAAAGCTGAATGAAGGAAATAGCAGTATACCACAGGGATTTACTTGTTGTTATATGCTGTTGAGTCAGAACTGACTCATAGCTGACCCTCCATTGGGTTTTCAGAGGCCATAAGTCACACAGAAGGAGATAGCCCATCTTTCTCCCATGGAGCAGCTAGTCAATTTGAACCACATGTCTTTAAGTTGGCAGTGTACCTTTCTACCACTGGACCACCAGAGCTTTCTTAATAAGTTAAATAATACGGAAACGATGCTGTGACACCAGGGGTATCATTGCCGATATCAAATGGACCCTAGCTGAAAACAGTGGAATGTCTGTCTTTGTTTTCTTGACTGTACAATGACATTTGACTATGTGGATTCTAACAGACTATGGCTAATGTTGAAAAGATTGAGAATCCCAGAACACTAAGTTGTGCCCATATGAGATCTGTACCTAGACCAAGAAGCTATTATCCAAATGGAGCAAGGGAACACTCTTGCGTAGTTTAACATCACGAATGGTGTGTGTCAAGGATGAAGGATGTATCCTTTCTCATACCTATTCATTGTGTTGCTGAGCAAATAATTAATGAAACTGGACTCTATGAAAAGGAAAATGACATAAGGATCAGAGAACAACTCCTTGTCAACCTACATTATACAGATGATACAACCTTGCTTGCTAAAAATGAGGAGGACTTGAAATGCTTCCTGCAGAAGGTCAAGGACTACAGCCTTCAACATCAAGAAAGCAAAGGCTCATACTACTGGGCCAGTAGGCAACAACATGATGGATGGACTGAGAAAGGATTGATAATGTACTGATCTAATCTTGATTGGATCCACTCAGCACTAGATCAGGAGATGTGATGTATTGGCAATCTGCTGTCAGGGATCTCTCAAAAATACTGAAGAGCAGTGATGTCAGTTTGAATACTTAAAGTGTACCTGATTCAGGCCATGGTGTTTTCAATCACTTATTACGCATCCGAGAGCTGGACAATGAATAAGAATGGCATAAGAAAAATCGATGCTGTTGAGTTGTGATGTTGGAGAAGAGTACTGAATATCCCATGGACTGCGAAAAGAACAAACATATGTCTTGGGGGGAAATTCAATCAGAGTGCTCCTTGGAGACAAAGATGATAGTTTTGTCTCACAGACTTTGGGCATGTTGCTAGGGGAGGTTATACTCAATATAGTCTGACATATGAAGATAAGCTAAGTCCTCAGTCTCTGACATTTTGCACAAGGGACTTGGGGATGGAGGAGTGGTGGTTTATGCATGTGTACGGGCATATTTATGTATATATGCTTTGGTGTTGCAACGACAGTGTTATTTTTACCAGGACTTGATGTCTTCAGTTAGTGTTTGATATTTTAATTTTGACTGGCTGAAACTTTAGGAATTGTTATATATAATTATAAAATAAATACTGTTTTAAAGCAAAATTTTAGCTGTTTCTTAATAAAGAACTCAGCTTGTGTATCATCTCTATGTGGAACAGCTTTGTCCTGTTGCCACTGCACACTTTCTTCTCTTGTACCAAGCCATTAAGTAAACGTTTACTGAGCCCTAGCTATGAGTGACTCAGAGAGAAGACAGAATTTGATTATATTCTTTCTCCTGAAGAACTGCTGGTGGACTTGAAGTACTAGAGGGGTGTGGCCTTTGCCACCAGAGCGCTCTAATGGGTAAAAGAGAGTGTAATAAAATATATTTCTGCTTAGAACTCAATGCTTTTGAGTTATACCTGACCCTCTAGTGAGTTTCTGAGACTGCAAATGGCATGAGAGAGAATTGCCCATCTTCCTCTACAGAGCCAGAGCTGTTGGTAGATTCGAACTGGCAGAGAGAGAAGGCCTTATGCTAGTAGCACAGCTCTGTAAGGGTTATACCACCAGAGATCCTAACTGTATGATTATTGTTACATGCCATTGAGTTGGAACTGATTTCCAAAGGCTGTAAATCACACCGAGATTGCCATTCTTTGTCCTGTAGAAGCTTGAATAGTAGATTTGAACCACGTACCTTTGGGTTGGCTGCATGGACTCTATTCATCCTAGGCTACCAGAGCTTCCTTACAGTGTAATTGTTGTTGAGTACCATCAAGTCTGAACCAAACAATAGCTGACTATGCAGAGGGGTTTCAGAGACATTAAATTGTATGGAAGGAGATTCCTGTCTTTCTTCCGCAGAGAAGCTGGTGGATTTGAACCATATGCCTTCAGGTTCGTAGTGCATCTCCTTACCAGTTGGCCACCAGAACTTTAGCAAGATTAAGCAGGATTTCTCTAATGTGTTTGCATATATACAGATCTCTCAGCAGGTGGCAGTGGTAGAAAGCAGCCTTTTCCATACTACTTCTTACCCTTGATCTCTGCCTAACCATAATGTACACTTTTAGAACATACAAAAAGTAATGCTGAAATTTGTAGTTACCATTGTTGATGTTAGGTGTCATTGAGGAGTTGAGCACGACTCATAGTGACCCTATGAACAACAGATCTGAACCCTATCCTATCCTGTGCCGTCTTCACACTTCTGACACCCTCCAGCCCATTGCGGCAGACTCTGTGTCAGTCCATCTGGTTAAAGTTCTTCCTCTCCTTTGCCGACCCTCCACCATTCCAAGCATCCTGTCCCTCTCTAAGGAATAGCCCCTCCTAGCAACATGCCCAAAGTGTGTGAGGTGAAGCCTCATCATCCTTGCCTCCAAAAAGCACTCCAGCTGCACCCTCTCTAAGACATATCTGTTCATTCTCCTTGCTGTCCATGGGATGTTCAGTGCTCTTCTCCCACACCACAGCTCAAAGGCATCAGTTCTTCATCTGTCATCCTTATTCATTGTCCAGCTTTCGGATGCATAGCAAGTGATCACAGATACCATGGCCTCAATCAGATGCACCTTATTAAGTGGAATTATCATTAGTACAAAATTATTTGTGTCAGAGACAATAAGATTGTCACAGGATGGAGCAGGGTTTAGGGTTGTTATGAGTTGCAGGCAGCTTGACGGTGCATAACAACAGCAACAACATTATTTCAGCATATTTAAATTTTTATAGGATTCTTTGGAAAAGTCAACTATCTCACAATATTTTTATGGAAATTGAGCAAGAAAAGATCTCTACATCATTGAAAATGTTATTTCTTTTGTTACTTACTGGCTTTGAGAAGTTGACTTACATGTGGGTTTTTGTATACAGCCATGTGACAATTTGAACACTATTAGCATAGATCAGAATAGTATAAACTTTATTCTCTGGTAAACTTTACTATGGTAATCTTTATACCACTTGGAAAACCCTTTTTAAAATTATGTAACATTGCGATAAAATTCTTGGATCAAAGAAAAAAATTAGAAGAGAAACTTGAAGTTATGTAAGGTGGAATAGAAAGGAAACTTTAATGCCACACAGCACAGTAAAATTCTTCAGGCAGATTAATATTTATAATCCTAAATCCCTTCAGTATTCAAGAAGGGAGATAGTGAAGGAACATGACATTTTTATGACATTAGAAGAAGAATGAGGGAAATACCAAACCGAAAAGAAGAAATAAAGAGCAGAAATTAATCAAACAAACAAACATCTCCAATGAAGTATATTATTGAAAAGGTTTGATTAGATAAAAACAGTATTAAGAAAACAATTGCAAAATATTTTTTTAAACTAGGGAAAATAGGAAAGATTAGAAAGAAGACAAATAAATACAGAATATATTGAAAGAATTCTGAGAGATGGTCCATTTCGATCACTTTTATATGGCCTTTTTAGCCATGATCTTGTAACTTCCACCAAATATGCAGAAGATGTGCTTTTGGACACCAGGGGGATGGGGCAACTAGCTACTAATGCAGATAAAATACATAGCACCCTTATAGGGATCAGAACACCACCACCTCAAACTCGGTGCTTTCAAGTCAGAACAGAGTCTTAGCTGACCCTGTAGAACTGTAAATCACATGGAAAGAGATTGCTTATATTTCTCCTGAGGAGCTCCTGGTGGATTTGAACTGACAGAGAGGTGCCCCTTTTGGGTTAACAGTGCATCCAGCTGTAGTGATAGGGTTGGTCAAGAGTCAAACACAGGGAACTTGACTACCACCAAGAACAAGAAACAGAAGCAGGTACATCCTTTGGACACTGGACTTTTTAAGTCCTCCTGTAGCAAGGAGGCAGGGCACTGTAGCACCAGACATACATTGGAGGTGATGAGAGATGATGTGATTTATCCAAGAATATGAGTGGCAAAGAGGCATAGAGAGAGCCATAGTAAAGAAAAATGTGCCTGAGAAAACCTAACATAATCACATTTATTTGTTAGGAAATTATGTTGTGGTGGTTGTTATGTGCCGTTGAGTCACTTTTGAGTCATAGCAACCCTGTGTACAACAGCCCTGAATTCTGCTCTATCCTGTGCCAACTTTACTGTCTCTGACACACCTACCCTCATTACCCCAGTCACTGAATCCATCTCGTTGATGGTCTCCCTCTCTTTCTCTGTCCCTCCACCCTGCAAAAAGAATATTTTAAAAGGATATAAAAAAATTCACATTTTACTGGAGAAGAAAAAAAAAAAAAAAAAGAGCAGCAAGACCAAAGCCACTAAACATATTGATGTATCTTAACATTATTTCATATCATGTGTCCTCTATTCCAAGCTCATAAAAATAAATTTGTTTTGACTATCCATGTATTTTGGCTCCAAGGAGAAAATTCCATTTCAGGCTTGTAAAAATAATATGTCCCGTACATGTAAACCACCACTGGTGGTATAGCTTGTAAGGAGTTACACTGTTAACCCAAAGGGTGTTCCTCTGGTGGTTCACGTCTTTTAGTGTCTCCAAGGGAGAAAGATGGACTTTTTTCTCGTGTGCAGTTTTACATCTTTGGAAACTCAGTGGAGGATCAGTGATGAGTCGATTCAGACTAAATGCCAGTGAAAGAAAGATGATGAACATGTAGGCTGGCATGCTAATAGAATTTAAAAAAAATAAAAGATGGACAAATGGAAGAAGCAAAGCCACATGTCAAGTCCTTGGTGCTAATAACCTACTACTTATTTCTCTCTTTCCAAACCTACAAACTGATCAGTCAGAGCTTGAGTTTTCTAGGCCACATGCCATTACAATAACTGACCATAAGAAAGCATAGTGTCATCACTTACTGTAATTCTTGTCAGTTATTTATCAGGATGCAGATGTTGAAGAAACAAAGACCTTCCTCTAGGGTTAATGAGAGAAAATGCTCTTATTTAGAGCTGGCCTGGATCTCTCATGGCCTAGTGATGATGCACTGTCAACCAGAAGGCACATAGTTAAAATCCACCAGTTTCTCTGTGAGAGAAAGTTTACAGCCTCTGAAAACAAGCTAGAGGGCTGATTTTGATCTATTCTGACTTAGTCTGTATAACAACAGCAATAATTCATCAACTCATATCCGCTTTACCTTAGTTAAGCACCTATTAACAAAGGGCTTAGTATGAGTAGTTCTGTGGTATCCTCCTGTTTTGTGCTTTAACGTCACGTGCTTTAACGTCACAAAATTACCTAATTCCTTCAGTAAAACAAACAGATCCAAATTCTGGCCTCTGAGTACTTGCTTAATCTGTTTGATCTATCTAGAAACCTTGTTTTATTCTTTCATGTTGAACTCAGTGCCTCTTTCATACCACGATTGCCCCCTGCACTCATTCCATTTTGGAAAAGTTTGTTGGTTCCCTCACATTATGCAAGAATAAGTCTGTGGATCTTGTTTGTTCATTGTAGCATACCCTACACTTGAGTTATAATGTACTGGTTGAGTAAATTTTAAAATGTCCCGTAAATTTTCACCCACCATTTAAAAAAAGTTATTTTCATTTCCTTTTATCAATCAGGATTTTGGCAAGCTTTCCAGAGACTTACTAATGTAAGGATACAAAATCTAAAACTTTTTTTGTTTCTCACCGCTTGCTTTATTCTAGTGTGCTTTTTAACATGTCTAAACTTCTGTTACCTCATCTTAAAAAAAATGGGAATAAAAAAAAAATGGGAAATCATTGCACTATCTACCTCAAAGGTTTGTGAGAACATTGAAAGAAGAGTGCTTAACTCAGGGCCATGTACTCTTATTACTTAAACTGTGTAAGCAGTTTATACCAGTTTGATTTGGGAATTCACAAAGCTCATTCAGCACAGACTCTGCCATATTCAGTGATTTGGTTCGGGGAACTTCCTAGGGCCATGGGGCCATGGCAGTCAGATTTTGCTTATTTCAAAGTAAATTCTTCACCTAGACTGCACCGGTATTACTTGCAGAGCTTTGTACAACTACAGATAGATGCTTAGTGCCAACCCTAAAGTGCTGAGAAGGCCAAGTACTAGACATTAGGTTTAGACATATACCCAGTTGTGTGTTTTTTTTAATTCTTGGTGGAGATTTTGTTGTATAACTGCTTTCAAGAAATCTCAAATTCTTTTTAAAAAATTTTTTATTTAAATAAAATTTTTATTTTATAATGATTTACTAACAAAACATTGCTTTTAATACTAGATCTTTCCCATTTCCTTTGCCCACCCCTCCTTCTACACATTAAATTGAGTGACACTATGATTAACACCCCTATCTGCTCCCCCCACCCATCCTCACTCAAATCTAATTCTTGGCAGCAAGTCTTCCTACTTGTTCTTTCTGCTTAGGATCCGTTCTTCTTGTACCTGCATATTCAGCTGCTTGTTGTTTGTTTCCTCCTGAATGCCCTGTATGCCCTGCTGCTGCCTTGAAATGACTCCATGTAAATCTTCATCTCCCCTTCAAACTAGAGAATCCTGTTGCCTTCCCGGATTTTGTTACTCCCTCATTTTCTCAGACTCGTAACTTGGAATCTTGACTTCCTGTCCAGACCCTGTCTCTTCTTTACCTCTAGCAGCAATGCCCCATTGTCTATTTGTCTCCCTTTCTTGCTAATTCCAGCTTTTTTCTTGCTGTACTTGAATGTTATAGTAGCTTTTCATCGCTGGCTCCCATACTCTGCATAACCAAGGTCTCTGGAAGATTCTTCTTTACACCTTTACTCATCTCATTCTCCGATTTTTAAAACCTTGAGTAGCTGTGCCGTACTGCAGAATAACATTTGAAAGGCTTATCAAATCCTCAGAAATGTCGGTTCTATTCAATATTTTTATTTTATTTCCCATTACTCTCCTTAATATACAGTAAGTTACTAAATTAGACTAATTAGAAGTAATATGGTATAGAAATGAAGCCAAATGCATGTCCACTGCCTCGATTCCAACCCGTATTGATCCTCCGTGGGGTTTCCAAGGTTGTAAATCTTCACAGGAGGAAACGTTGATCTTTCTCCCATCAAGGGCTTGGTAGAGCCAACCTGCTCAGTTAGCAGTTGCTGACTGAACACTGCTTTACTGTTGTTCAGTGCTGTGGAATCAGCTGTGACTCACACTGGCCGTACAAACAAGTGGAAATCTTGGGCCCTCCTCACAATCTCCACCACGCTCAAGCTCGCGGTTGGAGTCACTGTGCGGGTCCATCTTGCACTAACCTTTCTAAGCATGGTGTCTTTTTCCAAAGACTGGCTTCTCCTGACATCATCCCCACAGTATGTCCCTAGGGCTTCTTAATATGGTATATAGAAGCAGATTTTTTTAAAAATAATTCTAATTTTCAAGAGTTATTTTAGTCTCCTTAAACTTCTCTGTAAACTAGGACATATAAGAGTATTTACATGGTTTCTTGTGTGTAATTAACATGAAGAGCATATAATAGTATGGAAGATGACCCCGAGATAACTTGGAAAGGTAAATCCTTTTAGTTCTGAGACCTCTGCGGCTCCTCTAGCTCCCCTTCATACATGCATAGTCTCACTTTTACCAGGTACATTGTCATTTCTTTGCTAATGTGGTACATTCTCCCTTTCTTCCATTTTCAGCTTTTGAAATCCTCTTCTTCCCTTTCCCCTCACTCCTCATGAAACCCCTCACCCTTGTCTTCAGCTGCTTTTGTGTTGGGCAACCCTCTGTACAGTACATGTGGACCATTTCTTCCTGATCGGTCCTAGTCTGGAAGTTCTGGTGAAACCTTTTGAGCATCTTGGCAATACACCGACAGCAGATGCTTGCCTGGCCTTGCTCATTCCTAATTCCCATACCATTTTGTACCTCATGCAGCATTTCTAGTTTTTAGCCCTATGCTGTTTAGGTTAGGCATTTCTGCTTCCTTCTCTCTCAATTGAAATCTCTCAAGGACAGATACAGTGTAATATGGTGCATTACTTGCTGTGGTTTTTCTCACCATTGTCTTTGTTGCTCTCACCACTTGGCTGGTTAGGACTATGCCAGTGTGAGTTGTTATGGGACATCCAGAAGATTCTGGATTGCTTGTTAATAATCAGCTGTGATGGTAAATGGCATCTTTTGCATTGGACTATGCAAATAAGATGTGCATAGTGGGGATTGGTGTTTTGGGCGATCCCTCTGGGCTTAAATTGAGCTGACCCAGAGGTGGAAAATGAGGGTTTCTCACCATCACGAAAGAAGAATCAGGGAGTGCAGCATACCTTTTGGACCTGTGCTCTTTGTACAAATGAGAGAACTGTCACACTGAAAAGACAGAAGCGAAATGATGAGATGGCAGTGGTGGTGGTGACAGAGGACCAGAGACTAGTGTGAGAAAGAACAGGTTGATGCTATGTCACGGAATGAAAAAGCTGAATCCTGATTGGTGGAGTAAGTGCTTCAAGGCATTTGCCAGGAGACGGGGTCAGTGATCCATGGAACTAGAGCCACCCACCTTCAAGCCTTGATCCATCAAAAGAGTAGGGGTGACACATAATTGACTGAGCTAAAACGGCTTTGTAATACATGGTGAAGCAAGGGTCAGAGAGAGGCTTGCCTGTGGGCTTATCCAAGAAGAACACTGTAATTTGAGTATTTCTGGTCTTGCTACTTGCCCAGTAAACTCCATAATCATGAATATTGCCTGTCCCTTGTGGCCATTGCAACAGATTATTGAATCCAGTAGAGAACGGTATTGGAGATGTGTGTTTTAACTCATAGAAGTCAGCTTTGTTGATTCTTTTGACTAGAGATCTTCCCTTTTATGAAGTTCATGGAGGACAGACTCTGCCACCTCAGTGTCTACCACACTGTTTTTTACAACTGTCACTGATCTTAATCAGTATAATTTTCCCTATCATTCTCTGAATACTGCTTTGTTACATCAGCTACTTGGTAAATATTTATTGAGGAAACAGGTAAGCCCAGGGAGCCACCATTACTCATAGTTGAGCTGCAGGTGCAAAATAAGGCCATGAAATAAAGTAGTGAACCTTTATGCCTATAGAAAAGGATTCCTCACCATATAGATAGAAACAGGGCTGTTGGAGAAATGGTTGATTGTAAACCTAGGGCGGAAAATGTACAGATTGAAAGATTTTGTCATACCAGAAAGCAGTGCCACTATATAAAACTCCTACAGGCCTGTCAACAGGACTTGGAAATTAACATGTAGAACTGATCAAACATGAGACAGTTTGAACATTCAATAATGATAACTGCAGTGCATGGAGTATGTTGGAGTTTGTAAGTTACAATGAAACTAAAAAGAAAAAGATTTAGTCACCTTTAGAATGATTTAAAAGACCAATTTATCCTTCTGAAAACAGATAAATGGGAAAAAACCCCACCCATCTTTCTTGTACAGTTATAACTTAGAGTAAATAAGTCTTTGAAGACCGAAAGTATTTTGTTTTTAAATAACGAATTCCAGCTGACAATGAAGACAAAGTAAGAGGATGTCACTTCCAAATAATTCAGAGTGTCTTTTCAGCTAGTATTATGTTCCTTACTTTTCTGACTTAGTGAAGAGTGTGGGGCACTTAATTAGATTTATGAAGCCAGAAATTTAAAATGGGAAGTTGTTGAAACTACTTTACCTTTGAATAGAGTCAGAAGACATAAGCAAATCATTTCCCAGTCTGGAAATTTCAGTACCTTTCATTCTAAGTCTTGTTTTTTCTTTTGTTTTGTTTTTTTAAACTTGATTCCATTTTTTAAAAAAAAAAAAAATTAGTGTGTGTGTGTGTGTGTATGGTCACATACTGGTACAGGAGGAGATTGCCCCTCCTTCTCCAGCAGAGATTTTGGTGGATTCAAACCACATACCTCTGTGATTGCAGTGCAGTTTCTTGCCACTAGGCCACCAGAGCTCCCTTAAACTTGGACTTTTATATGGTACTTTTTGATGGAGCCAGTCATTTCAAGACCACTATAAAAAAAAAAAAAGACCACTATATTTTAACTACTTGTAAATATACAGAAGTATTGACCTTTCTCAAGGTTAGGACTCTTTTGTTAAGACCTAACTCAAGGTTGTATTTTGACTCTTTGTTTTCATTTTCTGCAGTTGCAGTTTGAACTTCTGTATGAACACTTGGTGGTCTTTCTCCAATCAGCCCTAAGCCTTGTGTTGGCTGATGATACTGAGTTTTTCCATTGTGTATTTCTATAGATGTAGTTAATTTAATTCCTGTATATTCAATTCTGCTTGGTACTGGGCTTTAAAAACTGTAACCAACACATGTTGGCCTTTTAAAAATAAAGTTTAATTGGTGAGATACATCCTGGAAATTATAAATATTCAAAGTGTGGTGTGCTTAATGTTAGAAGAAACAGATATACAGTGCTTTAGGGATTCGTGAATCAAATATGAACTTTGGTGAAAAAAGTAGAACGTCTGAACCTAAGAGATAAGCATTTGTGGGCTCTATAAGAGAAATGTGGGGTCAGGATTGGTGGAAGAGCTATCAACAATCTGCGTTATGCAGATGACACAACCCTGCTTGCTGAAATTGAGGAGGACCTGAAGTTCATGCTGCAGAGGGTCAAGGACTGCAGCCTTCAATATGGATTGAGGCTCAGTGTCAAGAAGACAAAGATTCTCACCACTGGAAAAATTGGCAGCATCAGGATGGATGGTGAAGAGATTGAGATTGTTCACAGCTTTAGTTTGCATGGCTCCATAGTCAACACTTGGCACCAGTAGGCAGGAAATTAAAAGACGTATTGTGATGGGAAAGTCTGGTGTTAAGGGATTCTCCAAAGTACTGAAGAGCAGTGGTGTCTCTCTGGAGACTAAGGTACATCTCATACAGGCCATGGTCTTTGCTATCACTTGTTATGCATCAGAGAGTTGGGCAATGACTAAGGGGGATAGAAGGAGAATTGATACCTTTGAGCTGTGGTGTTGGAGAAGAGTATTGAGGGTACCATGGACTGCTAGGAAAACAAACAGATTTATCCTGGAGAGGGTTAAACCAGGTGGCTCCATGGAGGCAAGGATTCTGAGGCTTCGTCTAACATACTTTGGACATGTTATAAGGAGGGACCGGTCCTTGGAGAAGGACATCCTGCTTGGTAGGGTGGAGGGACAGCGCAGGAGGGGAAGGCCGTCTATGAGGTGGACTGATTCAGTGACTGGGGTAATTGGGTTGGGAGTGTCAGAGACAGTGCGATTGGCACAGGACAGAGCAGAGTTTGGGGCTGTTGTAGATAGGGTCGCTATGAATCGCAAGCAACTTGATGGCACATAACAACAACATAAGAATAAAGATTATCATTAACAGAAGTCACCACTTGTGTAAAAGGAATGAGATTGTGTTTGAAGTCGAGCATGTAGCTTGATTTTTGCATAGAACCTCTATGATAGCAGAAAAGCAGGAGGTCAGAATGCAGGGAAGGAAACCAGTGATGCATTTCATGATTGCTTTTATTAGGCAGAGTTTAAAATATATACTGCACTAACAGGAAATCAAAAGACGAATTGCACTGGGAAAAAAGGATAACAGAAGACGCATTGATGCCTTTGAGTTGTGGTGCTGGAGAAGTGTCTTGAACATACCATGGACCACCAACAAAACAAGTAGATCTGTCTTTGAGAAGGTGAAGAAACAAAGATTTTTTTTAAAAAAATTAATTTTAATGAAAGTTTACAGATGGATTTCCATTCATTCATTGTTGTACTTTTCTCCCTGCCCACCCTGCCCCCCAACTGGTTTTTCTCTTTGAAAAGTAAAGGTTCTTTCATTGTTATTCAAGCCCTCCCCTCAAATCCACTCTGCTCTTCTGCCTTTATTCTGGACTCCTGTCATGAAAATGATATTTAATCACATATCCCTTTTAAACAGTTCTCTCCCTCATCTGTTTCAATGCAGTATATCTTACTTATCCACTATTTCTCAGTGTTCCCCCAAACTTTCAGTCCTCTTTTATAATAGTGGCATTATGCAGTATTTGTCCTTTTGTGACTGAGGTATTTCACTCAGCATAATGTTCTACATGGTCATCCGTTTTGTATAATATTTCATGAGTTCCTTGTTTTTCAGTGCAGCATAGTATTCCATTGTATAACAGAGCTGCTCTATCCATTCATTTGTCGATGGGCATTTGGGTTGTTTCCAACTCTTTGTTATTGTGAACAAAGCCTTAATAAACATGGGTTTGCATGTATCTGCTTGTGTGGCAGTTCTGTTTTCTTTAGGGTATATTTCCAGTAGTGAAATTGCTGGGTCAAATGGTATTTCTATTTGCAACTTATTGAGAAAGCGCCATACAGACTTGCATAGTGGTTGCACCATTTTACACTCCCACCAACAGTGAATAAGGTTTCCAGTTTTCTCCACAACCTCACCAGCATTTGTTGTTTGCTGTTCTGTTAAATTTTATTATTCTTACTGGGGTGAGGTGATATCTCATAGTTGTTTTGATTTGCATCTCTTTTAGAGCTAGGGATTTTGAACATTTCTTGTGTTTGTTTGCCATCTGAATATCTTCTTTGGTGAAGAAGTGTCTGTTCATATCCTGTGCCCATTTTACAGTTTGGTTGTTTACCTTTATTTTGTTGTGGTGCTTGAGTATTTTATAAATTCTGGATATAAATCCCTTATCTGACATGTCATTATCAAATATTTTTTTCCAGTCTGTGGCTTCCCTTTTTACCCTGTTGGAGAAGTTTTTGGATACGCGTAGGCAAGGATTTTAAAGCTTTTTTTTAAGCTATGTTTTAAAAGCTTTAAATTTTAAAAGCTTTTAAAATTTTAAACTTTTTTTAAAATTTTAGGGGAGCTCTGGTGGCCTAGAGGCAAGAAACTGCACTGCAGTCCCAGAGATATGTGGTTTGAATCCACCAGATGCTCTGCTGGAGAAGGAGGCGCCAGCTCCTCCTGTACCAGCCAGATCCAATTTGACGGTACACACACAGAGAAAATAATAATTTTTTTTTTAATTTTAAAAGCTTTTTAAAAGATTTTAAAGCTTTGGGCATGTGGTATGAAGGGACTGGTCCTTGGAGAAGGACATCATGTTTGGAAGGGTGATAGGATAGGCCAGGAGAGGAAGAACCCAGATGAGATGGATTGATACAGTAACTGGGGCAATGAGGATAGGTGTGTCAAGAGTCAGTGCTAGTAGCTTAGAATAGAGCAGGCTTCAGAGCTGTTGTACTTAGGAGTAGCAGGGTCTTGATGGCACATAGCAATAGCAACAATAGATGAAATTTTGATATATTAGTGAAAATTAATATGAGAGAACTAGGTTGAATTAATTATATAAATGTACATTGCTAGATGACAGGATAATCATAATACTTTATTATTTTAATAATTCATGGGTGTGTTAATTTAATAGATTTAATAGATACCCATACAGACACATAAGCTCTTTTTATTGAAATGTAATTGATTTATAATACTAACTTGACATATAATTCATTGATTTTTGACAGTTGTATACTGTCGCATACCATCTATTCCATTTTGTAACACATACATCCACTGCCATTGAGTTTATTTGAATTTACACCAGCCCTTTAAGATCTAGTAAACTGTCCCAAAGGCTTTCTAAGACTGTAAATCGTTACAGAAACAGACCGCCATATTTTTTTCTAATGCAGTAGTTTGTTGGTTTGAATTGACAACCCTTTGGTTAGAAGCTGAATACTTAAAACACTGTGTTACCGGGTCTTCTATGGGATATTATGTCTCTTAAAAGTTTCTGAAGGAAAAGGGAAAGTAAGGAGCAAAGATAAAATGTTTTCTGTACAGTGACTAGTGTGACGTTACATATTAATGTTATTTAAAGGTAAGTGGTAGAGAAATAACTATTAACAAAACAAATTTAAAAGCTGGACTGAGAATCTTACACACTTAATAGCAGAGAACTATCCACTTAATAGAGAACTTTATACACTTAATAGAGAGAGTTATTTTCACTTGGCTGAGGACTTAGTTTTCTCATCCATAAATGGAGATTGAACAACACATTCCAAACTGGATTGCAAAATTTTAGAGTTGTTTCATGAGGCATGAGAAAGGAGTTATGTTTTAGGGACAAGAAAATAAAGATAAAATTTTAAATTGGGGGATAAGAATTTGCAGCTAGGGGAAAATGTTCATTCCCCCTTTGCAAATGTATTTTTATATTTATTTCACTGATCTTTTACTGAAATAGACTTGGAGGGTAGCACACTTTTAAAAAGTTACTTTCAGCTTTTCGTTCCTTTGGCACCACCATGGCAGTCAGCAAGAACAAGCGTCTTACAAAATGTGGCAAAAAAGGAGCCAAGAAGAAAGTGGTTGATCCATTTTCTAAGAAAGATTGGTATGATGTAAAGGCGCCACCAATGTTCAATATAAGAAATATTGGGAAGACATTAGTCACAAGGACTCAAGGAACCAAAATTGCATCCGATGAACTCAAGGGTCGTGTTTTTGAAGTGAGCCTTGCTGATTTGCAAAATGACAAAGTTGCATTTAAAAAATTCAAGCTCTAATTACTGAGGATGTTCAAGGCAAAAACAGCCTCACCAACTTCCGTGGCATGGATCTTACCAGGGACAAAATGTGCTCCATGGTCAAAAAATGGCAGACCATGATTGAAGCACGTGTTGATGTCAAAACCACCGATGGTTATTTACTCCGTCTATTTTGTGTTGGTTTTAAAAAAAAAAAAAAACAACAATCAGATTCGGAAGACATCTTATGCTCAGCACCAACAGGTCCGCCAAATCCGGAAGAAAATGATGGAAATCATGACCCGAGAGGTGCAGACAAATGACTTGAAAGAGGTGGTCAATAAATTGATTCCAGACAGCATTGGAAAAGACATAGAAAAGGCTTGCCAGTCTATTTATCCTCTCCATGATGTATTTGTTAGGAAGTAAAAATGCTCACGAAGCCCAAGTTTGAATTGGGCAAACTCATGGAGCTTCATGGTGAAGGTGGTAGCTCTGGAAAAGCTACTGGAGATGAGACAGGTGCAAAAGTTGAACGAGCTGTTGGCTATGAGCCACCAGTTCAAGAATCCGTTTAAAATTCAGCCTTTTAATAATTACAAATAAAAATTATTATTTGTGGGGGGGAAAAAAGTTACTTCCATATTCTGCTTTGCCGTCAAGGTTCAGTCTGGACATAACCAAGTTTCTCTTGGGGAATGACTATTGTCTTTAAATCACCAGATTTATTTTCTTTACAAGTGACCACTTAAGAATATACTTTTAGATGTGTTAAGTATGCATTTACAGTTCTTCAAACAATTGTTTTCATCCATTTGTTTGTTTCTACAGTTACCCATGGGTGTATTGTTTCCACAATAAAACTTTTTCTACCTGATGGTATGGAAGCCCGACTCCGCTCAGAGTGAGTATAATTTAGTGCTGTGATAATTTTGGATTAATTACCTTAGTTAATACTATCTAGCTGTTGGTGTACAGTTAATACATCAGGATTATTTATTTTAATAATGTTGAAATATTTTAAATTAAGCTTTTTGTAATGCACTCTAACTCATTTTCATGTTGTTTGCAGTTCTAGTTAATATTACAGTGAGTGTGTAAGGGTTATGAGGACATCAAAGGATTGAACATTGTTTCATTCTCTTGTACCTGTGGTCACTGTGAGCTTAAAATGATTCAGGAGCACTAGTGGTTATAAGGTGGCAGAGATTGTTTCCACATTTCTGTGTACATTTTATATTTTGGTGTCTCTCTCTCTCTCTCTCTCTCTCTCTCT
>NW_006399863.1:3079131-3107063 GCF_000299155.1 Elephantulus edwardii | reverse complement strand
CATTATGCTTAGAAAGATAGGTCAGTGAATGAGTGAAAGACCCTCAACAAGATGGGTTGATGCAGTGACAGCAACAGTGGACTTGCGTACAGTAGAGATCATAACGATGGCTCAGAGTTGGGTGGAGTTACATTTTGTTCTCATAAGGTATTTGAGATGGAGCCAGCTGGGTAGCACTTTGCAACAACAATGTCTAAACCTCTACTTTGTACTTGAAAAAATTAACTGGCTGCTATTTGTAGGAAAGTCTATCCAACCCTTTCATTCCTTACAAATGAAAGTTGGAATAAAACAAAACAAAAACCAAACTATGTCTACTTAAATTAATGCCAATGTCACTATCTTCTGGGACCTTGAGAATTTTGAACTTACAGTTTATTTTGGTGCGAGTTGTTTTCTCTCCCCCTCACACACAGTGTCATGTTTATTTTTTGTCTAAGGCATGGAAAGGAGAAAGTACTTGAAAGGGGAAAATTACTCATAAAATGTAAATGTTAAAATTATCTTGTACTTTTTACAGATTGTCATTATAAAGTGTTGGAGGAAGTTGAGCAATCATTAAACTTCAACATTTTTTTATTTTGGGAATATAACCTTGAATGTTCCAGAAGATTGTTTCTATACCCAACACAGTATTTTCTGTCTTTAATAAGTAGAGACAAAAATCTGAGGGTGGGAGGTTGAGAGAAGCAATAAACTAAAAGCTGTGTAGATCAGAGAATGGAGATGGAAAGAGCAGCCCTTTTATTATTGTGATAGTTGATGCTTTTATTAGCATCATACTTTATGCTTCAGTTAGAAGCAATATACAGCTATATCTATGTATGTCTTTAATTTGGCTAAAGACAAGCACAAACTATGATACATTTTAAATTTAAAGCATTATTGTGTTTTCAGCTTTAAATCAGTTTAATTTCATAAATAGAAATTTTTGGTACTAATAAATTTTTTAAAATCCATTTTCTTTGTGACCCAAGTACACAATCTAACAATGACAGTAAACCTTAGAAACTTTAGTATGACTCAACTTCTTTGAATTAGTTACAGAAGCACATATAATAAAAATAATAATGTATGGCCTCTTAAAAGACCTTGATGTTTGTATTTGACAATAAGATTTTTCTTTCGTGGAGTCCAGAGCTCTGAGCAGTTAACATAAGTCTTCTGTGCTGTCAGGTTCCTTCTACGATAATGTAATGCTCTTTCCACCCCCCCTCCCCACCCTATTTCAGTGAAATAGGTCCTTATCTCCTTTGTTTCCATAATCATTTTTATCTTTGCCTTGTTTTCCTTCTAATGGTGTCTGGTATCATTGTTTATAATCTGGTTAACCTTCTGAAGAACATGAATTGTGAATAGGTACTTCTTAAGGAAAGACCAACATGATCTCTAGCGGTAGATGATCTTGTTCACAAGGTGCTCTGGTAGCATAGTGAGAAGGAGTTGCACTGCCAACTCAAAAGCCATGTGGTTTGAAATCACCATCTGCTCTGAGGGAGAAAAATGGCTACTCGCCTCCTGTGCAGTGTATTCCTCTAAAAGTCACTGGAGGGTCAGCTATGAGTATGACTTAATGAGAAATAGCAGCAAGTCTTCAAAGCCAAACTACCTGTTCTCATCTGAGAAACAGACAATAAATCTGAGAAAAGACAATAAATACAGTGTCTGCTGAGCAAGAATTTTGTGAGACCTAAACAAGTTTGTGCACTTATAGATCTTAGCATGCTATGTTGTGGTGGTTGTGCTGCTGAGTTGACTAGGATACCTAGTGACTGACACTCGGAACACCAGATTTGAACCAGATTTATCCTACATCATCCTCACTGTCTGTATATACTCATTGTTAGAGTCACTGTTTCAGACCACCTTTCCTAGTGTGATGTCCTTTTCGAAGAATCTACCCCTCCTGACAAAGTGCCTAGCGTGTGTTAGATGAAGTTTCACCATCCACAGCTATAAGGATCACTCTGGTTGCCTTTACTCTGGGATAGATGTATTTATTCTTTTGACAGTTCATGCAATATTTAAGTACTCTTAACACCACACTCAGAAGGCATCAATTCGTCTGTTACCCTCAGTTGTCATACTTTCAGATGCATAGGAGGTAGTTGAAAAGACCTTGGCTTAGATCGGGTGCACTTTAGTTATGAAACTGACATTGTGCTTCACATATATTAAGCACATAATGAGTGCTAACTTTCTTTTATTGTAATCTAATATTTTATAGCAATTAAATTACTTTGGAGTATATTAGAATGATTTAACATTTAAGTTCATTGTGTACTTAGAATTTAATGATTTTTAGGATTCAGAGAATATTAAAGCTAATTGTTTTTCTACTTTAGTTTTTGTTATGTTGCACAAATGATTTTCTTAATTTTTAAGAATATGTTGCACACATGATAAGAGCAGAGAAAAATTGCCAGGACAGGTGCAGTTACATGATTTCTCTCCTCCTCTTCCCTGTTGCTGTTGCAATGAGTTCAATTGTTGCAAGTGTCCACTTGAAACACCATATGATGCTAATTGTGTGGTATTCATAACACTTAAGTTCCCTGCAGTAATAACAGGAAATAAAAAAATAAATATGCATGTAAGTGGGCTCCTAATTGTTTCCCAAATTTAAGTGGACCCTTAGAGTTCAAGTTCATGTTCTTCAAGGGTCAGTTGTATACTCAAAATTATCATCTCTGGTTTTTTACATTTATAATTTTTACTTCCTCATAATTTATTTCAGATATTTTCCTTATGTCTTAATTGTATACCAGGAAAAAGAAGCTTTTTCCTGATATGTCTAAAATCTCCTGTTACATTTATAATGTATTTACTTTTGATGTAGTAAAGAAAAAAAATTAAAGTAATTTTTTTAAAACCAACAGTAGACACTGGCGTTGCTAGTGTCATTGGTTCTGGAGGTGAAGTGAGTTGGTCACAGTTCCTCACCTGTGCCCTAACCAGTAAGTGCTGAACATAGACTTGTAATCATTGAGGTCTAGTAAAGGAGTGTCTGGGTTCAGTGAAGCCTGTCCATGTGCTTAGGAAGAGGTGGGTGCTAGTACTTCATTTTCCAGTTTGTTTAATTTTTCAGAGTATTTGTGACATGTTGAATTGGAAACATTTATAGAATGCTTGCAGTTATTAAGAATGGAAACAAAGTGCTCTTTGTGGATTTTTAAGTCTTGCTGATCTGTTTGTCGGCGGCTTATGCATGATTAACCATTTGAAGCTATTGGAACTTTACTAGGTCACTCTAGGCTGTGGAGTGATTAACACACCTAGTAAGGGGACTTGGGCAACATCCTTATTCTGTGCCCCCTCTGCTCCCAACACATAAAGTATTTTAAAGAGCATTGAAAGGTAGGAATCTTGGCTTCCTTGTTGACTCTGTTTTTATTTATATTAACACATTTACTACTGACAGTAACCCAGTTGAGTTTGTTTTATTATTACCCTCATTTTATGGGTGAGGAAGCTGAAACCTATAGTGTTTAGGTAATTTACCTGAGATTATACAGCTGGTAAGTAGAATTGGAAATTAGATCCAATAGTATTGATTTTGAGGAGCTCTGATGATGTAGTTAGTATGGAGTTACCCCTTTTATAAGGCCAAATTTAATGATTTATAATAAGTTAATGCCAATTAATATTGTTTATATACATTTTTAAAAAGTAATAATGCTGAGTTTAGTTTCACATACACATTTAAGATTTCTGTTTTTAAGGATAGATAGATAGCTGTGTAGAGCAGAGCATGACTTCTGTTTGATTAGCAAAAATTATTCTTCACTGGAACAAGTTACCGAATGATATTCTTTCCAGTATGGCTTTATTTTTTAAGATGGTTTTTTTATAGGAATGTTTGGTTTAAAAGAACTGAATTTAGATTCCAGAGTTGAAAATGGGTAAGTGAAGAGTGCTTCATTTCCATACAGAATATCTTAAAAGCATTAATTAGTGTGTACTCAAAGGGCATTTAATACATTTTAGATTTTATAAATTGGCTTTAGAAATATATTAATTGTATAAAAGTTAGGTTTATGTATTCTTTACATTCTTTTCCAAGAATCTATACATTTATGAAGAATTGCAATATAATTCACATTCTTTTAGGAATTACATGAAAGCAATTACATCAGCTTTGGGGTTTTGGATATTTTGGTACTCTCTCAAACCCTGTTTCCTATGTCAGGAAATAAGATAACATTTCGAAATTTTACTCTTTCAGTGTCATCCATGCCCCATTACCAAGTCCTGTTGACAAAGTAAGTTGCTAATAATTTTTTTGTTTGTTTTCCCAAATTGGCTTAGCTAGTTATATTAGTTTTTAATATATGTTATCTAGAATCTTACTTCTCTTTTGTAACAAAATGTATAAAATATATATTGTTACATAGTTAATATAGTCTTTTGATATTTAATATCTGGAGAGTTTAATAATGAATGTTTCTAAAGAAGAAACCTAAACAAAAAAAAAAAAAAAAGAAGAAACCTGTGTTGTTTGTGCTTATCTGGAGATACAGGAAGTTAGCTACTAACTTTTATTCTCTAGCACTAAACTGTTTATTAAGATTTTTCACTGCTGAACCCTCTCTGGCAATTGAAATCCACCAGAGTTTCTGTGGAAGAAACTAGGGCAATCTCTTGTACAATTTTTAGACTTTGTACAGTTGCTGGTTAGTCAGCTATGAGTTGGTTTTGGCATGATGGTAATGAGTTTTTCTATCCAAATTAGTTTAGCATTTGCCCAAACAAAAGAGGAATATAATGGCTAACAAATTATTCTTTTATTATTCTTTTTTTTTTTTTTGGCAGTTCGATGCTTCTTTATTCTGGTGAATCAAAAAGCTCCTATTCTTTTTTTTTAAAAGGAAAATCTCACAAGTTTATTCACGAAGGAAGGAGTCCTCTTTTATTATTCTTGAAGATCACTTTTAACTTGTTCTCTCTAAAAACTGTACTGATAGGTAGTTAAAAAATATTTTCCTTTTTTTCAGAAAGAATGGTATCTTAAACTCTAGGTGTCATTGATAATAGAAAAAAATTATAAAAGCTCACCATTTCTTTTGTCTTTAATACAGATTTGCAGTTTTTCAATGTTTCAACCAAACTATTGCTTTCCAATTTATTATCATGGATCAGAAAAAAAGATTTCTAGGGTGGTTTTTTAATTTGGATTTTTTTTTAAGCTTACTGACAGAAGAATGAAAACACACTTGATACTGAAGTTCTGTGTTAGTGATCTATTTAGAAATAGACATGCTCACTAACTAGCAATAATAACTCCAACTTCAGCAACACCAGGACTTCTCTCAAAGTTAATAGTATTCTTGCCGATTGAGGACTACTTTTTAAAGGAAAATTCTTCCTCTTTGTTTTATGGTTAAAATATTAATCAAATATATTTTCTGAAAATAGATGTTATATTTAATGCCTTTTAAATAAAATGTCAGTTTTGTTATCTACAACCTTGGAAATCTTATTTTGAAAGAGATATCACACTCTTAAGTTCTCAGCAATTTGAGTCTTTTATAATGTTGAGACACCATTATTTCTCATATTATTCCTACTAGCTCCTTATACTTTATTTTTTTAAAAAATGATGATGAAACTATTTTCATTACCTCAGTCCCTGGGACAGAATGTTATATTTCATATCTCGTCACCCATCACAGATACATACTGAGAAATTAGTTAAAGATTCTTTTTTTAAAAAGGATTAAAAAAAGTCAGTCTGCTTTTTTAGGGAAGCATTTTTTCTAGATTTAGGAAAGGATTTGTTGATTTGTGTTGTCAATTTTTAATGATTTATTAGGCAGTTTTTTTCAAACTTGTTCTAATTTGCTTACAAATTTAAAAAAATCATAATATGAAACCATTTATAAATTCTAGGTAGAAATATTTTGAAAAGTAAAGGAAATGGCTAATTTGAATAATAATAGCTATATTTAAAGAAATAGATAACTCATGGAATTAATTTGGCTTTTTAATATCTTTTATAAAGAATTTGTGTGACTTTTGATTTACATGATGTCACTTTTGCTCCTAGGTTGCTGCTAACACTCCAAGTATGTACTCTCAGGAACTATTCCAGCTTTCTCAGTATCTACAGGTAAACATGAAGTTCGAGAATTCATGGTTTTTAAAAGCAAAATTACATGACCTAGATCACATGAAGAACCCTCAGCTAGATAGTAGTATAAAAAATATGATCGTAAAGATAGATGCTAGGAAGAAACGCTTAAGGAATCATATTAAGTCTAGAAAAGACAACATTCTGTGAAAGAAAAGTTTTGTTCTTAAAAAATGAGAGTTCCAAAATAGGTGTTTTGTTTTTTGGTTTTTTTTGTTGTTGTTTTTTTATATGTGTACCGTCAAATCGGATCTGACTGGTACAGGAGGCGATTGTTCCTCCTTCTTCAGCAGAGCATCTGGTGGATTTGAGCTTCTTGCCACTAGGCCACCAGAGCGCACCAAAAATAGTTCTTTATATATAAAGACATAAATGACTCTTTAAGAAGTCATAGATGACTTCTAAGTAACCTTAAACATTGGATGGTGTTATTTGCTTAATCTTAATATAATACTTCTTATGTGCCAAGTTGTTTCTAGAACTTTACCTGTATTAATTCAATTAATCCTCACAATTTTACCCCTGTTTACATAGATGAAGTAACTGAGAAACAGGAAAGTTAAATGATGTATACATCTCATACCTACTTAGTATATTGGAGATTTGAACTCAACAGTTAAACCTCTTAATCACTTTGAACTCTTAACCACTATATGCACTATTGGGGGTGAGTGCACTTGGTAGGTCTGACATTTGAAAAAGATACCTGGAGAAGCTTACATAATATTTAAACAGTCATATAAAACTCTAAAATGGAAACTATAAAAAGAGAAAAGGCTGTGTGGGGCCAGCCATACTGACCTCTACTAACGCCTCGCCTCAAGGGATAACTGCCCCCATCATGATCATCCACAGCAAAAAACCAATTCCTATAGGTTAGACATGTCCCTCACACTCCCACACCTCTTTCTTCTAATTTTAGCGCCAGTCGTGCTGTTCTTCTGCGTACAAAATCTGTTGCAGTAGCTCATGGAGCACATGGCAATATTCATGATTATGGGTTTTGTTAGGGAAGTTAACAGTATATAGTTTATTTAGACAGGACAGGTTCTAAAGCTCTGAAGCATGCTCACAGGCAGTTCAGCTTCACGGCTGTAGGTCAGTGTTTTAAAGCTCATAGTATTGCCAGTTATGGCTCCTCTCTCTCCCTCCAATCTTCTAACACATTCGGGCAAAAGTTCCTAGCTCTGGTTCCATGCGGTAACAGCCCCACCACGGTTATCTCTGTCTCTAGTCAGATCTCTGGTTCTTGGCTGCCGCTGCTCTCCTGTATATCACAAATAGCTCTGGTCCTGAAGGGTGTGCTGCATTCTTTGCTGGTGGTGTGAATCTCAAAATCTGCTGTTGAATCTGTTCATTTTAGTAGCAAAACTAGCTAATCCCTTTGAAAATAGGCTAACACACCCTATTGGGATATTTGTACCCATCCACATGATGAAGTAAAAATCAATTGGCTAGAAAAGTCATCATTTTGAGCAAAACCCCTTTCTTTTTTTATTTTATTTTTTTTTTTAAATAATTTTAATGAACATTTACAGAGATTTTGGATTTCCATTCATTCATTGCTGTACTTCTCTCCCCGCCCAGCCCTCTCCCCCCGCCCCCCAGTTCACTCCTCTCTTTCAAAAGTAAAAGAAAGACTCCCTCCCTTTTACACACCCCCCACACCCCTCCCACCACCCAAAGTACATTCCACTATGCAACCTTAATTGTAGACTCTTGTGATAACCATAAGACCCTATCATACATCGAGAAAAATTTGTATTTAGAATTAGCCAGCTGGACTCAATTTAGATGATCCCAGTTTTGTTGGCAACATCCAAAGCATCATAGTCAGGAGCAAGTCAAACACAGGCCTTCTTCTCTCCATTAGGCCTAATCAGAGTGTTGACTTTAGCCACATCGATGTTACAGAGCTTCTTTACAGCCTGTTTAATTTGGTGCTTGTTGACCTTGACATCCACAATGAACACAAGTGTGTTGTTATCATCTATCTTCTTCATGGCTGACTCAGTGGTCAGGGGAAATTTGATAATGGCATAGTGGTCAAGCTTGTATCTCCTCGAGGCGCTCTTCGAGGAGTATTTGGGCTGCCTTTGGAGACTCAGCATCTTAGGCCACCAAAAGGTGGGTGACGTGTGGATCTTTTTTTTTTTCTTTTGGCTGTGGATGCCCTTTAGGACTGCCTTCTTGGCCTTTTAATGCCTTTGCTTTGGCTTCAGTTTTGGGAGGAGCAGGGGCTTCCTTCTACACTTCCCATGCCATCTTTGTAGAAAGGTGGAAATTAATGTTTTTAACGGAACTTTGTTCTTCTGTTACTGTTAGCTCTCAGGTGGGCTTGGATTAGTCATTTTATGTGTGTAGCAACCCTTCAGTTACCTTTTGTTTACAATTTCACCACCAAACCTGTGATCCTGATTTCTTACATTCTTTTACCTGAGTCAGATACTGAAGACAGTTCCAGTTCAGTAAAGAATGTACACATTTGTGACATCACAGAAAAGTATCCGCATGATCATCCAGGTCTTCTGCCTGGCATAAAATGATTAAATTTTTTAAAAACCAAGAAAACAGTTCCCATTGACTCATTCTGAGTCATGTCAACTTCACAGATTTCAAATTAGAGCTGTGCTCCATAGAGTTTTCAGTGACTTTATCTTTCAGAAGAAGGTCAAAGGCCTTTCTTCAGAAGTACATAGTTTGCAGCAAGTACCACCATAGTACCACTACAGTGGTCCATACAAAAGCAGTTTGTATGTAAAGGTATCCACAATAGCCAGATCACTCCTGATTGAATCTCTTAACTGAAAACTACCAGGGAAAGTTGTTTAACCCTTGTATCTCATTTCTCCCATCTGTGAAATGGGCATAATAGTACCTACCTCTCAGAAATAATGGAATACTTGTAAAACACTTAGAGATGTGCCTGGAACATAGATATACTCGAGGAATGTTAGTAGTAGTTTTTAACTATTCAAAAGACACAGTAATTAACTTTGTCTTATTTTTAGAGATGGGGGGAAAAAATAGAGATCAATTGGCCTAAATGTCATTTTCCAAAAAGAAATAGGAGGTTCACACATACTAAATGATTCCCCAAAATATATACTGTTGTTCTTTGTCACAGAGTGTAATCAGCTTTCTGACTCACTCTGTAGGCTTTCCAACTTTCTTGTCTGCTCTTTGAATATTCATTTACCACTGTTCTTTTTTTCAGCTCTTGGAGAAAAAAAGATTACTGCAGTCTTTTGAATACATCCTTTTTTAGTTACTCTAATTCTAATTTAAATTGTAAGCTATTTAAGTTTAAAACTGTAATAGGTGCTTTAAAAATCAAAAGAATGTTCCTAAAAGTATTAGATTTCTATTAGGATGGGGTTCATGGAATTAAGACCAGGATTGAGTAAAAAAGGTGAAATTACACCATCTAGTGGAAGTACACTGTGAAGCTGTTGTTAGTCAGTGATTTTGTTTTCAAGTATATCTCCCCCGCCTCCAGCATTAATATAATATCCTGGATACTAGGAATATTTCAGAAGTTTAACATAAACTTTTCAAATAGTGGGGTTTTTTTTAATTTAAGCTATTTGATTACCCTTTTAAGAAAAAGTACCTCTAGCTCTGATTGGAAGCAGGAGTGGCAGCCACTTCCTAAACAACATGCCTCCAGAAACAGTATGAACTTTGATGAATGTCGATAGTTGTAGAGGAGCTTCAGGCCTTTTGTTCATAGGGTTGCTATGAGTCATGCTCGACTTGAAGGCAGTCAACAACAACAACAGCTCTAATTAAACCCCTTGTCATTTATGAGTGAGGTGTAGAGCAGTACACATTTCTTTGTTGAGGTGGCTCAGAGTACATGTTCTTTAAAAAATGACAAACCTGCTGCTGCATGCTGTGTGAGCAATTTCACCTTAGTTTTTAGAGAGGAGGATCATCTATCAAATGTTAACAACTCACCTAGAAATCAGGCCAACCTTTTCCTCTTTAAAATATTTCTTAGACTTGTGAAATAATTATGTACTTAACATATTTGACCTCTTAATTATATTGAACCAGCATTTGAAGGGCTCTTATATTTGACATGTTCAAGTGCTATTAAGTGGTATGCACTTAGAATCAAGACATTGGAAAATGTGGTAAGAGTGAGAATGTCTTTTCTCTGCTTTACTGCCAAAGTAGATGCTAATCTTAGGTACATATACAAAAATACATAGTTGTTCAGTAACTTATTATTCATCCTTGTTTGTCTTCCTGTATGTACATATAGTTTAAAAACATGATACAAAGTCAAAAAAAAAAACATGATACAAAGTAGAATGTAATATGAAAATACTTTCAGAATGTTCTAAAAAATGGAATACTTTTCTGCAACAGTGAATGAATGGAAATCCAAAATCTCTGTAAATGTTCATTAAAATTAATAAAAAAAAGGAATACTTCTCAAAAGAGACATGCTGAGTTTTATTACAGTCTCTTCTGTGGTCTTTGATATTTAGGAGGCCTTACATCGGGAACAGATGTTGGAGCAGAAATTAGCCACGTTACAGCGGTTACTGGCTGTCACCCAAGAGGCTTCAGATACAAGTTGGCAGGTATTCCATTTGCCTTTAAATTGAAGAAACGTGAACATTTTTATATACCCTAGATGCAAATGAACTAGAACTAAAATTTTGCCACAAGCATGGGCAATATTTCTTCTCTAACTAATGAGTGAATGTTGAAAATTTAGTGCTTTTAGTGGATCCCTTTCTTGGGGGAAGAAGTGGGCCCTTTTCTGTGTAGTTAATATTTCATTTCTCTGATGTTATTTCTATTTAATTTTTATTTAACAGGCTTTAATAGATGAAGATAGACTCTTATCACGGTTAGAAGTTATGGGAAACCAATTACAGGCTTGCTCCAAAGTAAGTATCAATCTCAGGTATATAAAGAAAAGTACAAAGTTTGGGTTTTGTTTTTTTTAAAGTGTAACTTCATTTCTTTGACTAGATGCTAAATCTTTAATATAGTTTTACCATTGAAAAAAATATTTATCTTTATAAGATAGTTGTAGCATATGCAGGTACCAAGAATGGTTTGGTGAATACCCTTATACAAGTCTTTTTTCTATTACAGTCTTTAGTTGAAGAATCTAGATAATTTCCTCTAACTTTCCCTCGACTTGTATTGTTAGACACGTGATCTCCTAGCACACTTTCCCTTACCATAAATTGATAGTGTAATCTAGAGATTTTACCCAGTTTATATTTCATTTTTGCCAAGAGTACTTCATAGATGATATTATGTTTATCCATCAAGAGACAAATCTAATGTCTAGTTGTCTTGCTTTTAAAAATGTTAGCTATCAAAAAAAAATATGAACTATCACTGTTGATCCTTGTCTTGATCTGTTTTCTGTGAAGGGTAAAAAAAATGGTGATTCTTTGAACCAATCATTTATTAACAGAATTACTTCCATACAGAAAAATTTCCCTTCTAAGCCAGTTGGCTATCCCCAGAAAAAGCAGGGTAAATGCTTTTTAAAAAACTATTTAAAAAATCATATATTGATCCCTTTTCTTTTTTTGAAAAGCAAAAGGAAAACTCCTTTATTTGTACACAATGCCACCACCCCAAGTATACTCCACTCTGCAACCCTCATTCTGGAATCTTATGATAATCATAATGCCCTAAAATATGTTCATTTTAAATTATTCTCTCCCTCATCCCTTTTCATCCACCGAAGAATGTCTTGCCTGCTTCTTTCTCCCTGACCTCCCCCCTTTTTGTTGCTGTTTTGTACAGTCAAGTCGGAACCTACACATAGCTGACTCTTCACTAGGTTTTCAGAGGCTGGTTAATCACACAGGAGTAGATTGCCCATCTTCCTCTTGCGGAGCAGCTGGTGGATTTGAACACCTTGCCTTTGGTATTTTAGGGCAGCTTCTTACCACTAGGCCACCAGAGCTTGGTGCTCAGATTGTCCCATCTTTGATCCATGACAGCATCTTCATGTTGACTCCTGAGTCCTTTTGATAGGAAACTTTGGTAATTTTTGCTGTCATACATTTTCTATCCAGGCATGGAAGCAATTTTTTTTTCCTCCATCATGTTCTTACTACTTTTCTCATAACCATTGTTTTAAAATGCTAGTGTCTTTGAAAGTAATAGAATGCCTTTTTGCCCATAAATATGAGTAGTGTAGCTTGCAGGAAAGATGACAAGTATAATCTAATTAATTTTGTATATTTAAGAGAAGTTTTAAGTTTTATTTGAAACATTTTTTGTGTTAGAAATATGAGTTAGCAGGGAGGGTTGGGAGGGGAGAAAAATGCAACAACGAATGAATGGAAATCCAAAGTCTCTGTAAATTTTCATTGAAATTAATACTAAATTTAAAAAAAAAATATGAGTTAGAAGGGAGGGAGAAGGGATAAAATGTACTATAGTGAATGAGTGAAAATCTAACTTTTCTGTAAACTGTAATTAAATTTTGTTTTAAAAAAAGAAATATGAATGGAAGTATTTGTGAAGATATTTTATGAATGCAGCTTTTAAGTACAACTTCAGTTGATACGTGATCTGTGTAATTTGTTTTTATAGGTACCTTAATAAAGAATAAAGAATATTATGTGTAATTATTTTTTCATATTGTGTAAGTTTTTCTCAAATAGTAAATACTTTGATTAAAAACTCTTGACTATAATGGTAAATATCTTTAATCCTAGAATCAAACAGAAGATAGTTTACGGAAGGAGCTGATAGCATTACAGGAGGATAAACATAACTATGAGACAACAGCCAAAGAGTCCCTGAGGCGGGTTCTTCAGGAGAAAATCGAAGTGGTTAGAAAACTTTCAGAAGTTGAGGTATTTTAACTTTAAGACTATTAGACATGTGAATCCTGATACTTACAGTCCCTGGTCATTAATTGAAGAAATAAGTCTAGACAGAAAGTTGTGCTATTTTCATTTGGTTTAGGATTCACTACCATGTTATGAACCATGATATATGACACGGACTTGATCGCCTAGCACTTAATTTTGCTTTTTTCTAGTTAAGGCTGATCATTATCGGCTGAGAACCTATATTATGTGCTCTATAACTTTACCCGTCTTCCAGAAAGGAAAACTAATTATGTTTTTTTAACTTTGAAGGTTCAAAGGGAACATTATGTGAGGTTCTAAGTTTCTGAGGAACAAAGTGTGATTATCAAAACAAAACATAAACCAAAAAAACTAATTCATAATACTAACTCACTCCTTCCACCACTGGAAAATTACCACAGATGTTTTAAAGACTGAATTTGGGTTAAATCCCCATTATAAACCGAATACTGTCATTAACAACTTAAACCATAGTGTCTTATTGGTAACTTCTTCTAAGTTTCCTGTTAAAGTAATTACTATGTATCATTAACCCAGCTTCCAGCAAAGTGATAGGCTTAAAATATTTCAAGGCTAAGAATTAGATACACGGCTGGCCTTTTGAAAGCGTAACTATAGGAGGGTTAGGATCTCTTCAGACTCCCTACCTTCCCCTAATTCATAGTTTGATGGTCTGTTTTAGTATGTTCATTAACTAAATAGAATGTCTTATGTTATTTAACTTACACTTAGGTACTGTGGTTAAGACCATTGGCTGCTAACCAAAAGGTTAACAGTTTGAGCCCACCTTAAAAGAATATGTGACAGTCTCCTGTCATAGAGATGTACAGACTTAGAAACCTGATGGAAGGTTGCTATATGAGTAAAACACAACTTGATGGCTCTTGGTTTGGTCTTTTTGAAATACATAGTTAATGCTTTTTATAATTTGGATTTAGTATGTATGTTTATTCTAAATAAGTCACCTGTAAACTTTAATTGCAGCGAAGTTTGAGTAATACTGAAGATGAATGTACTCATTTAAAAGAAATGAATGAACGGACTCAGGAAGAATTAAGAGAACTAGCCAATAAATATAATGGAGCTGTTAATGAGATTAAAGACTTATCTGATAAGTTAAAGGTATGTATAAATTAAAGTAACTTAACATAGGTCTTAAATCTATTGTCTCTATAGAGTAGTTGCCTTAAGATTGGAGACGTTGCTCAAGAGTTGTTGATAAACAGTTTGGCATACTTGAGATTCATAGCAGAAATAAAGGGCTTATATTCATTTCGCCCAACCCACATTACTATAGGTGATGAAAGTCTGTAAAAGTCAGCATATTTCTTCTCAGTGCTTTATGGTATGCATCTTCTATTGTATAACTAGAAATAGTCAAGAATTAGTAAAGCCTGTGATACTCAATTTTTCTTTCTTGAAACTTCATACTTTAAACATTTCCATAGGCAGTGCCACATACGTTAATGCTGGAACATCACTGTTTCAACCCTTCTTGTTGTTGTTGTTAAGTGACTTTGAGTCATAAACAACTCATAGCGAACCTATATACGAAAGACCTGAGCACTGTTCATAGAATTTCCGGAAGCAAGCCATTTCAGAAGTGGATGTTGCAGCTGCTTCCAAGCTTGTTTTAATTTAATTGGGAAGGTCCACCAAACACTGTGGGTAACCATTATCACATTTGGCACTGTTACTTCTCTGTAGCCTTAGGGTGTTATAATTATAACACACAAGACCATAGAATGAAGTCAAGTTGGTCTTTCAAAATTTACAACTAATTTTTTGAAGGCTCATTTTTATATAGTTCAAACTGTATGTTGAGCTCCTAAATGATACAGAAGACCAGGATGCATTTTCTTCTGTGATTTGCTTAACTTATGAGTTTTAAGGATTGATCTTGCTAAAAAATCTTTGCCAAGAGTTATTCTCTCATGCACTTTACAGCCTCTAAAAACCTTTTAGACAGACAGCAATGAGTGAATAAGTGAGAGAGATGCTATAGAAAGCAAAAGCCTAATGTTGTTATTTTGGCCATTAAGTTTTTATCTTGTTTTTGTGGTTGGTTTTTCTTTTCAATTTGAAAAACAAAAACAGCTTCAAAAAGATGTTTGGTAGTGTTAAGTACCTCCCCCAAAGTTTTACATCAGGGTAGGCTAGGCACTCTTAACTTGAACCTCTTAAAAAGGCAAGGGTAAGCTTTATTAACAGATAAATTTATTTTCCATTAGGTAGCAGAGGGGAAACAAGAGGAAATCCAACAGAAGGGACAAGCTGAGAAAAAAGAATTACAACATAAAATAGATGAAATGGAAGAAAAAGAACAGGAACTCCAAGCAAAAATAGAAGCTTTGCAAGCTGATAATGATTTCACCAATGAAAGGCTAACAGCTTTACAAGGTAAGCTAACTAACCCAGAAGCTTATTTGATTTAATTTTTTTTTCTTTTTATCTGTGAAATATCTTTTTCTTGGGCTTTTGTTCACAGTACGGTTAGAACATCTTCAGGAGAAAGCTCTTAAAGAATGCAGCAGCTTAGGTAGGTATCATCCAGATTACTTATTTATAGCTAAATTTTATCTTTTGATAAATTTTTTTTCTTTTGATCTTGTTTACTGTCTCACATTAGCTGCTTATTTAAGAGAACTATTTAACATAGGAGGTATAAAATAACTCAGTTCAGAATAATTTTTTTAAAAAATATCCTTTCTTGCCACCAGTGGGCACCATTGTTTAGCCCTTGAGATGAATGAACTTTCTGCACCTGACATACTCTGCTTAGAGATACTGAAATGAGGGGAGAGAAATAAAATCCAGGAACATCAAACTTTTTCTGTTGAGATTCATTGGAAAGCTACTAAGTAGCCTTTTCTCTGAGATGATAGAAAATGGCAAGTTGAACCTTTTTTGTAAAAATAAATTTAAATTGTTCTGCACCACTTTAATGTAAGTAGGAATACAAAGTGCCATGATTACACTTGGGACCAGTTTTTAAAGTCATACTTTCTTTGATCAGGCAATGATACACTGTCTTAATCCTAGGGATACAAGTTGATGACTTCTTACCTAAAATAAATGGAAGCACAGAAAAAGGTAGTGTAAAAAGCTTAACTATTTTTCTTTTGTAAATATCTTTTCACTATTTAAGCAGTTTTAGGGTGGTGAAGTTTTAAGTGTTTGGAATGAAAAGCATGCTGTTCACCACTGAATCCTGTCTATAAAATCAAGCTTCCCTTTATTTTGTAAAGTTTAATGAGATATTCTTAGATATCCTTTGCTATATGGAAATTATTTAATTATTTGAAAAATAATTAAAAAATAATTTGACATTTTCAATTTGAACGTCAGCATTGACTTGTTTAATAATGGAACTTTTTTTTTTTTGAGCTCTGCTGGCTTAGTGGTTAAAGAGGCAGCTGGTTAGAATTCATCAGCTTCTCTCAGGGAGAAAGATAAGCAGACTCCTCTCATGCAGTTTATAGACTCTTAAAACCCACTGGAGGGTCAGATATGAGTCCATTTGACTCAAAGGAAATGAGTGTGTGCTTGATATATTTAAACCGCCTGTACTAGCTTGTTTCATCAAGCTTTGCTGGCATAGGTGATCTCCATTCATACTGTTTGTGCCTCTCACTCTTTGAGAGTGTACTAAAGAAACCATTAAGACTATAGACATCTCATAGAAACTACTTTCGTTATCTATGCATAGCCAGAGAGAAGAGCATCAGTCATTTCTGCTATCAAAAAGAAATCTCTTATTAGCTCTTAATTCTTTGGCCTTTCTTTCTGGATTGCTTGTGTTCTCTCTTGCCCCAAACATACACTATTGGTTTCCTATTACTACATTAGATTCCTTTTCATCCAAAGACCTCTGTATTACTTTAGTCATGAAGAATCCTTGCCTATTTTCCGACACTGACTGAGCACTGTGGGCCACATCCTACACTAGGTGCTCAGAGAACAAAATCAGGGAAATGAAACTTCTGCATTTCAAGATACCAAGGCCAAAATTCAGAAATTTTACCAAATACTTTTCCATATACCAGGGGATATCTTGATAGTCTTTGGGGAAGCACCCAAACTCTGATAGAATTTTTAAAGGTATAGTTTTATATTCATTTCACAGAAATTACTAATTGCTATTCATTAAATACATTTAGCAAACCTTTGTAGAATGGTTCCATTTTCATCTTCCAAAACTTGATCATCCTTAAAAAGATTCATATTTTCTGTTGTCACCATTTTTTGGGTTTGTTTTGTTTTGCCACTGGCATGCAAACTTTTTATTCAAATCCATTACCCTCTTTATTTAAGCATGTATTTGTTAATAATAGTATTAGTAGTCTAAGCTAGGAACCTTAAGTTTTTCACTTAAGAGAATCCTTTTATGTACACAGAATCATCTTTATATTGTCTAGGACTGTTAAATTACTGCTGTAAATTTTGCCAATTCTAATTTATTCAAATGATAGTAGTAGGTAACTTTAAGATTAAATGAAATATGTAATTCAAAAGAACTTTTTGCTATAATTATTTTCTTATTAGTGTATTTGTTTTTTGGTAATATTTGAGTTGTGTGAGAGTGATGATTCATGCAGTATTTTTAAATAAACTGAGTAGTAAATATCTGGGTATTTGTAGTTACACAAAACAGCTAGTGACAGAGTAGATATTTGAGCAAAATGAGTTTGTTCAGAAGCACTTACAAAAATGAACCAGCTGTCAAATATTCCAGTTTTACCAAAGTTTATATCATAATTTAAAGTCAGATACAATTGTAACTAAAATTAGTCTTTAAAATAGAGGGTAATAGTTGTAAGAGAGCATTTTGAATTGTCTAGAGATGTTAAAATTATTTTCCCTTGAACTCCCTTTTAAAGTTAAGTAGGTGCTATAAACACAAGTTATAGTACTTTAAATTTTCTTTGTCTTATCAAAGAGGAACCATTTGAGTATATCTCAGTATAAAATAGCTACTTACATTTTCTGCTAGCCCTGTTGAAAAAAAGTGCAAACACATGATGAAATGAGTTTCAAGAATATGTTTTATAAAACGGAATATATTTTATTTAACCCATATAGTCAACATGATTTCACTGTGTCATCAGTATTAAAATACAATGAAATATTTCATATTCTTTTTTTCTTAGCCAGTATATATTCATTTTATTATTTACACTCAGTATGCCCACTGCTGTCACGTTTTGACTCACAGTGAACCCTGGAGACAGAATAAAACTGCCCTATATGGTTTCCAAGGTTGTAATCTTTAGGGAAGCAGATTGCCTCATTTTTCTTCCATGAAATTGCTACTAGATTTGAATTGCTGACCTATGTAGTTTCTGAGCACTGAAGCACTGCCTCATTAAGGTTCTTCTTTACATTTACAGTATGTTTCAGTTTGATCTAGCTTCATGTTACAAGCTTAGCTTTAGTGCTGGATGGCACAAGTATAGAACATTACAATCTGTAAGACACTTAAATGTCTAAGAAAAACATTTAAATAGAGTACATATTTAATTTTATGTTTTTCTAAAGATCTTTTCTTTACATTTTGTATCATATATACCCCTTTGCCAGTTAAGTGTCTAATTTCTGCTGCATCATCAGTGGCATTTTTCCTCTTATTGGCATAGGATATTCTCAAGGTCCTGAAATCAAGTAATAAAGTATTAATAGTACCATGATCTCAATTCTTTGATTTACTTTGAAGAATTTCTCATATAAATATACCTTTGTGGAAACAAAACAAACAAATATTTATAAAATATGTATCCATATATATGCAGGAGAAGGACGGGCAGTCTCTTCCTTTGCAATTAACTGCCTCTGAAAACCCATTGGTCAGCTATGGGTCGGTTCTGACTCAGTGGTACACAGCAACAACATATACATTGAATTTTATTTTTAAACCAGTATAGTAAATATTTTTAATTTCTGATATTTAAATCAGTCGATAAAAGGCTTGGTGGACAGTAATGGCATGTTCTACTTCATAAAATCTGATGTCAGTCTAAAATTTATTTTCAAATAATTTAATTCTATAAAATATAGTAGTTGTCACTCCCATCAAATCAGTTCCACCTTATAGTGGCCTCGTATCATTGAGTAGAATTGCCCCATAGGGTTTCCACGTGTCTGAATCTTCGTGGAAACCAGCTGCTAAATCTTTCTCCCACAGAGGGGCTGGTAGATTCGTAATGCCAGCCTTGAGGTTAGCAGCCCAGTATTCACCCAGCCTCCAGCAGCATGCCTGATACAAAAGGTTACATTAAAATTTTATTTCCTATCCAGCCAGGAAACCCTAATTATACGCTGTCATTGAAGTGTAGGGCGCCAGAAGTCTCTCAGTACATCTACCAGGTTTATGACAGCATTTTGAAGAACTAATGGACTGGTCCAGTGTCCTCTAGCCACCCTTTGAGTGGTTCAAGCCAAGAACTCTTTAACTGGATGAATTTGTGTCGATGTAGAATCTGAACTAAACACACTGGGGCCACCCACTAAGGTAGTGACTAGTTACCTGTACTAACTAACATTAGGGCACAACTTGCTGGATATTTGTAGCTTCCTGTGAACACTTGTAAACTACTGCTTCAGTCACTTCCCACCTCTTGCCACCTGCTGCTGCTATCTGTCCTCTCTTGTGGGCTTCTCCATGCTGTGCCAACCACTGGCATTTTCTACACCCGCTTTTGAGTGCAGCTTGATATTTTGTAATTGAGAGCTCATTTCAAAAGAAGAAAAGAAAACATTAAAGCAAGGAAAAGTGTCACTAAAACAAAAAAAAATTTATTTCCAATGAATTTTTCCTTTTTAACAGTGGTAATGATAGTGTTTTGAGTCCTGACAACGTTGTCATAGTTTACATTTATATAAAACAACTTGTAATTTTGGTAATTAATTTTCTCCTTGGAGTTTTTGTTATATTTTTTTTTACGCCAATCTAGTAGTTAGGTTTTTTTTAAAAACAATTCCGATTTCTGTTACTCTTAGACTTTCAGTTCCATGCTGTATTTCTTTAATGTATTCTGACTATGTAATGCACTAATCTCTCCAAACAGGAGTTTTCAAACCTTTTTATTTCTCCCTTTGATTTAGACTTGTAGTTAGATTTTGACTATAGACTGGAGGCTCTACGTACCACGTAACTAGATAAAGCATAATAGTAGGTTTGAATATAGAATTAAAGAATGATTGAATGAAAAAAAAATATTTGTAAGTTTTCACTCCAAGAAAAAATGATAAGCAAAAGTAGGTGGGAAAGGGAAAAGGGCTGACAGGAAGGATGCCAGCAGAGGCTGAGGAAGTGAGCTGAGCCACAATGCTGGTAGGATAACTAGGAGTAGAGTTGGTGAGATGAGAAGGAAGCCTTTCCCATCACTGATGCTGCATCAATGTAGAAATGTAACAATGATGACAAGTTTTAGTGTTTTCACACCTTCTAGACAGTAGTCATGTTGGACTTGAATTTCAAAAAAAAAGACTCAGAACAGTGGACTTAGGCACTTAGCAGATACTGTGAGGGTGGCAAAGACCAGGCAATGTTTTGTTCTATTAAATATAGGAATGCTGAGCCAGAACTAACAGCAGAGGCTTTCAGTAGTTTTGAAAAGTTATTATCTAATTACCCACTACTGTCAGATCAGTTCCTGCTCATACCAACCCAATAGGACAGTTGAGAACTGCCCCATAGTGTTTCTGAGGGGGTAATTCTTATGGAAGCATATCTTCATCCTACAGAGTTAGTTGCGCCTGGAATTCAAACCACCAGCCTTTCAGTGAGCCCAGTGCTTAACCCACTCCACTAGCAGAGCTTCTGGTTGTGAAAAAGATAAATATATAATTGGTGTTCCTAGATTCAGGAGTTAACTTTTCTGAATCAAAGTAAATATTACTATTTATTACAAGAAGAAAGCTAAAATGTTTGTTAAACTACAGTACTACTTTTTTTTTTTAAGTACTGCTTTTTTTTTTAACAAGCCAAAGTCCGTTTAACATGCAAAACCATCTAGCAAGCTTTTATTTTAAAAAGTTTAGGCATTAACTGGGATCTTGAACTCCTGATCACACATGTAACATATAATATTTTGACAGTAGTTAACATTAAAACAAGAAAGAGTAAAACCAAAAACTACTGCCATTAGTAACACCAACCCTCCAGCTGGTTTCCAAGAGTATAAGTAATCTTCACAAGAGAGACTGCTGTCTTTCTTCCGAGGAGCATCTGTTGGATTAGAACCACTGACCTTTTGGTTACCAGTACAGCATGTAACACTGTAACTCCTGCCCTTCTTTAAGTTCAGCTTAAGTGACTAAAAAAAAGAAGATTATTTGTGACATTAAAGTGCCAAAATTAAAGTACAGCATCAGTTCCTTAAAAGGTTTTAAGACAACACTTTGTGGAATTCTTTAAGTATTTACTTTTCACCTTGACTAAGATGAATAACAGGGAAAAGCATACTTGAAAATTAATTCAGTAGTAACAGTTATAAATTTTAAAAGTACAAAAATCTACTACTAATCTGTCGTGTTGTTGTTTATTGTCGTCAAGTTGAGTGCGACTCATAGCAACTCTATGAACAAAAGACTTAATGCCTTTCCATAGCTGTCATCATTTCACCAAGTTCATAGTTTCCAGAGGCATGTGGTTTAGGAAGAGGATGCCACTGCTGCTTCTACACCTGTTTTACAACTGAGAGCTCCACTAGACACTGTCCATACTGGGAAGCCATTCTGGTATTTGATACCCCAGTGGTACAAGGTTCAACATCACCATAACCCAGATTACGTCATACTGCACATTGACAAAGAGTGATGTACCAAGTGGAAGAGTTTTCCTCCAGATATAACAGCACTATTTCACTAGCAGTGATTAAGTGTCCTCAAGTCAAATACGAATGAGAGTAAGTTTTGCACAAAAGACCTAAACTCTGTTCTATGACTAACATAATTTCTTTCTGTACATTTATAGAGAGTTTGTGAGTTTCCAGAGGCATCTAGTTTCAGAAGTGGATGCCACTCCTGCTTCTCAGCATAAATCAATCTGGAAGCTCATACAAACACTGTACATAATGGATACCCATGATAGTATTTGACAAGACTATGGAACAGTGTGCAGCATCACAACACCATCAAGTTGTTCAGTTCAACAGATAGACAAAAGATTGCTGTGTCATTCAAGGAATATTCATTTGATGCCTTTGAGCAGACTTAGACTTTAAGCAAAGGCTCAAGGACACCCACTCTTAGGGGAAAAAGAGCAGTAATCCATATCAAACATGATCCCCAAAAAAACACATGACCCAAAAAACTTCCCTTTACTTGCCCATCAGGACCAGCATCCACAAACAAAAAAAGAAGAATCTGTCATAGAAAAGGCAAATTTTTGAAGTGAAGGTTTTAAATGCAATATAGTTTTCTTGATCTTTTTGGATAAAAACTGCACCTTTAAAAACTAACTAGTGGCAAAAGAAGGAATGATATTTAAATTTCCATTTTTATTAGTTTAGCCTTAAAATATGTCTGGATTTAGTATTAAAAAAAATACACCCAACTTTTAGTAGTCTTACTTTAAATTACGTACATAAATGCATTTCCATTTTCCTACCTTTGCTGTTGGTTTTCTAAGACAGCAACAAACTATATCCTTAAAGGTGTTTCTTTCTTTATTAGAGCACTTGCTTTCAAAGAGTGGCGGGGACTGCACTTTTATTCATCAGTTCATAGAGTGCCAGAGTGAGTACAGAGTATTTTTCACATTGATTTTAATGAAGTCAGGTATTAAAATGAAAAGTGGAAGGGAAAATGATGGAGGTTCATGTGTGTTTGTTCAAGTAAACATGCTAAAGGGCCATCTTCAGGTAGCCATGGACCCTTTTGTACTATTTCTGTGTCCTTTTGAGAACAGTGATATTTCTGTTGCTTTTGCCTTCATATCTGGAGATGAACATTTTATATTAACCATGGAGGAAAAACAGATGAAGTTTCAAGCTTACTTACTTAAAATTGTTATTAAGTTAGGAATAAAATAGGATGTTAAGCACCAAAACTTCTTGCATGGATGCTTAATGGGTAATAGTAGTAACAATAACCGATCTTAAGTTTTAGTTTTATTGTGGATTTGGTGTTTCAAGCTTTAAAGTAAATTACTTAATTTTAACACTCAGTTCTTAAAATGGCCCTCAGGATAGGAGGAGCTTTATGAGAAAGTAACAGTCAGTTATAACTGTCTTAGAACCAAGTGTCTTCCCTTGGGGAATAGTATATGGCTCTCTTTAAGAATATTTTTAAAATATCCAAAATAGGTTGAGTTTTTAAATGCTTTGGACGTCTGAACTGAAAGTATTTTTACTTGAAAATAACATAGCTGCTGAAATCTGTAACAGTCATGAGGTTGTAATATCTTCTAGTCTTACTAGTGACAGCTGAAGGTCACCATATATACAAATCTGCTGATGATCCCTGTATTTTTTCTAATCAGATTCTTTTTCAAGGTTTTTTTTTTCTCATTGCATACTCTTTCTTTTTTGACTGTGTAGTTTCCAGGAGTTTTTATGTCTATCACTTCACGAGAATGTGTGTTCTTTCACCCATATGTGCCATATCTATTCCCATCACCTCTGGAACACACTAGCTCTTGGGGGTAATTCCCAGGATCACACTTAGTAATTAGAGCAGACATAAATTCAGTAGCTCAAATGTTAAACTACATAGAGATGCATCAAAAATTAGTGTAGTGTTTAAAAAATTATTTTCTGATTATGAAATCTCTTTTAAAGGAAATTATTTTAGGGATTTTATAACAAAATAACTGATATCCTCTAAAATAATGGAAAGTATAATATATAATCCAAAATAAAAATTTCAGGAGGATTTTACATTTGCTCTTATTACATGTGATTATTTCCTTGATAAGTAATTTGTATTTTTTTTTTTAATTTGTATTTTTTTTAACTCTTGACATTATGGTTTTGAGCACAAAGAAGTAAGAACAGAGAACTTATCAAAAGGATGTTTTACTGAGTTGCAATTTGAAAAATCTTGTTTGTTATTATTATTTCCTTACTAAAAAATAGTTTTTAGAAATGTTCAAAATCCCTAACTCTCAGAGAGATACATAGCAAAACAATTATGAGCTATCATCTCACCCCAGCAACAGTAGCAAAGTTCAGCAGAGCAGCAAACAACAAATGCTGGCAAGGTTGTGGAGACTGAACCACTTATACACTGGTGGGAGTGTAAAATGTGCAACCACTATGGAAGGTGGTATGGCGTTTTCTCAAAAGGTTGGAAGTAGAAATACGATTTGACTTAGCTATCCCACTCATGCTTACTCCTGCATTATTCACAATAGTGAAGAGATGGAAGCCGCCCAACTGCCCATCAACAAAAAATGGATAGAAAAACTAGCGCAGTCATACAATGGAATGTTTGCAGCACTGAAAAAAAATGTAATATAGTGTAATACACTACACAACATGAGTGAGTCTGAAAGACATTATGCTGAGTGAAATAGCTCAGTCACAAAAGGACAAGAAAATGTACCTATATTATCTTGAAACCCTCCAGTGGAATATAAGGGAGTTTATAAATGTGATGATTTCAAAGATTATATTATTTATTTGTGTGGGACAATGCTATGTGATATAAAGACAGAAAATTCTGAATATAAAACCTTGTTCTGTGGACAAAGACCCTGTTCTAAGCTTATTATGAAAGTTTGGACTATTACGTTAACTAGTATCATTTGGTCTGTGAGTAGCTAGCGTCAAGAATTTCATGAGAATAAGAGTTATAGCTCAAAACTCATCCAATTCTGTTTCCTTAAGTTTGGCTGGCCAGATTTGGACCAGGAAGGGTTAGACTTCAGGTTTGATTTGTTGTCGGAAGGAACATGTCATTATTTTCTGATCAGCTGTCAACATAGAAATTACTGTGTTTAATAGGTAAGCACAGAAAATCCAGCAAATATCTTATTTACATGAATGTATTCAAGTCCATTTGAAAGTGTACACACTTTTTTTGCCATTGTATTAATTAACTTCATTAACTGGTTTGTCATCTTGGTAATGAAGCACATAGTCTGTGTAGTAATGTTTTCTGTTGAGTTTGTCCTTTAGAAAAGAGCAAATGTTAGTAACTAACTTTCATTATTTAATCAATCTTTATTGACAGAGTTTTTCAGATTTTGTACTTGCATCAGCAGGAGAGTGATTTGGCTGTTGACTTTATTAATTACAAAATGATTTTGAGAAAAATGAGTTAGAACACATTTCAGTTTGTTTTCCTTTTATGATAGAACATGCTTGTGTATCTTTTGTTTCTCATTAAGGAGAAACATTTAATCTGAGGCAAAGAAATTGTGCAGTTTAAAATCTAGCCTTTTGCATAATTCTAGGACCATGAAGTAAATGTTTCTGTATAAAAAGGCTTTTTACCACTGTGAAGCTAGAATTTAGCAATTAACTCTAGTAAAACTTGCTAAAAAGTTATAATAGTATTTTATTCTGCAGGATTCAGGAATGAATTTGGTTTACCCAGCAAACTCTTGTTTAAAGTTTCTTGAGAAATTCCCTCAAGTCTTACTGTATAATCTTAATGACACTTTAGAATTCTACTAAATAGGCTTTCCAAGTTAATAAACTATACACCTCTAAATCTGGTCCAAATTCAGTGAACTCTGTCTCTTGACTGACTTGTATGCTGAATGAAAAGGTGAAGAGCAAAAGGTGAAGAATCTGAGAAGATAGAGACCTGCCATCTCTTCTTGGCATAAAGGGAGTCAGCCATCTCTCTGGTGCCATCTACCTCTTGGGGCTCCCTCCCTACTCTCTGAGGACAGGACATTGCTGCTAGATTCCATAGAAACCCCTAGGGAAACTGCTCCCAGCAGCAAGGGAAGCCCCCTGATGATGGTGGTGTCAAATGTCCTTACTCTGTTTTTAATCCATGCTTAGTATGGAGCCTTTTTTGTTTACATTGTTATTAGATAAAAATATCTTTCTCTTAATATGTCATGCCCTTCCGCCCCCGCCCCCCCCCTCCTTTTTTTTTCCTTTACCACATTTGGAAATTACAGTCGGTATCTGTGCTTGGTTCTCTCCTTCCCTCCTCCTTTCTCCTTGGGCTTTGTTCTCAAATAGAAATTGCCTTATTTGGAGTAATGCATTGAATCAGTGTTTCTCTTGTGACTGAATGTTTACTTTTTTAATCACCCTGTGAGTTCAGAGAGAAACAATTTAGAGATTATTTTGACTGTATATTGTAATTGAAACAGGTATTTAAGATTGTTGTGTTTGGGGTTTTTTTAACTTTTGTTCCTCTAAACCAAAGCAGTGTATTTATAACAGTAGAAAACGTTGTGAGTTCCTGTTTTTAGTAGTTTATGTCCCTATTACAGAAGAACCCTGTGTTTAAGCCAGACATTACTTACTTACTTCTTTGTTCTTAGTTTGTTGATTCTGGGCTACACTGGAAGGTGTTTCTGTTGTTGCTCTTTGTACCAACGTTTCCCCATATTTTCTACAAGTATAACTATGCAGAAGATAATCTTAAATCATGCCAGTGTTATTTTGGTCTATAGGCTTTTCCAAATAAGAACTTTTTCTGTGTTTTTTTTAAATTGGACCAGGGGAGCTCTGGTGGCCTAGTGGCAAGGGGCTGCAACTACAATCCCAGAGGCACACGGTTCGAATCCACCAGATGCTCTGCCGGGAAAAGGAGGAATAATCTCCTCCTGTACCAGTCAGATCTGATTTGACGGTACACTCACACAAAAAGAAAAAGAATAAAAAATAAATAAATAAATTGGACCATTTGTTTTCTTCTTCAGTCTGTCCTTAAAATTGAAATACTCCCCCCCCTTATTCTTCCTGATTTTAAATTTTAGAACCCGTAGCTTATGAAAAGACAAACTGAGTTCACTATGGGAATGAATAATCTTATGTAAACCTTTACTATTAAAATGGCAGCCTCAAAAACAGTAGAGATGAGGCCCTTGTTTCTGCTTTAGGGGTTACTGCACTTAAAAAGGAAATAAATTGTTGGCTTGGTGCTGAATGCTGATTGTTACCTTTTTACATTGATTGTATCTAGAATCTAATTAAACTAATCCTGTATTGTATCTGGAATCTAATGAAGCTAATTTCTTTGCCGTATCTGCCTTTATTGAACATTTAGATGACTGAACCCATTTCCATTTCTGGAATTTAGAATTGAATTGGAAGGATCTTCCTTACTGGCTTAATCTCTCCCTTGCAGTATGATGCCCAGGGAAACTATGTAACCTTTGCAGTCACAGAGTTCTTTCTCTATAAAGTGAAATAATAGTATCTACCACAAAAGATGATTATGCAAATTAAATGAGACCTTATTTGCCAAGTATTTTAAGTAATCCCTGGTACATACTATTTAAACAAAACTTGGTGATTGTTAGGGGGAAATGGATTAAGTATGACTCATAGCGACCATGTGAACAACAGACCTGAACCCTGCCCTGTCCTGTGCTGTTATCATCTCTGAAATACTTGAGCCCATTGCTGCAGTCACTGTGTCAGTCTGTCTCACTGATGGTCTTCCTCTCTTTTCCTGACCCTCCATTTTTCCAAGCATGATGTCCCTTTCTATGGAATAGCCTCTCCTTCCATCATGTCAAAAGTATGTGAAATGAAACTTTACGATCCTTGTCTCCAAGGAGCATTCTGGCTACACTATTTCTTAGAATATGTCATCAGAGTTAGAAGGCTCGTTAACATCCTGCTTGTTTTGTTTTTTTGGTTTTTTTTAAACTTTTTTTTTTAATATATTTTTTTTATTGGGAAAAACATATTGGGGATACAAGGAGGTGAGGGTTGGGGGCAGAAGGGTGAGGATGGGCCAGGATGCAGTTGCAGAGCTGTACAGTTTGGTCGGTGGGGGGAGCAGGTAAAAGA
>NW_006399863.1:3067984-3077966 GCF_000299155.1 Elephantulus edwardii | reverse complement strand
TCAACATATGTCCTCCAGGGTCACCCATTTTGAATAATATTGCATGAGTTCCTTGTTTTCAATGCAGGGTAGTATTCCATTGTGTGAATATACCACAGCTTCTCTATGCATTCGTTTGTTGATGGGCATTTAGTTTGTTTCCAACTCCTTGCTGTTGTGAACAAAGCCATGATAAACATGGGTGTGCATAACATCCTGCTTTATACAGATGACACAACCATGCTTGCAGAAAGTACAATAGACCTGAATCGCTTACTACAGAAGATAAAAAAACCTACAGCTTTCACTACAAATTACATCTCAACATCAAGAAAACAAAAATGCTCACCACTGAACCAATAAACAGCATCATAAGAGATGGAGAAAGGGTTAAAGTTGTCAAGGATCTATAATCAAAACCCATGGTAGTATCAGTCAAGAAATCAAAAGATGTGTTGCACAATGCAGATATGCTATCAAAGATATCTTTAAAGTATTAAGGAGCAAGAATCTTAGTTTAAAGGATTTGGTGCACTTGAACCAACTGATATTTTCAGTTGCTTTGTTTGCATCTTAAAATTGGAATATGAATAAAGAATACCAAAGAAGAAGTGATGCCTTGGAATTATGGTGTTGGTAAATAGCATTGGTTATACCATAGACTGCCTTTCAAGCATGACCAAGGTGCTCCTTAGAGGCATGTGATGCAAAAACTTCATCGCACCTACTTTGGGCCTGTTATCAGGAGGCACAAGTACTTGGAAAAAAGACGTCACACTGGGGAAAGTAGAGGGTCAGCGAGAGAGGAGGACCCTCATCAAGAAAGACTGACACAGTGACTACAACAGTGATCTTAAGAATGGCATAGGATAGGGCATAGTTTCAGTCTGTTTATAGGGTTGCTATGAGTGGTAGATAGTTCAGTGGCCCTTAATAACAACATGCCATTTTATTTATTTATTTATTTTAATTGTATCATTTTTTACGTGTACCGTCAAATCAGATCTGACAGGTACAAGAGGAGATTTCACCCTCCTTCTCCAGCAGAGCATCTGGTGGATTTGAACCTTGTACCTCTGGCATTGCAGTGCAGCGTCTTGCCACTAGGCCACCACAGCTCCCTAACAACATGCCATTTTTAAGCTGTCATCTCATTCATGTCAATGTGATGTCCTAGATATGACATTATCTGATCAATAAAACCAACCTTGAGATTTAAAAGAAATATTTTCCAGTTGGGTAGTTATATATAGGAGCAGATTATCTCTTTTTAGGTTAGCCCTCTGTTACTTTATTTAAACCCAGCTTTTAAGTAAATCAGAAACCCTTAGCCTCCAGAACTCAACTGCTGCTAGCTGGAGACTCACCACCCTTAGGCAGGACCAACTGACTTTTAAATACAAAGGCCCTTCCACCAGGTCCTGATTGCTTAAACAAGAGGCTTCCAGCCCACAGCTGATTGTTAGCTAAATCAGAAACAGCCGATGAGCTTATACTTGGTTGTTAACCAAAAAATGCCCAGTTTATATCCAGCTTTATTTAAAATTCCTACACAACTGACATCAGGATCTGAAAGTGCTTCTGCTTCATTGTTTGATCATGTGAGGAAAATGGTACTTTGACTTTAAGAACTTAATCTAATCTTGACATGCTTGTGCTCCCCTTTAAACTTTTTATTATCTTGTTTGAATTGTCTCTTATTTTGTACCACATATTTAGAAACATTCTTTTCCTCTTGTTAAATAAGAAATAAAATTAGTTTGATTCTGTTCCGTCTTTGACAGCTCTTGCAGCTCTATTATGTTTTCTGACTTTTCTCTCAGTGACCTTACATTCTTTTTCAACCAATAATATATCAGATATTGAAGAAAAAGTTAATACTGTAAGGAGAACAGGAATGACGAGAGTGTGGCTGTCAACTCCTTAGGGAGATAGGTGATTGATTTGTACATTATCTTGGGGAACTGAAGTGAGCATTTTAGGTTTGTTTTTCTTCCCCCCCCCCGCCCCCCCTTATAAATGGCCAGTGAATATTTTAGATCTTACTGGCTATAAGATTGCTGTTACCAACTTTGCTATGTAGTGGAAACACTCTGCTGGTACTGTAGTTAAGACACTTGGCTGCTACCCAAAAGGTCAGTTTTATGAATCCAGCTAGGCTTTCCCCTGGAGAAAGAGGAGGCAGTCTGATTGCAGAAAGACTTACAGCCAAGGAACCCAAAGAGGCAGTTGCATTCTTGTCCTTCAGGCTTATTGTAAGTCAGAATCCTAGAATAGTGGAAGTTACAGTGGAAAGTAGCAAGAGATGATTGATATATAAATGAATGCCTCGGCTGTGGTCTGATAAAGCTTCATTTACCAAATAGACTGCACACTATAAAAACCTAGTTTACTGACCCCTGAGCTAGATCTTGTAGTAATGATAAGGACTTGAGATTTTGTTATATGGGTGAAAAGGTTTTGAACAGTGAATTATTATTATTATCCTAATCTGTTGAGAGCAATGAAAGAGAGAATGAATATCTGTCTTTCAAGGTCCTGGTATCTCAGTAGTTAAGTACTCAGCTGCTCACCAAAAGGTCAGCATTTCAAATCTGCTAAGAGCTCCGCAGGAAAAAGATATGGCCGTCTGTTTCTGTAAAGGTTATAGCACTAGATAGATACCCTGTGCGGCAATTCTGCCCTGCCCTGTTGAGTTGGCATCAACTTGATGGGAACATTTGGGGGTTTGTTGATGTAATGTCATTGAGAAGAATCTGTGGCAGCACAGTGGCCAGGTGTTATATTACTAACCAAAAGGTCTACTGTTTGTATTCAGCCACCACTCATGAGAGAAAGATGTGACAGTCTCCTTCCACAAAAAAGGATAACCTCAAAAACCCAGTGGTTATACTGTGGTTATGCAGATCGGCTGGGTCCTTGGATCTCTGAGTCAGAATTGACTGATGGCAATGGGTTTGGGGTTGAGACTGTCTCTTGGTTCTCTTGGTGAATCCACAATTCACTTTGTATCAGAAAAGACCTGGTGATCTCCTCCCATAAAGATTACGGTCTAGGCACCCTTTGAGGCAGCTCTGCTCTCTATAACATGTTATAGCTGAGAGCCAGAATCAGTTCAGTACAGCTTATAACAAAACCAGTGTGGCTTTACAAAGTCTCTGAGTAGTGCAAAGGGTTACACTCTGGACTGTTAGCCAGAAAGTTGGTGTTGGAGGAACCCACCCAGAAGCTCTGTGAGCAAAGGCCTAGAGATTTGTTTCTGGTCCACAGCCATAGATGCTCTGTGCCAGTTCTGCCGTCCTGGAGTGAGATCTCCATGAGTCGAAATCAACAGGCTTGTAACTAACAATGAAATCAACATTGTGTCTTTATAGTTTTAGAAACTAGTTGGTGCTGAGATTATCAAGGTCTAGATAAGACTGGAATGACTTTCAAAATCTGAGCTCATTTTATTATTTGATACATTTGAATGATGTGGATATCTCATGTCAGAATTGTGTTGGGAATTAACTTATTAATGAGATAATATCATAATCTAAATTCTTAGATCATGGTTTATCATCTTGATAATTAATGGGGAATACCTAATACTCTACCTGGTAAATGTTTGAAGGAATGAATTTTCCAGGAATAATATGTTTGGAAAGGTTAATATAAATAAATAGTTACAATATAAGTTTAAAAGGTTAGTAGAGTTATAAATAAAGAGCTGTATAAGCTTAGAGAAGAAAGAAATCATAACCATTGAGGAGATAGGAAGAGATAATAAAGTTCCATTTTAAATATTTTGTAATTAAGACCCTGTGAGATTCCTGGGTGAATATTTGCAAAATATTTGAACATAGGAGTCTGTAACTTGGGAGAGAGAGCTGAATCTGGCTCAGCATTTAGAAATTATTCAAAGGTAGCAGGTTTTGAAAGTCATTATAAATGGAGTTTTGTTGTTGACAAAGATGTTAAAAAGATAGCACACATACAGAGATTACAATTAGAGGAACAGAAATACATTGATAGGCTAAGAAAGAAGGGATGTGCAGAGCAAAGCAAAAGGACTTAAAAAGGGAAATAATAAGCTTCTATTAAAGACAAACTTACCTGTTTGTTTAGAATTGTCAATTCATTGGCATCTACCAATAACAGAAGAGAATACAGCAGATGGTAGGTGTCAAGAAAAGTTATGGAAAACATTTTTTAAAAAGTGATAATAGATTTGAGTTTCCACTTTCTCTAATTTTAAGGTCTTCAGGTGTTTGTTATTGTTAAGTTTTACCAAGTCAGAACTGACTCATAGCCGATCCTTCACTGAGTTTTCAGAGTAGTGTGGGAGGAGATTGCCCATCTTTCTCCCTTTGGAGCAGCTGGTGGATTTGAACTGTCTGCCTTTGACTTGACAGTGCAGCTGCTCACCCACTAGGCCACTAAGGCCCCAAAAGATAGCCAAAAAAATTAGCTTCAAACTCTGTCTCAGATACCAGAGGCACTTTGTGCCTCTGAAGCAGGGCAGGGATGCAGTATGGTACTGAAAACAGGAATAGTAAGGGTGGTTTTACCCCAGTTTCCCTTTTCTGTTCAGATAGTTGTCTTTTTTTCCTCACCTAATGTTTGGAAGTTTCCTTTCTGGAGTCTAAAGTGGACACTTCCTACTAGGGTACTTAAGGTACAGCTAAGCATCTTGTTTGAAGAAGAGATGGTCACTGAAAGAAAGTATCTATGTACTGAATCAGTGTGCTGGTCACCTGGTTTATATTCCTCAAAAAGGAGGTTGAAGATTTCACTCCAGAGAAACTGACCAGACTTAGAGAAAATAGTCAATTGATACTGATCTTTGAATTGTCAGCCAGTATGTTGCCACCATGCCACCTGACTGACCATAAGCCCTGCTTATACACATATAAATCTATTAGCTTTTTATTGCTTCACCCTCTAATACTAGGAGAGAGACAAGACCACCAGCTGTCTGAAGGGATTCTTTATTGAGAAACACAGAGTTCAAAACAGTTCATAAACACCAGTTCAGTGGGACAATGGCCAAGAACAGGAATATCCCTCTCAGCTCCTTTTTTATGCCCTTTAATTTGCCTCTTTCATTTGCTAAGTTTTATGCATGAGCTCAGCATTAAAAGCCCGTGTAGTCTTCACTGCTCAGAAAAAAAGAACGAAAAAAAACCAAAACAAAACACCACCCTATAAATCCAGGGGCTTCAGACAGTTTAATAAGATGTTCTAAACAAAGCTCAGTGCTGTAGTGTCTTACTCCTCGAGTTTATGTTTTCTCCTGGAGGAGAGAAGTGAACCTGTAACTCCAAATAAAAAATATTTTGACCAAATAGTAATAATACACTGAGCATGAGACTAGGAAGAAAATAGGGTCAAGTGTAAAGAGTAGAAGAAAATACCAAAGAAGGTGTAACTCATTTTATCAGAAATATATTTTATGAATGAAACAAGAAAAGGAGCAAAATGCATGTAGGATTCTTGAAAACGAAATCCTTGTAAAAAATGAAGATTAGAAAAGAAAATTATTTCAAATTATTAGAAAAGACAAACATATACTGAAGAACTATGATTAAAAAGGTTCTTTGTTGGTTTTTAAGAGAAAAAGACTGGGAGGAACTGTAAGAAAATGAATCCTAGAAACTAACATTTGAATAGTAAGAATTCTAAAAGTGTGGAGGAAGGGAGGAAAAAGGGGGGGAAAGACGTTAGAAGAGGACAGAAAGATTGTTTAAGAAATAGAAAAACTCAAAGCTCACTGCTGTCAAATCAGCACTGGGTCATAGCGGACCCTCCGTGGAGTTTCCAAGACTGTAAATCATAGGAGAGGAGATTGCACATCTTTATCTGGTGGAGCGCCTGGTGGATTCAGATCACCAAGGAGATACCATCTTAGAGCTGGCAGTGCCATTCTCACCAGAGCTAGAAAGAGTATAATTCAAAGGCTGCACATGGTGCTCGGCACATTAAGTTTTTTAAAACTGTATCTGAAGACAAATATAAATGCCCATCCATTATGTCATTTATGAAATATACAGAAAAGATAAATCCATAGAGACAGAAAGCAGAGCAGTAGTTGTCAGGGACTGAGGGTAGGAGGGTATGGGCAGTGACGATTTAATAGGTACAGACTTCCTTTTGGGGTAATGAAAATGTTTGGGAATTAGGCAGAAGTGGTTGTCACATCATATTGTGAATATAATCGAGATGCAACTACATTGTTCACTTTAAAATGTTTGATTCTAAGTTATATAAATCTCAGTTAATAAAATGAAAAACAGTCACTGATGTTTAAGAGCACCAGGGATAAAGATTATGAAAAAGAGAAACCAAGAGTCTCGCATTACTCTTTGTTGTTGGTTGGTTTTGTTTGCTGTCAAGTTAGAACCAACTCATAGCTGACTCTCTCTCTCTAGCAGGTTTTCAGAGACAGTAAATTGCTTAAGAGGAGACTCCTCATAATTTAAATTGTAATGCCTGCCATGGGAATGAAAATTATAAAAGAAACCACAGATTTTGACATTGTGATGATCTTGGAGTGTTTCAGTGGCAGATCTAGTTTTTATATTTTAAAGAGTGAAAGAATAGAGAAATTATTTCAGAAAATTCAAAAGTGTAAAGTAGGGAAGGGGGTTTGGAAGCAGGAGTGGTATACACTTCCTAAACAACATGCCTCCAGAGACTCTATGAACTTAGATAAATGTCACTAGTTATAGAAAGCCTTCCTGCCTTTTGTACAGAGAGTCATTATGAGTTGTGCTTGAGTAGAAGGCAGTCAACAACAACAAAGTAGAGGGAGTTCTGGTGGCCTGTTGGCAAGTAGCTGTCCTGCAATCCCGAAGGCTGTGGTTTCAATCCACCAGATGCTCTGCTGAAGAAGGAGGGGCAATCTCCTCCTGTGCTAGTTGGATCCGATTCCATGGTACAAAACCAGAAAGGGGGAAAAAAGTGTAAAGTGAAGAATTTGAAGTTTAAAGAATACATTATTAACCTAAAAAATGCAGAATATGAAAGTATAAATTTAAATTACATTTTTAAAATGGCATTGTACGTTTACAGAGAATACCCCATAAAACAAAAGAAATAACATTTTTTCTTTCTATAACTATTCTATGAAATGATTATGTGTACTGAAATTTTAACACATCAGCTAAATTCTATCAGGGAAAAGTAAGCTACTGGTATAACTTTATTTTTATCACTTCTTTATTTAAATAAAATACTTTTATCAGACTTCTTTTATATCATCTTAATATCGTTAAAGAGTGTTGATTTGCTTGTTCCAGGTCTCTAAATAGCTTTCTTAATAATGTAGAAATTAACAAAAAATAAAAGCAAAATTTTATATTTTCAAATTCTTCTACCCCCAGTTTCCTCCATTAATCTGATTGCTTTAACATAGTCCCCAAGTTCTCTCAGTTCCCCTTCCAGGTTCAAGTTTTTGTTCAAGCCTGGTAATAGGAGTAATGTTATCAGTTTTAAATTTGGACATGGAATGTGCTTCACTGCCTCGCTCAGGGAAACACTGCTTGCTTTGGGCTTGGATAGTAACGTTTATTTTCTTTGGCAGAGAAGCTGATCGTTGAGGGGCATCTAACCAAAGTGGTAGAAGAAACAAAGCTTTCAAAAGGTTAGTTTTCTGATTTGTCTATAGATTTTGACAGCTCTTTTAAATTATGATAGTTAAAGTATGTTTTCAAGGTCGTTGTGGCTTAACCATCAGTTTAAAATTTTTTTTATAGCTCTATTTAAAATAGTTTATTGGCATAATGAGAGACTACTTAAGGGTTAAACCACTGTTTAAAAAATAATATATTAATTGGAAAGTTTTAATACATGTATATGTTTAAATACATAATATGTATTTTGGAGAAATAAATACTTGCTTGGTATATGTATTTTAGGAAGTAAATGCTTGATGGGTTTCTCTGAATATTATAAATTTACAGTAACCTCTTCATTGTCAATTCTCACATTATTCATCATCCATTTCTAATTTTTAGTTACATACAGTGTAAATATTTTATATTATAACTTTAACAGCTGGAAAGTGCTTATAATTCTTGTTTTTGGAGTTTTTATTCCTTTGAGTTCCTTATTCAAAATTTTTTAAATTTTTTACATCTGCATTTTTTGAAAAAAATAGGAGTAATTTTATCATTCTACTTATACTTTTTCTGATGAGTAACCTTATAGCTATCTAGTGTGTTTTGTTCTGTTAATTCTTTTATATTATTAGAAAAGTGAATTTTAAAGCCATTATAAAATCACGTTTGTGCGAGGGAAATTAGACAAACATATGTTGAGATATACTCAGTACTTTATGGAAATATCAGAAAATACTAGTAGTAAGTTTTAAACTAGATTCACTGTTATCTCAGACAATTAAAACGATGAGTAAAAAATTCCATTTCAGTACAGTCTGTTTTATGAAAGTAACTACTGGATCCTTTGGCCTCTGGTTGTGGTTTTTAGGGATTTTTTACTTTATTTTTTTGCTAGCAGTGTTATTATGGGCTATCAAGTCAGAACAACTCTATTTAGGATCCTTTAGCTTTTAAAAAAATTTTTAAAGTTGATGTTATTTCAGATACCTGGTGGCTTCAGTTCTGAATTTTATGCACTACACATGCCTTATTTGGGGAAAGAATGCGTAGAATATGCATCACTAACATTGTTCTGGCAAACAGGCATTGAGTTTCAGAATGTTGAGCTATTTTTAGTATATATGGCAATTTATTTCATCTTAATAAAATGGGATGAGAACAGACTTTAAAATAGCTTTTACTTCATCACCTAAATACCTTTTCAGATTATTTGGCTGAATAACAAACATTTTGAAGTGGAAGTAGAATCGGTGAGGGGAAAATAGCAATGCTATTTTTCTTTAATTGGTGTCTTGACAGTATAGTGCTTGTATTGAATGTAGTCTGGATTAGAATGTATCTGCTTGGTATTATGTGGAGTTGTTAATGAGAAAACTCAGTTATATTTTTTACTTTTTGCTAAAAAGAACAACTATTTTGTTGTTATTTTAATGAAAGTTTATGGAAAGGTAGGATTTTCATTTATTCATTGTTTTATATTTTCCTCCCTCCCCTTTCCCTGTCACAGTTAACTTTTTTCCCTCCACAGTTAACTTTTAAAAATTTATTTATAGGGTATTTTTTTTGTTTTCCTTTTTAAACATGGCTATAAAATGTGTAATGAAATCTGTTTTTTAATCTAATAACTCTACCTCCACTTAAGGAACAAATTGCATAATTTTGCAAAGATGTGGGTTTCAGTCTGGTCTTAAACAAAAATATATAAATGTCTAATAATAAGGGCTTTCATGAAATAAATTATGGTACAACCTTTAAGAATAACACATACACTTCACCAAAGAAGACATTCAGATGGCCAAGAAGCACATGAAGAAATCCCTATCTCTGAGAGAGAGGTAAATCAAAACAACTATGAAATATCATCTCACCCCATTAAGAATAGCAAAATTTAACAGAAGAACAGCAAGCAACAAATGCTGGCAAGGTTGTGAAGAAACTGGAACCCTTATTCACAGTTGGTGGAAGTGTAAAATGGTGCAACCACTGTGGAAAGTGGTATGGCGCTTTCTCAAAAAGTTGCAAATAGAGATACTATTTGACCCAGCAATTCCATTACTGGGAATATACCCTAAAGAGACCATAACTGACATTCAAGTAGATTTATGTACACCCATGTTTATTGTGGCTTTGTTCACAATAGCGAGGAGCTGGAAATAACCCAAGTGCCCATCAACAAACAAATGGATAGAGAACTGTGGTATATTCACAAAATGGAATACTATGCTGAATTGAAAAACAAGGAACTCATGCAATATTATTCAAATTGGGTGACCCTGGAGGACATTATGCTGAGTGAAATATCTCAGGCACAAAAGGACAAATACTGCATAGTCCCACTGTTGTAGAATGGGACTTGCAGCAGGTTTTGGGGTAAGACTGAGAAAAACTGGATAAATTATGTA
>NW_006399863.1:3043460-3067668 GCF_000299155.1 Elephantulus edwardii | reverse complement strand
TAATATTGATAATTCATATTTTAGGATGGGAAAAATACTTTGAGTTTTTTAATATACTCCAGTGCTTTTAATACAGGTGGGGTTTTCTGTTAGACATCAGTATTTTACTAGCATTTCTTGCAGCTAACATGCAAAGATATACTAATCCCAAAAGCAAGCCAAATGGCCAAGACAGGTTATTTTTGTAATGCTTTCTATCTGACTATAAGGTAATTTCTTGTGGATTTGACTTGATTATCTCCTTTTAAACATGCTTTCATTGGGGATAGTTTTGGTAGAATTTTCCTTTTTTTTATGTTGAAAATAGCACTGTGATATGTACTGTCGAGTTTCCTTTGGCTCATAACTGACCATCTAGTGGATTTTCAGAAGCAGTAAATTGCACAACAGAAGACGGCCCGGCCCGTCTTTCACTGATGGAGCAGTTGGTGGGTTTGCCTTTGGCTTGTCAGTATAACTCCTTACCACTAAGCCACCAGAGCTCCCTGAAAAAATACCACTAGAATCACCAATTACCAACCTTAACATTTTTTACCAGTTATATTTAAGAATCAACTTGCCTTGTAGTCATTAAATCTATATAATACCAAATGAGGTAATATTACTTTAAAACAAAAATGAGAATACAGGAGGGAGGGGAGCTAGATTAATAAAACCAGAACAGCCAGAAGGGAAGTAATGAGAATGTTCACACATTGTGAGTAAAGCAACCAAAGTCATCAAATAATGTGTGTAGAAACTGGTTTTTTAAAGGGCCTAAACTTCTATGTAAACTGTCACTGAAAACAATATTTTTTTAATGTTTATGATAGTCTTGATGGTAGAAGTATAAAGAGTGCTGTTGTTAGTTGCCATCGAGTCAACTATGCCTAAAAGTGACCCTTTTGAACAACAGTTCTGAACCTTGCTCTATCCTGTGCTAGCCTCCTGTTCTCTGACATGCTCGAGTACACTGTTGCAGTCATATCCATCTTGTTGAGGGTCTTCTTTGCTTTCTCTGACCTGCCTTTCCCAGCATGGTATCTTTTCCCAAGGTCCAGTCCTTTCTGGTAACATGCCCAGAGTATGTGAGACAAAGTTGCACCATCCCTATCTCTAAGGAGCACTCTGGTTACACGTTATCTAAGACATACTTGTTTGTTCTTTAGGCAGTCCATGGGGTGCGTATTCAGAATTTTTCAACACCACAACTCAAAGGCATCGATGATTCTACTGTCATCCTTATTAATTTTTCAACTCTTAGTTACATAGGAAGCAGTTGAAAAGACTATGATAAAACAGCTAGATTGAAATCCAAGTTTTACTGCTAATTAGCTGTTTGACCTCAAGAATCTTTACTTTAGATTTTAAACTTTAATTTTCTCATTTGTAAAACAAGATTAACAATATTTATTTTGCAGAGTTGTGGGAATTTAATTTTTTCACATAAATAAGAAGCACTCTTGTTTTTCAATAATTCTCTCTTCCCTTCCTGATCTTTAGCCTTATTATCTTTCCATGTTTTTGGTCCATGTTTTTATTCCACTGGTATAGGAGGTTGGTCTCTGACTTTTAAATTTTATTCACCTATAGTTCTTTTCACTCAGTGTTATATATTGGACTGAAAGATTAGCTTCAAATCCAGCACTCACTCTAAAGAAGAAAGATAGGCAGTCTCCTCCAATGAATGTTTGTAACCTCAGAAACCAGATAAAGGGCTACTGTGAATTGGAATCAGCTTAACAGATGTGTGTGTGAGAGAGAGAGAAAACATGGACTTCCTTTTTCAAGAACAATGTGGATTTTGACATTGGTCTTTTCTTATCTTCCTGTATACTTTTGTTTTGAAGCCTTTAAGAGGATGTGAGCCTTATTTAAAAACCACTGTGCAAGGAAAAGCATATGCATTTCACTGCTAACCTTTGGGTTGAATCCACCTAATGGTAATGTGGAATAAAAGACCTGGCGGTCAGCTTCTCTTAAGTTTATAGCCAAGAAAACTTGGGGAAGCAGTTCTGCTCTAAAACAAGGATTACTATGAGTAAGAAGCAACTGAACAGCAACAACCAACAGCTGTTGATGTTTGTCTTGATGATTAAATGCAAGAGAAAATCAACCAGTGGAAACTATTGTAATACTAGAAAGTTGGGTCCAGCATCACAACTGTGAATATCAGGACACAACAGTGAAGGACCATGACTTGGCTTTGCTAATAAAAACTTACTTTCTTGTTTAGAACAGATGCATGCCTTCTATCAATTTTGCTGTTTTGGGAAGCAAAGCAAACAAACAATTTTTTAAAAAAATATCTATTATGTTCTAGAGACTCTGAAAGCATAATAGGTTAAATGTGCAACAACAAACCAAATGATTAGTTAGTTGTTTGAACCTACCAACCACTCCATGAGAGAAAGGTGGGGATATAGCAGTTAAGAGAAAAGAGGAAAATTTCCACTTTCTAGTGAGATTTTAGTGAAAAAGTTGTTCCCACCTTTGATGCAGTTTTGCGTTCTAGGCCAAAAACTTTAAATATGAAAGAAAAAGTTCTTCTATGTAGAGGAATACTTTTGAAAATAACACTTTTTGCTTATCTTGATGGTAAAATTGCCAAGAATACTAAAATCGGACGATTGCTTTGCCTCTTTCCCTTCCTCTTATCCCAGAATATTTCCCTTTATATAGAGATTAGATGTTTTTCTCCATAATAGAGATTAGCCTGTTTTGTTTGAAACTGTAACTCCATGGTCAAAATTAGAACATTCACAAATGTCTGATTATAGCACATTGTGAATGCAGCAAAGGTCATAGGTTGGATTCCCATGGGTCTCCTTGGGCAGTGACTTAACTTTAATCTGAGTGCCCTCTTACCAGTTGACCTTTGACTACAAATGAGTGAGTTAAAGGCTTTAGGCAAACACATCATCCATTTCACAAGCAAAACCACAAGTTTGAAGGGGTTTTAGAGTAGGAATAGTCATAACAAGTTATAATATTGTATGACATTTTTGGTGAAAGTTTTCATATTAAATTAAGCTCCCATTTAATAATTATGCATTGTTCATTGATACTGGTAATATTGGTAAGAATGTCAGCATTCTCATTATTTCCATCCTGGTAGTTGCATTTCTACACGAGAAGGATGAGCAGTCTTTTTCCATGCAGTTTACCGCCTCTGAAAACCCAATGGAGGGTCAGCTGTGGGTCAGTTTTGACTCGATGGTACATAACAACAGTTCCATTTCCATGTATCTATTTATCTTCCACCATCTTTTCATCTTTTCATTAGAGTAAATATTGACTGGTTTTATACATGTGAATTTTTAAAGGGAACATTCATAGGTGATATTTTTTATGAACCAGTCTGTTATGTAACTGGTATTTTACCTCCTGGAGGAGTTTCTGTTAAAATTATAAGTATATCTCAGGGAGTAGTCTTGGAGGCTCATTTAGTCTCACCAGGTCCAATAAGTCTGAACGTTTCTAAGAACCTGAGTTTTGTTTTACTTTTTCTCTCAGGACCCATCCATTATGTTCCTTATCAGAATGATCTGATCAGTAAAGATAGCTGGGCACCATCTGGTTCTCTTGGTCTCAAAGTAGACAAGGCCATGGTTCATGTAAAGTCTTAGTCTTTTTTTGCATTAGTTTAAATTTTGAGTCATTGGCTTCCTTCTGTTTCTTTTACTCCAGATGCACAGAGACCAATCGTTGTATCTAAGATGGTTACTCTCAAGCTTTTAAAGACCTCAAACGCTATACTAACCAAACTGAAATGTAGAACATAAATTTTATGAACTACATTGTGCAGTTGACTGAGTTCTATGTTCTTAAGCCTTCACATACAGTAAAATAGTCCTGCAGTGTTTGGTTACATCTAAGAAGTAATATGTAGTTCAATCCCCTATGTAGGGAGCTCTGGTTGCCTCGTGGTAAGAAGCAGAGCCACAATCCTAAAGGATCCACCAGCTACTTTGTGGGAGAAAGATGGGCAGTATCCTTCTGTGTCATTAACTACCTCTTAAAACACACTGGAGGGTCAGCTAGAAGTCAGTTCCAACTTGATGGCTTATAACAAGTCCCCTATATGTTTTATATAGTTTATTTTATATGCAACACTCACATATATGTCTATGGTTACACCTCTCCATGCACATATATGAATTTACTTACCTATTATACCTAGAGGGAACTTTGGCAGCCTACTGGTGAGGAGTTGGTCTACCAGCCCAAAAGCACATCGTTTGAATCTGCTAGCATCTCCTCAGGAGAAAGAAGGGCGATCTCCTCTTGTGCCATTTACAACCTCTGCAGACCTGCTGGAGGGTCCACTATGTTTTGGTTCCAATATGTCAACACATAACAAAAGCATAGTGCTTATTCTTACCTACTTAGTGACATCTTGTACCTTGGGCTTGAGTGTATCAGAAATTATTAGATTGGCTTAAAATAGTGCAAGGTTCAAATCTGTCATTTATCAGGCCGCTATAAATTGTGGTCCACTTGATCGCACCTAATAACAATTCCATGATGATAATGTACCACATTTTGTTAATCCATGTATCTTGATGGGCATTTGGGTTGTTCCATCTTTCTGCTATTGTGAATAGTGCTGCTGTGAACATAAATGTGCATGAGTCTGTCCATGTCTTTAGGGTACACACCTAGGAGTGGGATTCCTAGATCATAAAGAGATCTGCTTGTAGTTTTTTGAGGAAGTGCCATGCTGTTTTCTGTAGTAGTTGTGAGAAGAAGGATTCTATAGACTGAGGTTAGGGAACTTTCCAAATAGTAAAGATTTATAGGCTATACTGAATTGACATTCACCAGTCAGCCTTGTGAATAGGTTGCCCTGACAAATGCAGAGAGAGCTCATACAGAAGTTAATACAGAATTCAGATTATGGCTAAATTCTGAGATCTGGAGCCTGGCTGAAACATGGTGGAGAGCTGTGGGAGGTGATATAGGACTGTAGTCAGAGAAATGACCATCTCCGTGAATGCTGTCCTGATGTTTTCCATAGTACACACCCATGCACAATTATAGGTGAGGATATAGGGCATCATTCATTCCAGTCTTCTTACATAAATTGTTGGCCTCACAGAGTTTTGGGTACAATTAGTTAGAAACTGTGTCTAGGAAGGCTTTTCTTTGAACTTCTTTGAATCAGGCTGTTGTATACCATTTGCAAATAATTTCAAGTTATTTTCTTACAAGTTTTTGCCTTTGTGGTTTGGGTATTAGGTATACTGTGTTTGGAAATGAAAGGCTGTCAGTTTTTTTCTGCTTTAAATAACAGTAGAAAACAAATTATTGTGAGTCTTGCAGTTTTAGTATATGAATGCAAATAAGGCAGCCTTCCAGCTATTGTTTTTTTTCAGTCTGGGAGCGATTTACTTTCCTCATCTTCTCACAGTGTCCCCATTGTCTTAAGAATTTTGCTATATTTGTTGCAGTTTTCTGAGTAAGTTAGCAGAGCTAGCTTCGTTTATCTTTCCAGTTGGCAAGAGAACAGTTTTGAACTAAAACCCAACCCTCTGCACAGCAAACAGAATCCACATTAGATTTTGATGAGTTACGTGTAGTAACCAGCATTCCATTTTGGACTCGGGTGGTGTAGAAGTAAGATTCCATGACCTCTTTTAATTTTAAAAGTACTTTGCATGCCAACAGATTTTTAGCACTCCTATCCTGAAGGAGAGATTTATCGATATTTAGTAGTAACGAGAGTTTCCTTTTCTTTTTCTCTTGATAGAAAACCAAGCAAGAGCAAAAGAATCTGATTTATCAGATACTCTGAGTCCAAGCAAGGAAAAAAGCAGTGACGACACTACAGGTAAGTTTTAATCTAATGTTTGCATATCTGTAAATGTTACTCTGACTGACCAAGCAAAATAGGTGGGCAGGTGAATATGAGAATTTCAAAGCTTGTATTTGATGAGAAAGCAGTGTTCACTTACCAAGACAGTCTCTTGACTATTGTGATGTTGTTTTGTTTCGAAAATCTTCAACTGTCTAAATACAGGATTTATAGATTATTCCAGTCATTTATTTTGATAATGATAGTTTGATGGCATATCTGAGTACTATCAGTAAAATGTTCTTTTCCTTCGATGTAGACGCCCAAATGGATGAGCAAGACTTAAATGAACCCATTGCTAAAGTGTCCCTATTAAAAGGTACTTTTCACATGTTTTTATATTACTTTGAACAGGATATTAGATCACCTTTTCGTAAAATCCATTTGATATTTGTATGAAGTATTAAGTTTCAGTTATAAGATTAAGATAGATTTATAAGAAGGATTTGTAACTAAAGTTTAAAGTGTTAATTTTAGTGCCTAATGTTTCAGATAAAAATAAATTATGGAATAATTTTTAACAATTAAGGGCAAAGCAAGAAGTGGTAGAATATGACTTATAACTGTGGTTTTTGTTTGTTTACCATGGTTTCTCTGATGGAAATTTATTACCAATTTTAGCATAAATTAGGAAAGATGAAACTGTGTCTTGAAAGGATCCTCATTGCTCTGTTATCATATGGTAGCACTTGTAAATAGCTTCATTGCTGGTTCTCTTCATCCTCCAGTAAGGTGCTTAAGGTTCATTCCAGGTTCTTAAGATTCTTTTCTAAAAAAGTTGGGCTGAGAAATCTTAGGTGGGCTGAAGGTAGATGATCACTGAAAAAGAGGAAGATCTTGGCAATAGGGATTGACCCAGTGATTCTAGCAGTGAACAGGCACAGCAGCCATAGGGAGGGTGTGACAGGGCTTTGTTCTGTTGCACATAGTGTCACCGTGAGTCAGCTGGCAACTTGATGGCTCCTAACTAACCACTGAGATAAACAGTGCATATAATAAACTCTTTCATTTGTCTCACTTCTAGAAAGGAAGAGAGCATTTATTTCTTGATCTTCAGTTGTTTAGAATGAAATGGACTGAATAATCATTTATGAAAATACTTCTATTTGAGTGAAAGTTTTTGCAAGTCTTATTGGTTTTTTCATACAGTCATTCAGATATTTTATAACATCAGTTGGAAGTGATTAATGTGATTAATTAATTTGAAAATGCTTTTAAGTCAAAGGAAGCTCTGGTGGCCTAGTTTGTAGGGAGTTTAGCTGCTAACCCAAAGGCTGAGTCTCTGGTGATTGGAATCCACTAGCAGCTCCTGTCGTTGTGAGATTTAATCTGGTTATGCCTAAGATTGGCCTGGCTATGCAGCTCAGCAGTTTTGCTGTGATACTAGCAGTGGATTAACACTGGAGGGCTCCCTGGGGTCAGAGCAGGAGGAGCAGTCTTTGGCTGTTTCTTTATGGAGGAGACCTCATGCTATCTGGTTGGGCTGTTTAAGGGATCTCCCAGTCCAGACTTTGAGCTTTGGCATTGTTTAGAGACTTATTTTCACCCAGTATGAACCTACTCCTGGACTCGTTTTACCAGAGGGGGAATGGGAGATAGTAGAGAGATTACCCACTTTCTCTCAACATTCTTTAGGCCAGGCATACTGGCGTTCTCTTTTTTGGTGATCACTTGACCCTTAGTGCCACCTTTGATCTAATTTCAAAACCAAGTGGAGACCCTGAGGGTTGCTGATCCAAACAGCAATTGCCTACCTGTCGTGGAGTGTAATCATGGTTTCCAAGTTTCCTACCAATATGCATGTACTCTCCTCAATTGACTTGTGGTGTTAAGTAATGAGTTGGTTTGTAGGTTGTTGCTTTGTGGTTTGTTCTCCCCCCACCTTCAGTACCATAAAAATAAATGTGAATTAATATTTACACAGTTGAGGAATCTCATCTTGGAAGCAGTATTTACAACTCTTCTCAGGAATGTCATATCATTATTATGTGCACTGTTGTTATTGATACTAGGAGGGAAATGTTGGCATTTCTGAGCTTCTATGAGAATATGAAAAACAAGAGAGGCCTGCAACCAGGAGAAGATAAAATAGATGAATGTGACCTTCTAAGAATAAAATCCCTATGCACATCCAAACTCTTCCCCAGCAGAGTAAAAAGGGAAGCCACAGATTGGGAAAAAATATTTGGTAATGACATATGTGATAAGGGACTTATATCTAGAATTTATAGAATACTCAAGCGGCACAACAAGATAAGGTAAACAACCCAATTGAAAAATGGGCACAAAATATGAACAGACACTTCAACAAAGAAGACATTCAGATGGACAACAAACACATGAAGAAATGTTCAAGATTCCTAGCTCTAAGAGAGATGCTAATTAAAACAACTATGAGATATCATCTCACCCCAGTAAGATTAGCAAAGTTTGACAAAACAGCAAACAACAGTTGCTGATGAGGTTGTGGAGAAACTGGAACCCTTATTCACTGTTGGTGGGAGTGTAAAATAGTGCAACCACTACGGAAGCCATTGTGGTGCTTCCTCAAAAAGTTGGAAATAGAAATACCATTTGACTCAGCAATTCCACTACTGAGAATTTACCCTAAAGAAACCATTAGGGCCATCCAAGCAAATATGTGCACACCCATGTTTATTGTGGCTTTGTTAGCAGTAGCAAAGAGCTGGAAACAACCCAGTTGCCCATCAACAAGCAAATGGATAGAGAAACTGTGGTATATTCACACAATGGAATATAATGCTGCATTGAAAAACAAGGAACTCATGAAATATTATACAAAATGGGTGACCCTGGAGAAATATCTCGGTCACAAAGTGACAAACACAGGACTGACATCAGGGTTAGGGGGAATCTAAGAAAAGAGGGTTTAGAAAATGTATACCACCTTCAAACAGATGAGGAAGAGAACTGTTTGAAAGGATTATATGATTAGGTGGTATTTTCATGACAAGAGTCCAGAATGAGAACTTCATGGAGGAGTGGACTTGGGGGGAGAATTGTATAATAATGAAAGCTTGGGTTTTACTTTTCAAAGAGGGAACCTACTGTGGGGAGGGTTGAGCAGGGAGGAAAATGTGCAACAATGAATGAATATAAATCCAAAGTCTCTATAAACTTTCATTAAAATTTCAATTAAAAAAAAAGAAAAGAGGTAAATGCGCCATGGACATTCCTTACCATATAATACCTATTTTAGGATCATTTGTTTCTAGAAATCTTTTTAGCTCTTAAGTCCAGATTGATTTCTAATTAGCATTTTATGATTATATTAGTTATAAAATTTCAACTCTTATTAGTGCTTTTGGGATTTGAATGACTCCAATACAAAAAACAACAATAGCTGGAAGGCTGCATTATTTGTATACATAAACCAAGAAGCAATTACTTAAACGGAGCAAGGGGACATTGCTTGATTTCAGGAAAGGTGTGCATCAAGATGATATCCTTTTTCCATACTGATTCAGTCTGTATGCTGAGCAAGTAATTCAAGAAATCGGGCTATGTGAAGAAGAATTTGACATCAGGATTGGAAGAAGACGCAGCAGCAGCTAAGCAAATGATGTTGACCCAGCCTGCTTGTAGAAAGTGAAGGAGATTTAAAGTACTTTCTCAAGAATGTCAAAGACTATAGCCTTTAATATGGAGTATCACAAAATCTTTACCACTGGCCCAATAGGCAACATCACAATAGATGGAGTAAAGATTAAAGTTGTCAGTGATTTCATCTTGCTTAGACCCGCTGTTGACACGATTGGTACCAACAGTGAAGAACTCCGAAGATGTGTTGCATTGGGATGTCTGCTGCTAAAGAACTTCCCAAAGTACTAGCGAACAAAGATGTCCGTTTAAAAACTAATATATGCCTGACTCAAGGTATGGTCTTTTTCATTTGTTTCTATGCATATGAAAATTAGATAATGACTTAAGATGTCTGAGGAAGAATCAGTGCCTTGGAATTGTGTTGGAAAGAGAATTGAATATCCCATGGACTGATAAAAGAACAAATCTGTGTTACAGAAATCCAGTCAGAGTGCTTCTCAGAGGCAAAGATGGTGTAACTATTTCTTACATGTATTTCCTCCTTTAAAAAAAAAGTTGTTGGTAATAGATCTTTTCAGTTACTACAGATAATCCTTGACTTAAAATAAAATTCTATTCCTATAACTCCATCATGTTAATGTGGCTTGAATGCCTCATCTTCCCCCCTCCCCCCAGTTTTCATTATTATTGTCTTTTTTTTTCATGAGTATCTTTATAAATCCATCAGAATTTTGAAGAGTAAGTAATTGAACATTTGTAAATGAACATCTGAAAGTAATAGATAACATTAGCAACTTACGTACTTTAATATACTATTAACAATAAGATACCTTTGTCCTCAAGTCAGAACCAATTCAGAGCTCATTGTCCAGTGGGTTTTCAAAGACTGTAAATGGCATGGGAGCAGCTGCTGGATTCCAGTCACCTTGCCTTTGAGTTGACAGTGTAACTACTTACCGAGTAGGCCACCAGAGCTCCATGACAATAAGATATCAAAAAGAGCCAACTCTAAATGCATTTCATTATAATTAAAAAGTCACACAAGTCAGGGACTACCTGTAATGTATTTACAGTAAAACCCATGGGAACCAGAACTTGGTAAGAGTGCCTGTTTTCTGGATTTCTTAAGATTTGCACCTTTACTAGGGTGCTTGCCACTTTCCTTTAAACTTTCTCCTAAGAATCCTCTACCGTAAGACACTCAGTCCTTTAGCAGAGTTTCAGAGAGATTCCAGTTCTCACAGGTTTTATTGTTTGTTACTTTGTCAGGTGTCAGGAAATGTTTGGGTTTAAAAGAAAAAAAATGCTTGAATACCACTAGGAAGTTAAACTGTGTCTACAAAAACATCCACAATACAGGCTGGGAAGTCAGGGTGGAAGAGGAAGTTATGGGAAAGAAATAATGATGTACAGGCCGTAGGTGATGTTTGCTGAGAACCTGGCAGCCCGCTAAATGTAAGGGAGAGAATTACTGAACAACAGACAAGCCAAGCAGCAAGACTGAAGACAGCCCACCAAACAGTTAAACAGAGTGCCAAGATATGGATAAACTCAGCACTGAAACTGATAACAAATTTTCATCAGAGGAATGACAAAATGGATTGATAACTATAAACAATATGGATGGAGAAACCCCTTCTGGAAGAGATGTCGTCAACAGAATGATGTTTCTGCTTAGACTTCCCGAAGCATATATATTCAGTGGTTGTCTATTCCTGACCGTTGAGCCATCAAAGGCAATGAGGAAGCTGAACACAGAACGAAAAATGAGACTTCATCAAAGGTCTTACATCCTCCCTTGGGGTTGATGCCGTTTTCCAAAGTTTTCATTCCTTTTCATCATCGACATCTCCATATAAAACTGTTTGGGGTTGTTGTTTATTTGTTTTTAGATGTTTCTACCATTACTATTAGCAATTACATTGTCAATTACTGAAAACAGATTTTGTACTTGTAATTTTTTTCTTTTTTAAATAAGCATCCAAGAATTTTTCACCATCTCTTTAATTAATAGCAGTGTTGGCTTTTAGTCTGTTATTTTTCTTTTGTAAGAGTTGTATAAATTCTTAAAATTATTTAGACTCTGGTACTTATTTGAAGTATTTGTTTTATGCTTACTTGTATATATTTTGTAATCTGTATAATTTGATTCAGTGGGCTGACAGAATTTTTCTCTGAAAGGAAGAATGTAAATTATTAGGCCACAATTTTAGCCTTTAGGACTTGTATTAAAAGATTTGCATTTAAAATAGATCTTTTATTTCCTCCTTCAAACTCTGTGCTGGCGAGAATGTCATTTTCATACTTATTTTCACAAACTAATCTTGATTTAGAATTATAATGTACTACTTTTCACTTTAGTCAATCTAAAAGATAAAGAAAATAAAGGATTAGACATTGACCATGAGATATAAAATTATGATAATAAGAATATCTGTATCTTGAAATAATCTTTATAGCCAAGTTATACCACTTTTAAAAGAGCAATAAAAATGTGATTTGATTCAACCATTTCCTCTACCCCAACAATAACAAAAAGAGGTGGAACAAAGAAGAAAAAAGAAGTAATTCAGTCCAGATGGTTCCTAATACAAGTTTATACTATATAAGGGGAATGTACCAACTACATTGGCTTCACAAATCTTGTAAGACTGTGGCATTTGATATGTTTTTCAGTCAGGTTGGTGATAGGAGAGGTGAGAAGGTTAAGGAACTCCTTTTGGTGAGTAGGGGTCAGAATGAGAATCTCTGGGATTTTTTTGTTCCTTTTGGAGGATATCCAGAAAAGCTATTGGATGAAGTATGATTTGGGATGATCTTAACAGTGTGTAACACCATATATGACATATTCATGAAAGAAAATAAATCTAAACTGGCCAGAATTCTAGATCAAACTGCAGCTTTGCAGGACATATGAAAAATAGGGAGATACTCTAAATGATATGGTAGGAAAACAACTTGCAAAATCAAGACTGTAGGAAATACTGTAAGCATAAAATTCAGTTCCTGCAAGTACATTGCAAGAGGAAGATAAAGAAATGGTATGAAGAACCCGGAGAGTAAGAGATTTTTCAACTAAAATGTAATATTGAGTCCTTTAAAAAAATAAAAATAAAAATACATGCTTTATTTAAAATGCATGCTTTATTGAAAGTGGGCTTAGGCTCAGTTGACGTCAGCCCAGTATGTGAATCTTGTTTGCATCTTCATTCAAATAATCCATTGGGAAAAAGAATTTCAGGCAACAGGAAAATTTGAATTCTGACTAACTACTTGATAATAAGGAATTACTGGTTGTTTGTTATTGTTCATTTATATGTGCATTTATAAGAATAAAAGATAATTCATGTTCAGAAAAGAAAATATTAAAAATCATAAGCCCTTTCTGGGTTGAGTTTGGAAATTGAGTATAATTACAGTTACTCGTGTGAGTGTTTACAGACTTGAAGGGACTGTTGTGGCAGAATTCAGTAGCTTCTGAGTTACATGATCCAGACCTGTATTTTAGGAAAGCTTATTGGATAAACTAGAGAGGCTGGACTAAGAAAACTAGTTTGGAGACCTAGGTATTCTTTGGAGCTCTAAACTGGCATGCTTTTTGTGGAAATATATACGAAAGAACAAAATCCAGGTGGTGGTGGTTATTATATGTGTTGGAGTTGGAACCAGTTTTCACAGGCTGTAAACCTCTCAGGATGCGACTTCTTTTTCTCTCTCGGAGCAAGTGTTGGATTCGCAACACCTGCCTTTTGGGTGGTAGCACAACTCCTTACCACTAGGTTATCAGAGCTTCATAAATCCAGTTTAGAGTCCTGTTATTCTTGTCTCTCTCTTCTTACCCTTGAGAATCTCATGTAGAATCCATAGACCTAAAAACCAAACATAGAAGTCAAATCTAATTCAAGCATTTGATTCTGAGTGACCAGAGGGATGGTGAGAACTATTAACATAAATAGTTCTTTCTGGATGAGCAGGAATCCTGGTAGGGAAGTGAACATTTTTGTTTGGCACATGCTGATCATATCAGTGACAGTAGATTCTAATTATTAAGTGCTCTTTTCACATTCTGAAGTGTCCTAGTAATTGGTCATGAGCAGGACATAGAAGTCAGAAAGTAGGACTAAATAATAATGGCTTTTGCTGAGACCTTTGTCATCCTGAAGATACAGAGAAATAAGACATTTGAGGAGGCTATACTAGTCTTAAAGGGAAAAGAAGATATGCCCCAATTGTAGAGTTTTAATTAGTAGGAAGGAATAATAGATAGGAACGTTGGAGAAGCACAGCTGACTTCCTGACCAGTGATGGGGATAGGGTAGAGCAGTGGTCAGGATAGGGTTTCCAGAAGAAGTACTGAACGATAAAAGAAATAGGCTAAGAAGGAAGATAGGTCTTCCATATCTTAAAAGTAGCACTAACTTTACAAATAGGTTATCTTGCAAATAATTTATGTGCCAGGACTAGTTTGATTGAATGGGTTTTTTGTATGGTGTGGATCTCCTCACAGGATTTACCCTTAATCTAGGAAAATGTGGCCCAGACTGCACACTTGGCCATGAGTTTTAAGGGTTAAATCTCTTTCTACCTCATTATTATTCCCAAACAATTGTTTTCATTTAAATATGCTGTATTTGTTCAGTAAGGCTTTAATTTTCTTTCATCTAAGCACTTTTTATCAATACCCTCACAACCCGTTCCCAAGGTTGTGAAGTAGATTAGTACAAAAACTCCTTTTCTAAGGCAAAAGATAATTGCTACAAAAACTCCTTTCTGGGACAAAAGTGGATTCTGTGAGAATGGACCCACGCCGCACTAAACTGATAATGCCTTTTTCCCACACCAGCTGATGAAATACAGTGAACCCTTGATCAGCCTTAGCACAGAAAGATTTGTTCATTAGTCTTGGGTAAAAATTTGGCACCCAGACTTCTAGAAAGAAGAGCTCCACATTAACACTTAAAGTTGTTAGAATACAGCCTTTTGTGTTTATTAAAATTCTATTTTTACAAACTTTCATGATCACATACCGTGCAGTTTGTATGCTTAGTGGAAGTTTTTACCTGAGATTCTTCATTTATAAAAGGACATTTTTCCATAAAGTAAACTAGTACTGCTTTAGTTGTTATGGCAACTCACTTATGTTTCTATAAAAATTCCCATGTACACATTTTAAATGCATACATCTTATACATTAATCAGATAGTTAAGTGTCTACTGTATGTCTACAGTTGTATTAGATATAGTTTATGGAGTGTAAGTATGAAACATTTGTTTGCTATTGTTATTTACCGTCAAGTCAGAACTGATCCATAGCAAACCGTCCAGCAGGTTTTCAGATGCAGTAAATCACACGGGAAGAGATTGCCCACACAGCAGCTGGTATATTTGAACCACGTGCCTTTGAATTTTCCAGTTCAGTTTTTTGCCACTAGACCACCAGTGTGCCTTTTGTTTCATGTTAGTTAATGAAAAGAAACCATTGACAGGAATCCTTGTATTTCTGGGAGAAGAAATAAGAATTATTTGTTTTAAAAGTACAACACTTAGTGCAACAATGAATGAATGAAAACCCCAAATCTCTGTAAATGTTCATTAAAATTAATAAAATTTAATAATAGAAAAAAGAAAAAAGTACAACACTTGATTGCTTTGATGATAACTGAGATAGCATGATTAATGGGAAAAACAAATAAGCATCTAGATGTGAGAGTTCTAGTCTACTTCTTCACAGAGAAGTAAACAGGTGTCAGCCTTTTCAGATTCATAGATAAACAACAAAAATCAAATTAGTTACATAGCACAGTGCTTCTCAGTACAGGCACTTTTACTTTTTGCTGAGGAGACATTGACAATATCTGGAGACATTTTTGGTGGTTATAATTAGTGTGGGGAAGCGATACTGACATCCAGCAATGCCCAGGACTGCCCTCAGGCAAAGACTGGATAGCCCAAAATCCCAATGCTAAGTGTAGCGATCAGAGGTATTATGTAGATTTTTTTTTTGGCCAAACACTTGAAAGTAAGATATATTCTGTCACCTTCTTCCTAAATTCTCTTAGGAATCGATACCCTTTCTTAAGATAATTGCAAATCTAGCAATGAGAAGGTGTAGGATTTTTACACATTCCGAAGAATTGTGATCACAGCCATGAACTGGTTGTTGAACCCTTGCTGAAAGTTTAATATTTACAAGAAGTTTACAGACATTGCTAATACTACTAGTTAAGGACCAGTTTCAAGAATCACCAGTAAAGCTGCTATTTTAAAAATTTATTATGCATGAGAACCACCTGGAGATCCTGTTAGATCCTAAATTCAAATTCAGTAAGTAAGCCTAGGATGATGTCATTGGCCTAGCCAAATATTTTGTGAGAAGTGCAGATTCTCAGCAAGGATGCAACCTCAAAGAACTGTTTAGAAGCCCTGGTTGTGACAAATGTGCTGAGGTGGGTGTGACAGGATTCCTGACACTGGAAGATAGATGTATCTTTCTGCAAGTCCTGTCCTTGCCAAGAGACCTTTTGGAAAAAGGATAGTTAGGTTCGCTTAGAGGAGGTGAACCTGTTGTTATTGTTGAGGACCATCGAGTCGGACTTGACCCACAACTGACCCGCCAGCAGATTTTTAGAAGCAGTTAACTGCATGGAGGGGATATTTCCCATCCTTCTGCAGAGCTGGTGGATTTGAACCATGTGCCTTCAGGATTGCAATACAACTTTTCACCACTAGGCCACCAGAGCTACCTGGACAGAATCACAAATTTTGTCTAGGAGAATAGGCTGCATGCTCCTGTGGTGGTAGTGTAGTGTGTACATGTTTTGCTTCTAACTGAAAGGTCAGTGGCTTGAACTTGTCAGCTCCATTGTAAAAGAAAGATTCACAGCGTACAATTTTTCAGGGTTTATTGTTGTTGCTTTTCTTTAACCTAAAAATATGAAAATACATGTTTGTAATACCCAAGATTATTATCATTTTATTGTGAAACTTATTCTTAGCTGTTTATGACTTAAAGTTGTTAAGACTGAGGTACTTGTAAATCTGAGTAAAAAACAGAATACACCAGAAAAATATTTCCCATCTGATGAAAGTGTTGAATCACAGAAAGTTTAAATACAATGAACAGACTAACTGGAAATCAAAGCTATTAGGAGGGGGTAGGAGAATATTTGAATTGTAATTCAGGAACACATTCCTTTTGATAAAACCATTTAAATTAAATCATTGAATAATTCTGCAGATAGTTGTTTGGTGTTCAGCAAACAGTGATGGCAAAATGAGCTGAGTATTTGCCTAGATATAGGTTTTTTAACTTAGTTTTAATTGTGTGTCCAAAATTGGGAAAATTGTGCAAAAAGTATTTTTCTTGAAGAAAAGCTTAATTTTATTTTTCTATTTTTGTTTAAAGTTCAAATGAAATATTTCTGATTTAGGAAAATTCAAAATTGGTCAAGAATGAATCACAAGCTTTACTTAATGAGTGAAATATATAATCCAGCGTATCTACTAATGTTATTATACAACTCACAGCATCCTTAGGAACAACATATCTGAACCCTGTCCTGTCTGTCCCCACACTGTGATCTGTATATACTAATATGTATTTTATATTATTATTGCTATTAAATACTAATAAGTGTTTAACTGTATTTTTTTCTTTTTCTAGGTTAAAATGACTAAAATGTTTACTACAATTTGCTCCTAAATTCTATTTAACTTAGTTGTGCTATGTTATTTAACAATGTGTGTCTAAACAAAAAAATTCAATTGCTAATCTTTGTAAATATATTAGTGTAATACTAACTCTTGCTTTTAAAATAAACGTGTTTTTGTCAGATGACTTGCAGGGTGCACAGTCAGAAATTGAGGCAAAACAAGAAATTCAGCATCTTCGCAAGGAATTGATTGAAGCCCAGGAACTAGCTAGAACAAGTAAACAAAAATGCTTTGAACTTCAAGGTGAGATCAAGATTACTTTGATTCTTTTGAGGTTGTATGGATGGCCGCAAACTTGAAGTCCAGAGGAACTTTTTCCTGATCCACAACTTTGTTAGATACGTGATCTTGAGAAATTCACTGAAGCTTTCTGAGCTCATTTTAAGTCAATGAAATGTGAAGAATACAGTTGTTCCCTCTCCTACAAGACATTGATACAAAGAGTGAAGTAAGGCCTTGTTAAGTAGTGAGTCCGCAACCCTCCCTTTATAAATACACACATACACACACACACACACACACACACACACACATATATATATATATATATATATATATATATATCTTAAAGAGAACTATATAATCCTTGAGAATTTTCTTACCTGGGATTTGAGTAAAAATTTCCTGAACAAATTGGTTTTCTATTCAAATGTTCTGATATATGCTCTTTAATGAGAATGATTGCATTACCTTCCCACTTCTCCCTTTGAATGTCCCTGTGATTGGTTTCAATTGTATTCTTCAGTAAATGGAAAGGACTAGGCTAGGTTAAGTGGAGAATGAATCTCCTAATGTCTCAGGCACTTTCTTTTAGAGCTCACCTATCTATTGTGACATGTAGATGTAGCAGCCAGTGAAATCTCTGCTGCTTTCAAGAGCACAAATTTCCATACCATTCACAGTGACTATTTCGTTTCACTCCTTAAAAGAACATTAGAATGAGAAGAAAATGTTTAGCTTCATTGTGTTTTATAAGATGATCTTCTTGACCAGGAAGTTGATTCACATCCCAGGAAGAATGAAGACCTTCCTGTTATTACTTGCTTCTTTAACCACTTCTTTGAAAAATGTAAATTGGTGTTCGCTTAAACTTGAACCTTTTGGAAGAACCACGTTAATTCATTTAGGTAAAATGAAAAGACATTCTGCAAACAGGCTTAACGTATAACTCTTGAGTATCAGTAGTTCTTTAGTTCTTAATGCTTCTTATGTGCTTGGCAGTAAGAATGAAAATTTAAAATTTTAACTTACACCTTCTTGATAACATCTATGAAGAATGGTTTTTATATGAAGAATAGCATTTCTTTTTGGTGATACAAAATCTAGAAAACACCAATGCTCAGTTGACTGGTTTATTATTTACTATGTTGTGCTCCTAAAAACTATCTAACTACTAACCGGCTAACCTTTGTTTCCCTCAAGAGTCTTACAGGAAAGAATTTCTTAGAGATTTCTAGTTATTCCATTTGGAGAATTTTAATCACAAAATTAATCTACTGTGGTCTCAATTTTAGCTCTTTTGGAAGAAGAAAGAAAAGCCTATCGAAATCAAGTTGAAGAATCCACTAAACAAATACAAGTTCTTCAAGGTATGAAATGTGCCAAGTCTGTGTAAGATGTTTTTTACTTATTTCCTTTTAGTGGCTCAAAAAAAAAGAAAGAATGCCAAGGGTCCCCCTTTTTTTAATGACTTTTCATTCTTACCTAGAACTATAAGTAGCCTTGATGAGATTTTTCTTTTTGTTCATTTGTTTTTAAAAGAAAGGCTCCCTATCCACCAATATTAGACTTTGGGAATGGGAAGGGCTAGAATAAAGATATAAATGTGTTCATTAAATTGAGTACTTTCATGGTTACGTAACAATTGACTACAGAGAAAGTCTTTGAATAGGAAATCTGAGCTACTCCATGCATCAGAGTTTTTCAGCTTGCTCGTAACATTTCTGATGTTCATAACACATTTGCAGTACAATAAAAATTATGTAACATGGATTAGAATGATATTCTGTGACGTCCTTTAATTGATAATGGTTGATCTTCACAGCCACCATATTTCTGTCTCTTTCTCTCTGTGTGGTCACAGGATTATTATGAAATTACTTCTATTACCTTTCAGGTATTTTTTTTCCTAGTTAGAGCATCTGAAATTCTGAGAGTGTCTTTGTAAAATTCCGGGTAGAGACCTTTCTGTTTTAAAATTCTTTAAGTTAATTTGCCTTCATTGTTAAAGGTCTCCCTGTTTATTTGAAATTTTTGTTTGAGAAACAGAGTGAAAAGTATGAGGCATTTGAAACTTGTCCAAAATGACCCAGGGAAAAACCACTCTTTTGGGTCTTTTTGAGTGCAACATTGAAATTTATTTAAAGTGTGAGATTTTTTTTATTATGGTCTGATTAGAATAAGGTAGGCAGGTACACATTGTGTTCTTAAGTTGGAAATGTCTTTAAATCTTCACTATAGTTGAAGAGTACTGTTCATTAGTTTATGTAAGTCTGATTTAAATCTTTATTTCCATCTTGTACTCCTATGTATAGATTATTGTTACATGTGGTCGAGTTGGAACTCATAGCTGACTCTCTGGCAGGTGTTCAGAGGCTAGAAATCATGTGGAGATTACCCTTATTTGTACCACAGAGCAGCTGATGAATTTAAATCGCACAGCTCTGGGTTGGTGCTGCTGCTCCTCACCCATGAGGCCACCAGACCTAATCTGGATCTTTGCTCTATGTTGTACCTTACTTGCCGTTTCTTTTAATGCTGTCTTGCCCAGACATCATTGAGTGCCCTCTAGTGCCAGTATCTGTGTTTCTGGGTTTTATCAACTCCTAGCCATTGTGCCTTTTTGGATTTTGAAACTGTTCCCACTCAGTCCTTCCCACAGACTAAAAGACAGCCTTTATATGGCAGCTTTCACCTAGCTCTAAATCCTCCTGATTATTTTCATTACTCTCCTTTGAAATTTTTCCGACCAGTAACTTTTATTTAATTGTGGTAACCAAGACTGAATCAAATAGGATTTTACACAAATTGTTTCCAGTTCATTTAAAATTTGGATTATAAGGATATACAACAAGATTCTTATAAGACATACTTCGTTGTTTTTTTGTTTGTTTTTTTCCCCAATAGTATTTATCACTGATTCTTTTGATCAATATATTCAATAATTTTATTTTTTTTTTCCTTTTCTTCTCCCTGCCTCTTTTTAAACAGTCCCTCTGTAAGGACTATCCACTTAGCTTTGTATCCAAAGACGAAATTTGTAGGTGAAAGGAGTTAGGAGTTAGCCTTCGTTACAGACTGGTTCATTTCAGGGTCGAAAATATGGAACGCTTCACGAATTTGCGTGTCATCCTTGTGCAGGGGCCATGCTAATCTTCTCTATATCGTTCCAATTTTAGTATATGTGCTGCCGAAGCGAGCACTATTCAATAATTTTAGATGGTTTATTCTGGCAGATGTTAGAAATAGTGACTAAAACAAAGGTTATGTACATAAAAAGTTTACAGTCTACTGGAGAAGATAAGCAGTAAGCAAGCAAGTAAATATATAATGTAATAACTATCCATTAAGGGTTTTGAATAAAATAAAAGCAGAGTAAAAAGCTAAAAAATGGCAGAATGTTATTTTAGATACCATTAGAGAAAGCCTTGTTAAGTCCTTGACATTTGAACAGAAGTCAAGTGCATCACCACCACCAGTTGCTGTCAGGTCAGTTCTAGTTCATGATGGCCGCACATGTGTGAGAATAAACTGTGCCACGCAGGGTTTCTCAGTGGTAATGTTGCAGAAACAGCTTACAGCCTTTCTTCCAAAGTGCTTCTGGGTAAATCAGTCCCTTTACTTAGCAGCCATGTGTATTGCACTACCCAGGAACACCAAGAAAATTAACAGGATTGCATTATAGCTTGAAAAACTAAACCACTTAAAATATCTAAAAGAAAGAAATGGTCAAATATGTGATAGTATAATGATATTTTGTTACAGGAAGATGCCTATCATCAGTGTATGTGTGTGTACATAGTCACCCTTTCTAAATTATGTTTTTATATATTATCAAGTACATGGGAAAAAAATGTAGAGAAATAAATAACAGTCTATTAGATACCACTTTCTCTATGGTGAAAGAAATGAGATATTTTTCAATTTCTATATCTGTGTTTTGATATTTTCTGCATCAAATATGATTATACAGTTTAATAAAAAAATATCAGCTTTCCTTATGCTGAATGAAATAAATCAGTCACAGAAGGACAAATATCTGTGATTTTAATGTTTATGAAATATTTTAAAGAGCTTGGTAGTACAGTATTTAAAACACTTGGTTGGCAGTTTGAGTCCACCAGCTTCTCCTTGGAAGAAAGGTGAGGCAGTTTGTTCTGGCTTTGGAATCCCTAGGGGACAATTTTCCTCCATTCTACAGGGTCACTGTGAGTCAGAATTGACATGACAGTGGTGTGGTCAATGGGTTATATATCTAGAATAGGCAAATACATGACCAGAGTTTATTAGTGGTTGACTGGGCCATATAAGAAGGCAGGGAAACGAGAAGTTATTGCTAAGGGGATACTGAGTTTCTATTAAGAGTGATGGAAACATTTGAAAATGGATAGTGCTGATGGCTTGTACAGCACTGTGAATGCAATTGATGCTACTGAATTGAACCCATCATAGTGGGTAAAAGAATTCATGTTTTATTTCTATTTTACCATAACTTTTAAAAATAGCAACAATGATCTGGCAGCCTGATTCCTTACAAACTATTCTTTTATTCCAAATTCCTGTGGCCTAAGAAAGTGATGGATAAATATGCCTTTCAGCCCAATTACAGAGGTTACACATTGACATCGAGAATCTCCGGGAAGAGAAGGACAAGGAAATCACAAGCACTCGGAATGAGTTGCTTAGTGCCCGAGATGAAATTTTGCTTCTTCATCAAGCAGCAGAGAAGGCTGCCTCTGAGCGGGACACTGACATTGCTTCTTTACAAGAAGAATTGAGAAAAGTGAGAGCTGAGCTGGAGCGGTGGCGGAAAGCAGCGTCTGAATATGAAAAAGAAATTGTGAGCCTGCAAAATAGTTTTCAGCTTCGATGTCAGCAGTGTGAGGACCAGCAGAGAGAAGAAGCAACAAGGTTGCAAGGTAGTTAAATTTGTTTTACCTAAAATCGTTCCTTAACAATGACAACTTTATATCCTGCACAAAAGAACCATTTGGGCCGTTTTCTTCTTTGATAACAGTAAGTTACATAAAGTAGTCCTTTTCATACTAGGCTTATGACAATCCTATTCTTCAGATCTGCAAGTTATTTAAAAGTTATAAATTCCTGAAAGTGTTACACATTATTTAGATAATATCAAAATATATTTTTCCTTACAAAAGTAAAAGAGGAGAAAAATGGTAATCAAGGTCAAGGAAATGGGCCTTGCTTCAGATACAGTTACAAAGTAAAAAGGATCAGATAAGACGCATGTAAATTCTGCCTGTTTTTAAAGAAAACAGTTTCCTTTTCTGAAATATTTCTCTTTGTCTTTTGATCCATTAGGGAAGTTATATTACAATATTAACAGATATGTTTTTGTCTTTTTGTAGGTGAACTGGAGAAGTTGAGAAAGGAATGGAAGGTATTGGAAACTGAATGCCATTCTCTAAAAAAGGAAAACGTTTTGCTTTCCTCGGAACTCCAGCGGCAAGAGAAAGAACTGCACAAGTATGCAACAACTCCCTCTTTTTTAGCTTCAAGATATTTCTTTATCTTAAAGTTTCACCTAAATTAAGTTAAATTTGGATAGTGAATGCCTTCTTAGAACAAAATGTTTAGCCTGATTGTTGGCTTGTTGGGTAGGTCAGCCATGCAGGGTTGAGTTTTTGCTTCTCTCACCGTTTTTTTATTTTGTGTGTGTGCTCATGAAATGGAAAGAAAACCCTAAGCAAATAAATAGCAACAATCTATTAGTTTTTTTAAAAAACTTTTTAAATTTTATCCTATTCTTTTTTGTGTGTACCGTCAAATCAGATCTGACTGGTACAGGAGGAGTTTTTTCTTCCTTCTGCAGCAGAGCATCTGGTGGTATAATTAGTTCTTGAACTTGCCCTATAGATGAAATGTAAGAAATTTTAAGTCAAAATTTGATTTTCTTTCACACTAGGATTACCTGTGGTATTAGTGGTCTAAAGGAAATTATAATAAAGAATCTGTAATATTGAAAGGTCAAGTCGAGTAATAAGAAGAGTACTAATATATAGGATCAAGAATTCTCCAAAACCAGTTAAATCTTTGTAAATGTCGTTACTATACAGGCAATCCAATGAATTTGGTTGATTAATTCCAGTAAACTTAGTCTAATCCTGTTTTCCCACTAAAATGTATTGCATAATTTAAAACTGATTTCTTTTTTAAAAAATTTATTCACCTCACATTTTTATTTCTAAAAATAATGATTGTCAGGGAATTCTGGTGGTCTAGGGGCAAGAATCTGTGCTGCACTCCCAGAGGCAAAAGGTTCGAATCCATCAGATACTCTGCTAGAGAAGGAGGTACAATCTCCTCCAATACCAGTCAGATCTAATTTGATGATACAAACACAAAAAAATAATAAAATTTTTTTTAGAAAAAAGATATGCTCTAATTCAGAACATGAGAGTGCCAATGTTTACCATTGAATTCCAGTCTTAATTTCAGGTCCCCTTCAAGGACATCAAACTTAGAGGCTCTTATCTCTACTTACATTAGGGAGCTCTTGTAGCCTAGTGGTAAGAATCTGTACTGCAATCCAAAGGCATAAGGTTCGAATCTGCCAGCCATGGGAGAGGGATGGGTAATCTTCTCCTGTGTGATTAATGCCTCTCCATACCTGCTGGAGGGTCAGCGGTAGGTCAGTTCTGAGTTGATGGTACATAACAACAACTCTTGTTAATAGCTCTGGTGACTTACTGGTAAGGAATTGCACTGCCAACCCAAAGGTTTGAATTCACCAGTTGCTCCATGGGAGAAAGAAAGGAAAAAGTCTTCTCCTGTCAGATTTTTTTTTTTCTATAATTATATTTTATTAATTTTCATAAACATTTACAGAGATTTTGGGCTTCCACTCATTCATTG
>NW_006399863.1:3035517-3042808 GCF_000299155.1 Elephantulus edwardii | reverse complement strand
TCAGCATAATGTTCTCCAGAGTCAACCATTTTGAATAATATTGCATGAGTTCCTTGTTTTTTAATGCAGCCTAGTATTCCATTGTGCAAATATACCACAGCTTCTCTAGCCATTCGTTTGTTGATGGGCACTTAGGTTGTTTCCAACTCCTTGCTATTGTGCTCCTGTCAGATTTATTGCCTCTGAAAACCCACTGGAGGGTCAGCTATGAGTCACTTCCAGCAATGGTTCTCAGAAACAACAGTAACAACTCTGTTAGCAGTTCTGGTGGTGTGGCCTGTGTGAAGTTGAGCTGCGAACCCAATGGCAGCATCTCTATTTTGATTCAATCAACCAGCTGCTCTGAGGGAGAAGGATCCACTATCTCCTGTCCTGTTATTTACATCCCAAAAACCCGAGTCATTTCCAACTTGGCAGTGCATTGAGCTAACCTTTTCTCTGTTCTTTAAAAAACAAAAACAAAAAAAATTCACTTTTTATTGTTGTTGCTGTTAAGTGCCATCAAGTCATAGACGACTCATAGCGACCCTGTGAACAAAAGACCTGAACAGTTGTATAACTTTCACATCTTTTCTCCAGGTCCATAGGGTTTCCAGAGGCAAGCTATTTTGGAAGTGGTTGTCACTCCTGCTTCCAAGCTTGTTTCATAGAGTCGCTATGAGTTGTCTACGACTCGACATAATCGTGGTTTTATTGTTACTTTAAGGAAATTTATAGTTTGGATTTCCTTTCAAGTATTTACACTGTTAAAGAACATTCAAAGTAAGAACTATCAGAAACATTTCCACTGAGGCCAACTCATAGCTGGCCCTTTGGTGGGTTTTTGGAACTGTCAGTCATGCAGGAGGAGATGCCCGTCCTTCTCCGTTCGAAGTGTCAGTGGATTTGAACTGCCTGAGTGGTGAGGCCTTTAGGTTAGTGGTGCAGCTCCCTACAAGGTTCTGCCACCAAAGTTCCCTTGAAGAGCATTCACAAAAACTAGTAATCAAGCTCAGTTCTCCTAGAAAACAAGCTTTATTTAAAAATAATAAATACAAAGCTAGATAATTAGAAAATATTAAACTTTATTATTTGTTTCTAAAATTGAAAGAAATTTTAGATTATACATTTGGAAGAAGAAAATCATGCAAGGGACAAAATCTTTTTTTTTTTCTATAAATGCTCTTCTGTCAATACTGTGTTTTCAGTATAAATATCTATAAAGCACTTTTCCAGTGTCATAACTTTCTTTACTCTTGTCATAACATGTATTTGTACTACTCTATAAATATTTAGAGAAAATGAAAAATAAAGAATAAAACAAATATTCATGTAAAACATATAAAAGCTTTTATAAAATCATTTGCAAAGTCTTTAGGGACAAATACTGCTTACGGCCAGTATTGCGAAAAATGAAGGATAACGAGAATATGGGAACTCAAGTGGGGAAGGCTGAGGATGGGCAGGTGAAAAACCACAGGGTTGCACAGTTTGGGGGGAGGAAATATTTGGGCGAAAAGGATGGGCAAGGTCCATTGGTGATTAATTTTATAAAATAATACATGAGAATGATTGTATGAAACACAGCGTGAGTGAAGAATAGTGCAAAACAAAATGTGTATGAAATTTGTAAGTGAACCAATAAAAAGAATCCATTTCAAAACATAAATACTTGAATTGGACATAATAAAGACCAAAAACAATATGCACTTGTGCTTTTTCTCACATACACACAAACGTTCTAACTCAGCCACACACGCACACATGAACGACAGGAGAATCAACTGTGTGAAAGGAAATGAAGACACGTTGTTTGGTATAGAGGGGGTGTGAGAAATGATGCTGCAGGTACCCAGGTTTTTTGCATTGTGGAATACATTAGAATCTTACTGAATTAATTTCACTTGAAAGTGTATCAAGCAAGAAATGTTGATGTGTGATTGCCAACTTTGGTGATACTTAATTTCTCTTGCTTGAAAAAATTATTGATACATTAAAATTCAATGATCTTTCGGTTTTTACCTATAAATTGAAATTTTCCATATTGTTAAATGCTATTTCTTAATTACTACCACTTTTGTTTCAAGTTTTTAAAAGCAAGGTTACAAAAATCCTTATAAGTTAGCAGAGTACTATTAAAATGCTAGACTTGTAAGTGCTGAAATATATTTGATCATTGGTTATGTCATCCACTTAAAATCACATAAACTATTTGAAACAAATTGTTTCTTTATGGTTTGGAGTTTTGTTTTTTTTTTCTTTTTGTGTACCATCAAATTGGATCCGGCCAGCACAGGAGGAGATTGCCCCTCCTTCTCCAGCAGAGCATCTGATGGATTCATACCAAGCACCTTCAGGATTGCAGTGCAGCTTCTTGCCACTAGGCCACCACAGTTCCCTGAATTGTTTCTTTAATTTCTGTGTTCTAGAAATTTGCAAAATTTATTTGATAAACCTTCCCAGTATGTAGTAGCATTTAGAAGATAGTCTTCCTTTGCCGAGCTTTGTTGTCTTGACATCATCACACTTGCTCCTGGTGTTCTATCAGGAACTTAAACTTTCTATGAACTTAAACTGTGGGAACTCATTTACAATATTGAGTCAGAGTTTGTGGTTCTGTCCTGAGTGACTTAAAACTGTTCCCTTGAAAACCTAAATAAGCTCTTCTCTAGTACATAAAAGCCAGTCTTAAAGAAAATGACAGATCTTTTGTTCTGTTTGTGATGTAGAAGAAATTGAACCAGTAATTTCTGTTCATGTTTATATTAAGCTGCTTTTCTAAATCAGAGTGTTTTATATATACACTTAGTATTTTAAAGAATCCTAGAATTTAAGCTGACAGCTGTTCCCCAAAATTGTAGAGTTCCAACACCTTATTAAGAGGAGGACACTGAGACTTTCTGTGGTGTCTGCATCTGTGTAACACAGTGCCTGGTACACATCTAATTACTCGAGAGATACTTGTTCAAAGAATATATTTGCTGCAGTTAAGTGACTTGCACAACATCTTACAACTGAATAGTAGCAGAACTAGGGGTCTCAAACCCTCCCTCCTGCCGCTTTTCCCCTCAGCTGGACTGTCATCTCACTTAAGCAGAATTTTCTTTACTTGAGTTGACAGTGACTCCTAAGCTTTAAATTGTCAGTCTCCTACCCTGTTTGTCTAGTAAAGAAACCAATAGAGATAATGATAAGAATGATGATGTAATACAGGGACTATAATCTATGTCATAAGATATGTTTGAGTAATTGAACAGAATACCAGTCTACTCAGTAAACTTTAACTCAAATCATAAAAGTTTAAAACAAAGCACTATTTGAAGTGCCTGTCTTTTTCCCTGTAGAAGAACTACAATGAACCATTTTATTATATAATCACTATAATAAAACACAAAATATATGTAATTACCTCCTATTTCTGCTAAGTTTCAACATTTGTGTATTTGAAAATAGAGCTTCAGACTTTTTTTTTTATTTTTGCATTAGTGTTTCAGTGTTTTTTATTTATTGACAATATCTCATTCTTTTTACTTTTCTCCTATGATATTTGTTTCATTTCTCCTAGTGAAACATAAAGGAATTTGGATTTCTGTGAGCAGTTTCAATCTGCAAATAACTATCAATATTTACTACAGCATAAACCTGAATGGTTTTTGTATTGCAGTTCTCAGAAGCAGAGTTTAGAGCTTACCAGCGATCTCAGCATTCTTCAGATTACTAGAAAGGAGCTTGAGAGTCAAGTGGGATCCTTGAAAGAACAGCATCTTCGGGACTCTGCTGATTTAAAAACTCTTCTCAGTAAGGCTGAAAACCAAGCAAAGGATGTGCAGAAAGAGGTAAAGCGGAAAGACATGAACCCCATTATGGTTGGACTTAAATCCCAAAGCAAGTCAGATATCCATGCTAGTTAGAGATGAAGGGAAGCAAGAGTCACCTTACCCATCAGAAGCTGATATTTGAGTCATTCCTGCTTGGTGATTTCTAGCTGTGAATCATGACCTGTATATACAGAATTCATCAGTAGGGTTGACTGCAAGAATATAAATATATAAAATTACGTTCTTAGTGCTTATCTCCCTGTTAGTTGAGCTATATAAGAAACTCTTTGTACAAGACCATTCAAGCCAGTGTTTTTCTTTTAAAGACAGTATTATATTTAATTTAGAATATTTTGGGAAAGCAAGCTAGGCCCACATTATAATGCTTTCAAAGCACCTCAAGGTAAAAATGGCCTGAAAATGTACCTAAAGTTCGACTCCCAGTCAGTCAGCCAAGCCTATATTCTATGACCTTTTTCTCTATCTTTCTCCTTTCCCTCCTTCCTTCACATATGTGCGTGTTCATGTTTCTAATTATTTTGCTTAAAATCTTGACTTGAGCGGCTTAAAAACAACCAACCATGTGAACAATGGTAAGAGTTGACTAAGCAGCGTGTGTACCTTTCACTTCCCGGAGCACTGGAGTTGCCAGTGGGGCAGTAAAGAGCTATGTCCAGTCCGTCAGCCCCGTCCTCCTTGCTGCCTTGACTCCAGGTCAGCTGGGTGAAGGAGAAGCCTAATGCTGCTTGATCCACTGGTCAGGGACCATCCCAGAGTAGACCTTCCTAAACGAAGGATTCATTACAAATTAGAAGTTGACTAAGTTGAGTCTTTGCCTCTAATAAGGAATCCTCCCAGAATTGTTTTTAGCAGCTCTGTTTAGGAAATGAAGCTTTTCTTTACACTTTTTCTTTCCCTTTAGTATTCTAAACTTGAAAATGATTATTGTTCTTTTGTCTTTATGTTTGTTCCTAAAAGGGAAAAAGCTGTAACATTTTTTTATTTACATGTAGATGTTGATTTTGTAATATGTTCGTTTTTATCTTCTTGTTAAGGATATGTGTTTTGGGTGAAATCTTATTTTATTTGGTTGGAACACAAATATTGTGCCAAAGTAACTAAGTTAGTATTTAATCCTGTAAGCACTTTGTGTCCTTCCAGGCCATATGGCGTAATGCTTTCAAAATGTGGGAAGAATGCTGTGGTTGGAAGATCATTCTGTTGTATGTTACTATGAATGCATTAGCCTTTTTGTTACATTATCTGTTTGCCTGTTTTTGGTCACTGAACAATCAGTGCTAAGTGGTTTACTTAACTATTTCCATGACAGCAGTGGCATGTTGTCACAGCATCTAAATTGTTGCTAGTCTTTCAATTGCATTAAATGCAGCACATTTAAAAAAAAGTCTGATCTTGTCAGTATGTTTCTTTTCTATTTTCTTGTTCAGTGTTTTCCATTGTGAAATGATTGTAATCGTTATACTTTTTTTGTAATGTGAAATGACTTCCCTGTCCGTTTGTCCTGATGTCAATCTGCTGGATACAAACTAGTCTGTAACTAAGTGTTCTTTAATGAGGTTCTCTGTGTAATTCACTGCAAATGAACTATTGTCTTTTATTAACATACATGTACATTTTTCAACATTTCCCCTTTGTTCTTTTTCACATAGAATCATGTTTAATGTGCACAGTATCATGATTGTGTGTCTTCAACTCTAACACAATGCAAACTAAACATCCCAGACATGATTATTTTTGTTAAGAACAGCAAGTGTGTTGATGCCTTTTGGTGTTTCCCTCTTAATCAAGATTGAGCTGGTTTCACTCCTCAAAGTTAGAAAGTAAAATCTAATCTAAGTGAAATGTGAAACTAGGAGTGCAGATGGTGGGCTTTGGTCCATTACTTAGATTTTCAGAGATGTGGCAGCTTTTACGTGAACATTTTGAAAAGGAGGAGGGTGGAACATGAGGGAAGTAAATTTCAATTCTCTGTGTTAAGAAAAAAGTAATTGCAGAGCATCTTTATATTTGGCTTTAGAAAGTTATCTATGCATTTTAATGTAGGGATATCTGCGATTTAAGTTTATAAAACACTTTACACATAAATCTACCCTGCAGGGACTGACTCATTAGAAGTTTTGGGCTCTGCCATCTTGCCCTGGCACTAGAATCCCTCCCACCCAGCTCTTTAAGCAAGAGATGGGCCGAGGCTCCTCCTCCTGAGCTGCCTTCCTGTGGTTCTGCTTCACACCTGGGATGCAAAATGTGCTGAGTGTTTTGATGTCAAGAGCAGAATACAAGGATGGTGAAAAAAAACAGCTTCTTTTTGACAGGGCACTTTCCTTTGGTTTATTAGTTGCTGTTGAGCATCTTCTCGTGGATAATTGAGAACAGAGTCTAGTTGAGGTACACTGTCCTTGCCTAGAAGCCTATTGGTAACCTTTTGCAGTCTCCACAGAGCCTTGCATCTGCTGAAAAAACTATCATAAATCCTCTCTCAGTTCATTTTCTCATTATACTCTCTGGGCTTGGGAACACTGTTAACAAAGGATATCTTCTGTATTTTACCTCCCTATTTGTACCTCTGTGTCATTTCCCCACTTTTGGGTGACCTCTGTGCTGACTCTGACATCTCTCCTCTAGTCTTTGTCCAGTGTTAATTAGCTTCCTCCTTAATGTTTGTCTTTGGAGTGTGCGGTGATGAGCTCGTGTTTAATAATGCCATTTTTCAGAAGCACTGTTATAAGATGTCCTCTTTTAGGAGTAGGTAGAAAGGCACTAAACACTTTTATCTTGTGCTTAATCCTTGTCTGTCTTCCTCCAAAACCTTCCGAGGTGATAAAGTGAGGCACTGGAGCCCAAGACAAAGGGAGATGGCCAACAGCAGACCAGTCTCAGTTCTTTGGATGAAAGTCCAAACGTGAGGAAGATGCAATGTATAGAAGTTGAATCATCTAGAATTACAGCCTCTTGGGATCATTTAAATAGAGACAAACCACATTGTGTTTCACATTGGCCTTGTTTGTATTCAAAGGACAAACAGTCCTTCTGAAAGCTACATTATATACAGTGAACTATTTTCTAGAACAGGGAATGGCATATTTCATTACAGAAAAAATTCTTTCAAAGGCATTTTATTTAAATTTGATACTTTAAAAGTTTTAAATGGAGAGAAAGAAATGCCTCAAGAATAGTGGTAGGTGATTTAGATAATAACTTCCTTTACTTCTTTTGCCTGAAAGCTAAACAAACCAGATACCCAGAATCCCTTTATACTCAGTAATGCTTGATAGAAGGAAACCTACTTGAAGTTAGTACTTCTCACACCAAGACTTAAACATCACTTGGCTGGCATTGCTTACGAAGGTATAAATTCAGAATTCCTTTACCTGGCCATTTATTTATTTTTTTTTTTAATTTTTTTTTATTTTATTTTATTATTTTTGTGTGCGTGTACCGTCAAATCAGATCTGACTGGTACAGGAGGAGATTAT
>NW_006399863.1:3024734-3035417 GCF_000299155.1 Elephantulus edwardii | reverse complement strand
GATTATCCCTCCTTCCCCGGCAGAGCATCTGGTGGATTCGAACCATTCGCCTCTGGGATTGTAGTTGCAGCTCCTTGCCACTAGGCCACCAGAGCTCCCCTGGCCATTTAATTAGGCAATAAAAATTTTTCTTTACCTGCTTTTCTTTGCTTAGTTTGAAAGTTTTCCTTTTCTCCTGTTACTCACTTAATGGAAATTGTGACGCACACACACCCCCCTTTGTTAGAAACAGATAACAAAATTATGACTTCTGGTTTTTGTTTTGTGTTTGTTTTGTGGTGTTTTTGTTGGTGTTTGTGTTTTTTTTTAACTCTCTGGCCAAAAAATTGCTATAAAGAATCAAGGCAACTGTAAAGACATCTTATTATGAGTGTAATTTACTTTTATCCTCCTTAAAACAGAAGACCTGATTTTTGTCCGAGTAATAAATAGGGCCTGGTATATAAGCCTGCCTAGAAACCTAACTTCAGACCCATTAAAATGTTGAGTCTGCACACTCTTTTTTTCTTTGCCTTTAGTATGAAAAGACACAGACTGTACTCTCAGAGCTGAAGTTGAAGTATGAAATGACTGAGCAGGAAAAGCAATCAATCACAGATGAGCTCAAACAATGTAAAGACAACCTGAAGCTGCTCCGAGAGAAAGGAAATAATGTAAGTCTTTGCAAACCTGGCTTCGCTTTGCTTGAAAGGCAAGTAAAGGCCCTGAAATGGATTTTCAGAGGATTTGGGAAACTAAGGGCCTATACTTCAAATAAACAAAGCTTTTCATTGTGGAATTCCATGATGGAATTGCTGTGCTAAATTTTTAGTAAGAATTTGCCCCTTTAACGTTTATCCCTTGAAAAGCCTGAAGGCTGCCTGGAAAAAGAGCCTTGTTTGCAAGAAAACACCTTACCCTAGGAAAGATCTTCCCAGAATGACGTCTCACCATCATCTGTCTGCTATTATGAGGTTTTCCCCCCATACTCAAAGTAAAGCCCCAGGAACCCACCTAATGAGAGTTGACCCCTTACACTTTACAGTATCAGAAAACAAAAAAGATTTTCCACTTTGTACTAATGAAGATGTGTGTACTGAACACACATTCCTAAAATATTCAGGGTCTCTTTTTAGGAAGTATTTGGTCAATTTCTGTATGACTTCTTGAGTAGTTTGCCTATTTGTGACATTTTAGTATGAATTGAATAGTTTGATTTTATAAATTTTGGTAGAAATTGAGCTCAAGAATTTTTTTCCTTCCCAGAAAGAAAAGAGCCCTTTGAAAAATGTTCTACTAAATAAATGTTGCGTTATGTGTTTTGGTTATCATTGCCCAGTGGGCGCTAACCATTGGATGTTCAGTGTGGTTGGTTGTACTTGGTTTCTTTCAAGCCCCTGTCATGGCTTGGACACTGCAGTGAGTGTGGGTCACACGCTTCCTGTGGAGGAAGACACTCTGCTTGGCTTGTAGCACACGTAATGAAACAGTGATGTTGCATGGCCAGCCAGTTACACCGCTGCACACTGAGTGCTCATGAGTCGTGTCCAACTGTCCTTCAATAAGAAAAGTCTTTGTTTACAGACAAGAAAGACTGTGTGGGTTAGAAACCTGTTAGAAGTTAATGTGATGTGGCAGCTTTTTTGCTAAACAAACATGGATGATACTTACTTTTAAAATGTAGTTTATAGAGCTCTTCTGAAATCAGATCTTGACAGTTTAGTTACTTTACTCTTTTGTGTTAATTCAGACCTCTGATTTTGGAATTTCAGTCCAATTTCTGCTAAATTAACTTATGAAGACATCTAGCATACTCAGAATAGATTTTCTAAAATGACCTTTTAAAATGTAGACTTGTTATTATTATTTATAAATATTTCACCTGTGAGGTGAATTTTCCCTAAACTATTATGTTGTAATAATAGTTGTCATAAAAATTTTCTTGCCATTTTAAAAATGAATTCGTTCCCAGTAGCACAGCTGAAAGCTCTGAGATTCAGCTGTCTATCCTGTACACACAAAATGTTTATTGTACATTGTGTTAAGTCTCTTGGAGGGTTTAGGAGACCCACATACGCAGGGCATTTATTTGTGAGTTTGAGGATAATACATCTTACAGGCAAAAGAGTTTTGAAGGAGTGATAAAATAAGCCTTCACTGTTTCTCTATATGGAACAAAAATAATATATTATCAAGCAGAGCATCAGTTAGTGAAGTCTTATCATTACTCTGTCTTAACATTTTATATTCCATTAAGATGTTAAGAACACTGCCCACTGCCTCAGCTGGTCCTTTTAACACCAGTAGTTTGCCAACTTTTATACCAGAGGTCATCATTCTGAATTATGTTAGATGTCTTTAAAATATGTGAATCATTGCAAACCTGATTGCCAGTACATCTGTTACCTCAGTCTTTGTACCCCCCTCCTTCTTGCCCCCTTGGGGTCTAAATCATCTTTTTTTTTATTATATATACAGCATAAAATGATTTTATATCCCTTCCCTTCTTTAGCCTTCCATATTACAACCCGTCCCAGCCGTATTCATCGGCCTATTCCTGGCTTTCCTGTTTTGGTGTTTCGGTCCATTGTGGTAGAGAAAGGTACAAGCACTATTGTTGAGTCCTTGTCTGTTCGTCCCCGTCACCTGTTTGTGCCATATTTGTAATATAGTGCATGGCAAAACCACCTAGGTATTTGCTACCTGAAGCAAACCCTTCATTTAGTACGCCATGTGTTGTGTCACACCAGTGAACTGAACAGTCAACTAATCACATAACATGCTGTCTTGTTCCCTTTGTAGCAATGCTAACCATGAATTAATTCCAACCTAACCAGTTGTTAAAATGTGTTCGTTTTTTTTTAACCAAGTCTTTGTCTCTAGCAAACTGGAGTAAACTATGAATTACTGCAATATTAGTACTGTCTCCCAATTCTATGTTTATCAGATTTGAATAAGAAATGAAGAGTTTGCATCTTTGACCTTTTTTAGCCAGCTTTCTTCCCCTTCCTCTCTTTCCTCTTCCTATCCATGGTGTAGATTCTGCGTTTCAGTCTTTTCCCTACTTACACCGTGGCTCTGAAGACGAAAAGCATTGAGATTGATATGGACCATTCATTCTTTGGCTCACAATCTCAACCCTACTGTTCGCCACCTACATGTGAGATACATACCTATCATACAGCTTTCTGTCCTTGAACTACAATATAGAAATATTTCTTAAAAAACCAAGTGAAGTTAATTCTGTCAACCAAAACCATTTCTTGTCATCAAACCCTCTAAAAGATAACGAGGAATAGTCTACCCACGCTTGCCTCTAACTGGCAGGTGTGTAGTGCAGTATATCAGGTAATCATTGGCCACATGGTTTACCACAATTGTCAAACAGGCAAGGTCCCTGATAGCCCTTCTCCATCCATTTTTAGTCTGTGGTTTGAAATTAGAGGATCAAAAACTGTGCTGTTTTCTTTCTATCACTTCACCAACCCATTGCGTGTGTAAACTGGTCCCAACATGTGAATCTGGCTTTCATCATGAAATAAACATTTTAGGCAAAAAACATACTGGAGGTGTCTGCATATTAGTCATGTTGGAATATAAAGAGAAAGAAGTAAATAAAGAAGCCTGAACCAAAATTCTGTAAGTCACCATTAGATTCCAACCCTAACAAAGTTGAAAACAGCCAAAGATTTCCTTGGGGTATGTAGGCTTGCTCACAGTGGTCCTCTGAAAGGTTCCTACTGGGATGACTCCCCTCACACCATCACTCCTCTGCCACTTTTTCTTTTCTTTTTAGAATTTTTTCTTACTGATGTGAAAGATATCCCCCCTCCCCCAATATTCTGTTGTGTATCCAGGACTCTCTGGAACCAGGGGACTAATAGGTATGAAGAGAGAGGGGAGAATGTGATATTGACTCTTGGTTTCTTTCCACACAGAAACCCTGGCCCTGGATGCCCATGTTGGCGGCCCTGGTGGCGGTGACAGCCATCGTGCTGTACGTGCCAGGTCTGGCCAGAGCTTCTCCATGAGAGTGTCCTTGAGTCCGTACACCGTCCTCCCTCTCGAAGCTGGCACCACACTCATGCTGGGGACAAACAGAACCATTTTCTTCCTTTTTACCTCTTAAAGCAGCAGATGTGCAAGAATGCAGCCGTAGGGCCATTGCTTTAAACTCTATAAAATGTATCTGTCTATAAAGAGGATATGAAATTGTGACTTTATTCTACTGTAAGCAATAATTTGCTTGCAATTTTTCATGTAATTTTTACATTAGGGTGTTGAGATTCTGAATATTATGGTGGCCTAAAGTAGGCTTCTTGGTACACCAAAATATTTATAACATTAAATTTATGGGTATTTTACTCTGAATTCTGACAACCAGATAATTCAATTTTCTGATTCGATAACTTTACCTAAACCAAACAACATCGTACGTACAGAGAGAGGCCCTGGGTGCTCAGTGCCTGTCAGTTTGAAATATATTCACATATATATATATTTTTTTTACATACTTAATGTCATTTTTACTTATAAAACCACTGAGCTATTGGGAACAAGATTTAGAGACAATTATTTGGGTGTTTTTGTTTTGTTAAAGGAAAAGTTCATTTGGAAAAGATTCTGTTACAGTGATAATTTGGGAAATATGTTCAGCCTTAAGACGACTTAAGATGTGGAGGACATCAACTTTGAAAAACTTTCCATGAGAGTGTGTATTTTCTTGAGCAAACAGAAGTATTTCTGGGAGCAAAAACATAGTAATTACACCATTTCAGTGCAGTAAACCAAACTGTTGAGTCAATTGGAATGTAACTTATTAAACGTCATGTATTTAAAGAAATCTTTTCTTTAAAACCAAGTTACTTTCTCTCATACAGCATTTTAGAAAGCATGCTTTCCCCCTCTTCCCCCCCCCATTATCTGTTCCTCCAAGCATGTTTAATTGAAGAAAGAATATCTCTTTAGAAAAGCTTTTATTGACTTAATTTGGTTATGATGTTACGGAGCTAATTAATGTTCAAAAAGAGTTGTTGATACCTACCTATCAACACATTTCCTCGTTGGGTATGCAAATGGTTCTTTTCTTTTTATTGTTGTTAATTGGGGCGTTCTGTTAATGAGAAGCACTATTTTCCAAGATTATTAGTGCTCCATGCACAACAAGGCACCTAGACACTGCTTGATAGTATAAACTTAAAACACAGAAGTGAAAGTCTAGCTATGGTTTTGTGCAGCACCACAGTAATGTCAATAAAGTTTATTTAGGTCATAAAATGTTCTAAGGTTTCACATAGTTAAATTTTCAGTCGATAGAGACTGGGAGAGAATGTCAGTGAATTGACTTGAATGTTCTGTGGCTATCCACAGGTCTAGCCAAATACTGAAATAGGAGTTTAGGATATAATTTGCTTCGTGATGTTTGACAAGTCATTGTTTATACTTTAAGGGTTATATATTTTAAGCAATTTGAATTTGCTCTTGGGAAGATCACTAGGTTTATGGAGGAATTTGCCACAAATGACTTGTAGAAAATACTGTCATATAATTCATATCATCATTTTCTGTTGCAGGAAGCCACTCCACCACAGATTGCTAATACGCCAGTGGTACCCAGTACCTCTTGTATATAGGTTATTGCAAATATTGTTCTGAAATGCTTAACTTCAGAATTACATTTTTTAAAGTAAATAATTGTTTTAAATCTATTTTGTAAAGATATAAAAGTACAATAGAATTTCTGGAGTACAGATTAAACTATTTGCACTAACACACGTGATGTGCATGATTTAATAAAATAACTTTACTCTCCCTATGCATGTTTGAGTTGGATATCATTGAAGTGCTGACTCTGCTATTGGATCAGTAACAGTCTTTTCTTGAAATGACTCTATGCAACATAACATACAGTTGGTGTTCTTCAGGATTTAAAAGAAAACGCTGAGCTGTTTCCTCTAGATTTTATTAGCCTTTTATTTAACTTACTACTTTAATTTCATTTCCCTTTCACTGTGGTTATTGTTAAAATAGTGAGTGTATGAGTCACTTGCCAGACATGTCTCTTTAAATGTAGGGTCTAGTATCAATATTTACTTTATTCAAATGGAACAAATGGGTTTTTGTAGTTACTGCTAGTTTTTCTCAAGGATATAAATGAACCTATTCATAAGCAATATCTCTAATTTTACTGCGCTCACTTCCAGGTTAAATAAAGGTAGGATTATTCATTGTTAATGATAGGGTCATTAAGAAATTTAAAACATAGTCATTAAGAACTGAACAATCATATAATGGCACATTTAAAAATCACTCAAAGGTGCTACGTGGCGGAATCAGAAAATGAAAAGAGCATGACATTTAAGGTTAAACAAATCCATATGGGCATTTTGACTCAAACTTTTATCAGCTATCAGCAAAATAACACTCAACCTTTTTGGAGTTTCCCATTTCCTACCTATGAAATTAAGGGCATAATATCTGCATTTTGGTGCTACTATGAAAAATAAAAAGATCATGTATGTGAGATACTATTCGAATGATAAATAAGTTACTACATTTAATGTCGAAGAAATATTACAAATATTAAAGTTTTCGGTGAACTAGTACATCGATTTTAAATGAATTGACTATTGTTATGACTCTTTATGTGTGTATGAATGAAATAAGACTATAATGTAATGAGTCCCCAGAAAGCATCGCTAGTGACAGGCTCTTACCGACGTCCCCTTCACAGTTGTCTCTTTGGGAAATACCATGCTTATTTTGGTTGTGAGCCAGTTGGCCACAATGGTTTTTAAATTCCCACTGTAATTGCCCTTACAGCTGGCTTGAGTCACGTGTGACAGTTGGTATACAGTCAGGGGCTTCCAGCTCAAGACAGTGTTGCTCAGCGTCATCTCAACTTTTATCAATAGGCTTTGACTCCCTTTGACTTTGGGGTGGTTCTAGTAATTACATTGACTCTGAATTGACTCCAAAGGTTGGAAGTCTGCAAAAGAAGAAAAAAATGTGTACAAATCAAATGTGTTAAAAAAATGGGCATAGTTGCCATTATTATTTTTTTTTTAATCTCTGAACTTATTTACAAAATTGTGAGGATATTTTTGTGCACATTTTAACTTCCTGGTCACGCAAGGCAACATTGTCTGCAGCAGTGATGAGAAAACAATCCGAAATCCAGCAATGAGGTTTTGGTTGAGTAAAGTGATATTGCTCCTCTCCAGATGACTGTGTTAAGAAGAATGTGGAAAAATAGTCATACTGCATTAAATAAAAAATAGCTTATCAGTGTATTATGACTATATATCACAGAAGACATGTGGGTGTATAGCTTTGGTTTGAAGTGAGTGGACTTTCAGAGGTTTACACAGGGACTCCATAGTCCTTTTATCTCTGGGTAAGTATGAATGTGAGTAATCTCTGGTTACTTTTCTTTTTTCCTTTTTTTAAATTTTATTTTATTTTTATTATTTGTGTGTGTGTCGTCAAATCAGATTTGACTGGCACAGGAGGAGATTGTTCCTCCTTCTCCAGCAAAGTATCTGGTGGATTTGAACAGCATACCTCTGGGATTGCAGTACAGCTTCTTGCCACTAGGCCACCAGAGCTCGCCAACTTTTCAGTAGTTACTTTTGTAAGTTATTTTGTATTACATTAGGGAAAAATTTACTGGAAGATTGCAAATTGGTTTCCTAAGTTAAATGAGTGTTTAATTTGCCGAAGAATTATTATTAGTTGCTGTTGAATTGGTCCTCACTTCATAGTGACTCCATGCACAAGGGCTCAAGATGCTGCCCAGCACTGCACCTTCCCAGGCCCATTGGCAACTCAGACCATTGTGCTCCAGAGGGTTTTCGGTGACTGGCTGTCCAAAGTCCACGGGTTCTGCTGACTGACAGTTGTTCATGATCATAGCACCATGTGAGCCTCCACTTACAGATGCACACTGGTGAATCTCCTCTGTGGAAAGTGACAGTTCTACCACTGACTCACCGTCACTACCCCCAGGACACCTTAAGAGATGAATTTGTTACTCAGAAGCACTTTTAAAAAGAAAAAAAAAGTACTTTCCCTACTTGGAGTCATAATAGTAATTATGTATGATAGTTGTATTTATTGGTAGAATTTTTAACAAATAGTAATAGTTTTAAAGTTGAGAAACAAGTTCATTTCTTCTGTGAGTCACGTCAAAGTGTCTCTCGGCTTCAGTAGTATCCTCTCTAAGGTGCTATGTTAGGTGCTAGCAATACTTGGTCTCTACTGTCTTAAAGCTTTTGGTCTAGAAAAGAAATGCAGGCAAAAAAACTGTCAGTTACAGTAACTGTGTAACAAAGAGCCCAGGACCATAAAAGAGGACGTTTTTGTCTCACCTTCAGCCACCAGCCATCCAAGTTAGGACATCTGGCTGTGTTTCCCTCTAGGTGGTCAGAGGAATAGGAATGTTTTTTTCTTGAAATACATGGTTTGGAAGCATTAAGATTGGAGATTGATATTCTCAGATAAAGCCTGTGAGTGGGGAATATTTTTGAGGCTTGTGGACTGTCCTGGAATTTTGCCCTATTAAATTGTCTACACTGTACCTTGCAGATACATGGACATGCATTAGGTAGGTCAGTAATAAATCCCTTGCTTGAGGAGTCAAATGTTCACCATGTTTTTATGGCATGTGTTTATCGTGTGTGACTTACTTAAGATTAAGACTTTCAGCCCAGCTTTAATGATAGATGCCTTGTTATCCTGTCATGAAAGGAACTGACATAAAGCCAGTAGACAGACAGGAGCATTGTAAATAAGGACCATTAGGGACATGGAAGTAGGAGCAGGCAGAGCAAGGTGTTCGGGTTGGCCATCACCTTACCATTGTCTCTAGAATTGGACAGGATATGTACAGATATCTAGATTTCACTTAGCAGATACCGAAATTCCCACCATATGTTGTTGGAGGAGGAAATATTTCTATACATATGAACACACTCATAGGGCCTTCAAGTCAGTCTTGACTTAGGGCAGTCTTACATTATATTCTATCTTATTAGACATGGAATTTAAAGTAGGCATCCTGCTTGAACAACCTTCCTTTTCCTCTTACATGACAGGAATCCTCTCCCTAAAAAGTTGAACATCCGTCCTCTTGGATGGAGTTGAAAGAAAGGAACATTAAAACCTTGAGCACTTCTGCCTTTGTATCCCAACTCCCTCCCTAAATTACTTCTCAGTCTATAAAATTTTTGTCGTTCTAGTTTGGGTTGGAAACTTGCTCTGATGTAATTAGCCTATGCATCATTTATCACTTTGTACTTGTACTCTGGCTAAGAGTTGATGTGTTTTCGTTTAGTTTTAATTTTTGAGTGAGAGTTTACAAATCATACTTCTTACAATCATACATAGACATTTGGTTTTATAACATGAATTACCATTGATTAATTACAAACTAATGACAGTATTAGTGGTTTAGTGGTAAGGAATTGTACTGCCAGCACAAAGATACATGGTTTGGATCCACAGATGCTCTGAGGAACAAAGATGGGCAGTGTCTTCCTTTAGGATTTATTGCCTCTGAAAACCCACTGTGAGTTAGCTATGAGTTGATTCTGACTCAGCAGTACACAACAACTGTCAGAGCTCTGGTGGCCTACTCATAAAGAATTTCCTGGGCAGCGCAAAGGCATGCAGTTCAAATCCACCAGCTTTTTAGTGGGAGAAAGATGGGCAGTCTTGTCTCATGTGATTTATTGCCTCTGAAAACCCACTGGAGGGTCCACCATGTGTTGGTTCCACCTCAGTGCACAGAAGCACTCAGAGTTGACGTGTTTTCAATATTCTTAACTATTTTCCCCCCTAAAAATGTCAGTGTCTTAAGACCTGATCTTATTTTCTTGAGCAAACTAAATGTCGTGTGATTAAACATTCTAATTAGGAGCTCATGTAATGTAAATAATAAAATCCTATTTTAAGAAACCGTTGAGAAGAGTTTATTCAGTTATGTAGTTTTGATAGGGTGGGGAACAGTTTGTACTTTAAAATTACGTACTGTGTGCTGTGTCCACGCAGGGCTCTTTTACCACTAAAGATGAGTAAGGGCTGATGTCTTCTGGAATGCATAGATGTCTGCTCAGATCATCTGTCTTAGAATACATAAAATGCATTCCTTTTTGTACCCTCATTTAAGGGAGTTCTGTTGGCCTAATTGTAAGGACTTGCACTGTCAACCCAAAGGCACTCGATTCAAATCCATCAGCTACACAAAAATGGACAATTTGTAACCTCTGAAAACCCACAGGAGGGTCAGAGTCAGTCCCAGCTCAGTAGCACATAACAACCACCTCATTTATAGCAAGACTTTTTTTTAAAGGTGTTTCTTTTTTTTTTATGGTTAGAATAATACACACAAAACGTGTAACACAATAACACTGACTACAGTCTTCAGATTGTGCAGCCATTCTCACTGACCTTTTCCAAATTGGGGAGCCCTACAAGGATGATTAGACTTCATCTCACATATTTTGGGTGTGTTACCAGGAGAGATCCGTCTCTAGAGACTATTTCAAAATTATATTCTTCTCTTGTAGCGTACGCCAGGGATATGTCCTGTCTCCGTACCTTTCCAACCTGGATGCAGAACATATTATCCAGGAGGCTGGGCTCTATGAGGAGAAATGTGGGGTCAAGATTGGTGGAAGATCTATCAACAATCTGCGTTATGCA
>NW_006399863.1:3022737-3024049 GCF_000299155.1 Elephantulus edwardii | reverse complement strand
ACAGGACAGAGCGGAGTTTAGGGCTGTTGTATATAGAGTTGCTATGGGTTGCAAGCGACTCAGTGGCACATGACAACAACTTGTAGCAACGATAAACAAGCTGTAGACAGTCCAAAACAAGAAATTACTGAGAGAATGTATTTTTATTACGGTTTTTCAGAGTAGACAGTTTTCTTAAAACTCTGAATTTTCAGTCTCCCATTTGAAGAGCTAAGGGAGCAGTTTTTTTAGACTCTAGGCAAAGTGCATTTCTCACAGACTATCTTCCTTCCTCCATTCCTTCTGTTGCCCCCTCTAGACTACAACCTCCAAGAAAACAACAACTGGGTCTTTACTTCCTTTGATATATATCTAGAGTTGAGTACAGTACCTGGCACGTATCAGATTCTCAGTATGTATTGGATAAAGGGAGAACAAAGTGTAGAGGTAGATGTGTCATCTGCACTTTCTAGTTGTAATTTCTAACTTTCTAACAGTAATCTCTTGGTGGTCCTCTGATGTGCCTTCTGGTCTGGAATATAATTGGTCAGTGACAGTGAATACTCTAGTTTAATGAAGGTAATGACTCCCACCTGGTTGTGGTAGAGAAACTTGTCATTCTACAAATATTTAACGTGCTAAGCCATAGTCTCTTCACTCACCATGCATCTGAGAGCTGGACAGTGAATAAGAATAAAAGAATTGTTGGTGCCTTTGAGTTCATGTTGGCGAAGAATATTGAATATCCCATAGATTGCAAAAGAAACCAAATAACTCTGTCTTGGAGAAGGTACAGCCCAGTGCACCTTGGATGCAAGAATGGCAAAGCCTCGTGTCTCATGCTTTGGACGTGTTGTTAGGAGAGGCTATTCCTTAGAAAGGAAGAGGGTGAGTGACCTCCAACAAGATGAACTGATACAGCAACTATAGCAATGGCCTCAAGTGAAATTGTGAGGATGGCACAGGATAGGACAGGAATCCGGTTTTTTCATAGGGTCACTATGAGTTCTGCACTTGACTCAGGACCCTAACAACAGTATGTACTTAGCATCACAGTGATAACAATAGGACCTAGTTTTTCAACAGTGACCAGGTGAAGAGATACGCATTTATGTTCTTCCTTGTTTCTGTAAGGTTTAAAGATAGCCAACACACACCACAACAAGATAAAGGTAAATAATCCAATAGAAAAATGGGCACAGGGTATGAACAGGCACTTCACCGAAGACGACATTCAGATAGCTAACAAACACATGAAGAAATGCTCAAAATCCCTAGCCCTAAGAGAGATGCAAATTAAAACAACTATGAGATATCATTTCACCCCAGTCAA
>NW_006399863.1:2995342-3021712 GCF_000299155.1 Elephantulus edwardii | reverse complement strand
AGAGAGAATAGTGCAACAATGAATGAATGGAAACCCAAAATCTCTGTAAATGTTTATGAAAATTAATAAAATATAGGGGGGAAAACGCCAACACAGATCCCTAAAATATGAATAGGATATTTGGAATAGACAGGTGAAGGAAAAACAGGAAGATAAAATTGAGCTAATAATGAGGGCCAGTTACCCCCAACTACCTTGTGTTCATGGCTCTAAACTTTCTATGAAACCAAAAATTCTGGTTCATTATCAAACATGGTGTCTGTCAGATTAACAACAAAGTACTAAAGAGTACAGAAACGAAATAAGACTGCACAGCTTTTTTCCAAATGCATACTATGTTTTCTTGGGTTTTTTCCAAAAGTATTACAGATAGAAGAAAGATGATTACCATTTATCCAGAAGGAAAGAGTAAAGGACAGTTAATTATGTTATTTGCTAGTGTGTGTTCGGTAAATCGAGTGCATTTGATGAACCTAACACTCTTTGTTGATGAAAATCCTAAAAAAGACCTACAGGAGGAGGGGAGTTTCTCAGTATGATTCAGGTCATATATGGAAAACCAACATTGTACATAAGGACAAAAGACTGGGCTGTGTCCCCTTGAAATAGGGGACAAGACAAAGGTGCCAACTCTCACCACTTCTATCAACATTGTATTAGAAGCTGTAACCAGAGCAGTGAGACAAGAAAATGTACACAGATTGGAAAAGAAGTAGTAAAGTTATTTCCATTCACAGTTTCACAGTTGATGTGATCCTGTAGGAAAAAATAAAAGTACAGGGTCAACAACCAAAGCAGTTGGGTTCTTATATGCCAGCAATGAGGTGTCTGGAAGTTTAATTAGGGAAACAATTCCAATTACACCTAGGTACAGGTCTTAACTCATGAAGGTACAGGGCTCATGAAGGGGTAGATGAAAACTGTAAAACACTACTGAAGGAGATTTAAAAAATAAATGGAAAGAGATTCCGTCTTCAACTCCATGTGGGTTCAAAGCCATCCCGAAGGGGGAAAAGGAAAAAAAAAAAAACAAACAACCCTTTTACGTAAGTAGAGAAACCAGTCCTCAACTATACAAAAAACAACCACCGTTGTTGGTTCCAGTTTGCATCCCTCCCTTCATGGGTTTCTGGGATTCTGAATCTTAACAGGAGATTGACCATCTCTCTCTCAGTGTGGCTGGTGGTGTCACACTGCTGGGCTTTCAGTTTGCAGAACAATACATTATGCACGACTCCACCAGAGGCTCCTCTGGAAACACTGGACACCCCAAAGAGCTCAGACGTGCAGGAAGGAACAAAGAATGGTTTGCACTTCCTGATTTTTTTTCCATTAAATATTTGACCAAGTTAAAGGTTCAGATCAATTCTTTAAAATTTTTATGATTTTACTAATTACAAAGTTACAGTTTTATTATAGATTTTCCCCCCACTTCCTGATTTTAAAACTTAACTCTGAACAGCTTATTGCCATCAAGCTGGATTTGTCATAGTGGGTTCCCAAGGCTTTAAGACACAGGAGTCTGCCCATCTTCTCATGAAGACTCTGTGAGTTCAAACCACCTTGGCCTTTGGGTTAGCAGTGCAACTTCCTATAGACTAGACCATCAGAAATACAGTAATCATAGTATCTGGTATGATAATCATACCAATGGAATAGAAGAGATTCTTCAATGCATAATGTTCAAGAAAAGTGGGTTTTCATATGCATGGGGAAAGTGAAGGAAACTTCTTGCCTCACTCCCTACACAGAAATTAAGTTCTAATTCCATTGTTGCTAGGCACCCTTGAGTTGACTACGACTCCTTGACCATCCTTAACACCAAGGAGAGCCAGTGAGATCACAAACTGGAATAAAACTTCTAAAAGGAGGTGCAGAAATACTGAGAGACTTGAATAGAAATATGTACTTGTTCATAAATAAGGCTCAATATGATAAAATATGTCAGTACCGTCTCTCATCAATCTATAGATTTAATATTCTACTGGGCCTTTTATTTGGATTTAACATAAATTTATGAGGAAGATGTAGAAATTTCTATGAACTGCAAAAGGAAAACCACAGACTTGCTTCATTAAAATTAGTAATAAACTAATGATTTAGATTATAGTGGTAAGATAAAAAGATTGGGGGGGGGAACCACTTCAAAAATCACGCTATGGGAACTTTTTCCAAAAAAACAAGACAAATAATGTCATGACCTTATAATTGGGTAAACTTAAGAAGTAAAGAGAAATTCAACTAAATATTAAAAACTTGGACAAAAATAAATCTTATTATGGAATGCTTAGAAGAAATGCCTTTACCTCATTCATCATGTCCCTTTAATATCATTTCAGCTGTTTTATAATTATTGTTTGACATTTAGAGATAATAAGTTTTTATTATATTGTTATAAAGTAAAATCCTTGTTGTCAAATTTATAAGTACTGTGATTTTTAGCTAGGGCGCTCTGGTGGCTTACTGGTAAGGAATTGTACTGCCAATGCAAAGGACCATGGTGTGAATCCAGTGTCTGCTCTGCACAAGAAAGACAGTCTCCTCCTGTGAGATTTACTTCCTGTAGAGGGTCAGCTACAAGCCAGTTTGTACTTGATGGTACACGACAACAACATGCATTTAACTAAATCTATTTTCATAAATAGAAAACATTAGGATGTTAACATGGAAAAGTAAAGTGAATGAATGGTTTTCCAAATAGTGATTTAAGAGGAAATGCCATCAGTGTGATACAAAGTCTTTACAATTGTATTATTTTCATCTACTGATTAAAAATTGCAAAGAAAAAAAAACCTAACAATTTTGTACAATTAAAACCATATAGGGGAGCTCTGGTGGCCTAGTGGCAAGGAGCTGCAACTACAATCCCAGAGGTGCACGGGTTCGAATCCACCAGATGCTCTGCCGGGGAAAGAGGGACAATATCCTCCTGTACCAGTCAGATCTGATTTGACGGTACACACACACACAAATAATAAAATTTTGAAAAAAACAAAACCATATATTGGTTGGGTAAGGAGAAGCTTTTGTACAAAGGAACATTTTAAAAGTTAAACTGAAAGGTGATACTTGCAACATATATGACAAAAAGACTGTCTTCCCAAATAATAACCACAATCTGGTAGGAAATATCCTAGATTATAAACTAGCAATTCTGAGTAAAATAATCCATGTAGCCAATAAAATATAAAAAGATCTCTCAAGAAAAGGCAAACTGCAACACCTTAAATTTATTTTGTCACACTTCACATGCTGGGGAAAAATAGAAAGCATGACAGTGTGATGTGTTTGCAAAGGTGTTGAAAACCAAGACATATTTATTCCAAGCGAGATGGTAACTTGATATGGCCACTCGGGAGAGCAATTGGACAATGTTTAGCAAAACTGGGAATGCATAATACTTTGCCCCTCTACTAGTTATAATCACCAGAGAAACCCCGCTGTGTGCAGAAGGATCATTGTTCATAGAAACTGTGTTAGTGAGAGCAAACACTCAGAAACCACCATCTGATAGCCGTCCCCAGAGGCTGGGGGGCTATGTGGGAAGGAGAAATGGGAAAGAAACCACAGCTTTAACTGAAATGAATGTTTTCTTTAAAAAAAAAAACACACCACAAATGTGGCAATTTAGTATTTGTTAATTTGGTGTGAAAAGTATGTAGGTGTTCCCTCTATCCCATGTGTTTTTTTTCTCCCCTTCTGCTTTTGCATTTAATGAGAAGAATGTTTCTGTTTTGTTCCTATTGTTTCTGGACACAAACATTCTGTAAGTGGTATGCTTTACTTGTGCAGACCCACTGTGACCAGGGTGCTAACAGGAGGAACAAAAAGTTACCTTTCTTTTACCTCTTTAAAGTTGTTTTAATTGCATTTTCTAAAACAGTTTTGCTCCCAGAATGCAGCTGTCCTTGTGAACAAAGAATGCATATCTGTCTTGTGTCTCTGAGACGTGCACACACACTCTCAACTCTGTGTGTGTGTGTGCGTGTGTGTGTGTGTGTGTGTGTCTGTGTCTGTCTGTCTGTCTGTCTCTGTCTTTCTGTCTTACTTTCATCACTTGATCATCAGCTAAGGAGCCCACTGACTCAAATTTAAGTCCTTGGCCATCAGACCTTCCTATGTACTCAGCTACCACGTGCTTCTAGATAAGCCCAATTCAGGTCTTCAAAACATCAACTGGGAAGTTGTTGGCTGGGGCCACCATTTCTTTTTTTTTTTCTATAATTATATTTTATTAATTTTCATAAACATTTACAGAGATTTTGGGCTTCCACTCATTCATTGTTGCACTATTCTCTCTACCCTCCTCCCAGTTTGTTCTTGTCCAAATGCCACAGTGCTTGTCAAAGCCAGTTCTGATTAATCTTCTTTGTCAGTGTGTCCTTTGCCATTCCCTATCACTCCTCCCTGAGAGAGACTTCACCCTGAGTCATAAGGAAAAGGGGATGGCGTATTCTCTTAGCTACTTCCTGCTGAAAAAGGACGCTGTGGGTTTCAGGGTGAAGATCTTCTCTCACTACTCTAAAGGGCCCCTTTGGCAGTAGGAAACACATAGACTATTATGGAGATTGATTTTGGAATTTAGATGCACTCTTATTGATTGTGCTTGGCTGTACATGTTCATATCCTTGAAGATGTATCATGGGGGTGTTGCAACCTAGAAGACACAAATTTGACTAACAAGTTATAAGTACATGAGTCCAAAAATTATGGAAAAGTAAAAGAAAAGATTCTTTCATTGTTTTACAAACCCTCCCCTAGGTCCCCTCCACCATGTAGCCCTCGCTCTAGTCTCCTGTGATGACAGAAATACCCAGTTATATCTCTCTTTTAAACGGTTCTCTCCCTCCTCTGTTTCAGTGCAGTATACATTATTGAACCCATCTTACTCAGTCTCTCCCCAACCCCAAGGACAGTCCCATTCTACAACAGTGGCATCATGTAATATTTGTCCTTTTGTGACTGGGATATTTCACTCAGCATAATGTTCTCCAGAGTCAACCATTTTGAATAATATTGCATGAGTTCCTTGGTTTTTAATGCAGCCTAGTATTCCATTGTGCGAATATACCACAGCTTCTCTAGCCATTCGTTTGTTGATGGGCACTTAGGTTGTTTCCAACTCCTTGCTATTGTGAACAAAGCTGCAATAAACATGGGTGTGCATGGGGCCACCATTTCTATGATGAGCACCCCTAGCCGAGATGACATAGCATGTTACTTGAAGTGCTGCTAACAAAAGATTGGTGATTCTCCTTAGGACAGCAATGAGACACACTCCATCGTAAAGATTTACAGCTTCCAAAGCTGATGGAGCATCACTGAGCCACAAGTAACTGGAGGGCATTGGGTCCAGATTCTTGGATTAATGCTGTCTCTTCTGGTCCAGACTGCACAGTCCCCAGTGGGCATCAGGTTGGCTGAAAATCAGAGGACGTGCCTCTTGCCTCCAGCTGGTTTTATGCCATATGGACTGTATCCAAGGTCTTCTGAATTTTCAACAGAATCTGGATTTTTCTGTGTTCTGTCTCCAGATTAGAGGGGAGGAGAGAGTACACTGTGAGAGGCACATGAACAAGTCTGCAGGCTGGCAGCTAACAGCCTCTGCTCTGATCCGGCCTAAAACTGCAAGTCTCTGGAGAGACTTTGTGCTGTGAGAAGAGTGGGGTGTACCTAGGGTGGTCCAAGGAGGCAGGGTGGGGGTTTAGAATTAAAATGTATACACTTTTGGAGCTCTGGTGGCCTAGTGGTAAGGAGCTGCAACTACAATCCCAGAGGCAAATGGTTTGAAGCCACCAGATGCTCTGCCGGGCAAGGAGGGACAATCTCTTCCTGTACCAGTCAGATCTGATTTGACGGTACACTCCCACAAAAATAATAAAATAAAAAAAATTTTTTTTAAATGTATACACTTTTAAAAGGTAATACAGTGTTTGTGAAGGTGACTGTGACCCAGAAACCGTGCAGAACAGAGTAGAACTACCCACGGGGGGTTTCTATGGTGCAGTCTTTTCAGAAGCACCTTGCCATGCCTTTCCCCCTTAAGGCAGCTGGTGGATTCAAATTGCCTACCTTTTGGTTAGGACATGTAGCCATGACACCAGGGCTCCCTAGAGTACATATGATGTTCTCTCAGGTTTGAGTATGACCCTTAAGAACAAATCAAAACCTTGCCCATACTGTGCCATCCTGGCCGTGTTTGTCATGCTCCACCATTCAGCCATTGGCTCAGTCCATCTCTGAGGATCTTTGCTCTTACCCTCTACCCCTAACAACCAGAGCTCACAAGTCACAGGCACATTCCTCCAAACAGCCGAGTCTGCCCGAGACCTCAGATCTGCTCAGATGTTAACGACAAGCTTAGGGGGTCCCCACAGAACCCTAACTTCAGGCCTGATGGCTGCAAAGTTAAGGATTCTTTCAACCCCATCAGGATGATTTTGTTATGTAGCTAACTCATTGCTGAATCTCCAGGGGCTTTTCAGAGGCTGTAAATCCCATGGGAGCTGATTGTCCATCTTTCTCCCATGCAGCTCCTGGCGGATTTGAATTGCAAACCTTTGGGTGGGCAGCACAACTCCTTACCACTAAGCCACCGGAGCTTGGGCAGCCGTAAACTCATTGCTGTCCAGGGCTCCCCACCTCTCACCTGCTGTTCCCACTAATCAGATTCAATAGTTTGCTACAACTCCTCAGAACTCAAAAGTACTGTACTTTAAAATACAGTTTTATTATTTTATTATAATATAAAGGGTAACGTCAAGAGAGTTCCCAGCTTGGGGGGAGCCTCCATATCCCCTAAAAGGGACCTGGCATCTTCAGGTACATCCATTTCTGTCAACAATCAGGAAGCCCATGGAGCTTCGAGGTCCAGACCCTTTTGAGGACCCCACTACATAAGATGCTGAGACTGTGTCTCATAAACTTTGGACATGATATCAGGAGTGACTACTTTCTGGAAAGGGATAGCATAGTTGGTAAAGTTAAGGGCCCCTGAAAAAGGGGACAACTCTAGAGAGATGGATTGATGTTGTAGCCTCAACAGTGGGCTCAAACATGCCATCATTTATGAGAATGGCACAGGACCCATCAGTTCTGTCGCCGTGGGTCACTATGATTTGGACCCCACTTGACAGCACCTAGCAGCATTACATAGGATGAGTGCATCATACCCTGCCTCCCTGAGACGGGCTGATAGCCCTGGTCTTTCTGGTTTAGCTGGCCCTCACTCAGGAGGATGGATAGCATAACTCATCAGGTGTGGTCTGGAAGCCTTGCCTATGACATGCGGTACAGTGGGGAAATGCCACGGTTTGATGAGAGGTTCCCGAGCAGGAACCATGGACAGCCAAGAAAATAAGCAAGCCTTTCTTGGAGGGGGTGAAACCAAGTCTCTCCTTGGAGGCTAGGATTTTGACAGGTGGAGGTACAGCACTGGACAGGAAGACCCTGGATGAGATGGATTGATTCAGTGACTGGGGTAATGGAGGTAGGTGTGTTGGAGTCAGTGAGACCACCTCAGGGTCAGGCAAGCTTCAGAGCTGATGTGTATAGGGTCACTATGCAGGCAACTCAGTGACATATAACATCAGGAACCAAGAGCAAAAAAGAACCCAAAAAACAACTACCCAAATTCTTTGTCAAACCCAGAACCTTGGGGTTTGGAGCTATTTGGGTTGTGAACCTCTGTCAAATAGCAGATTCTTCAGCCTAGACTGGCTTTAGGAAAGTTGCAGCATTTTGCCCTTTTCTCACATCACCCTGAGCCACCACTGGAGACCACATGAACAGCTGGGCATCTGAGCACTTCCAATCCTAGCCAAGACCACCTTTCCGTGCTGCCTCCACCAGCCTCCCTCCCCTTGCAGCAGGGAGCACACACCACACTTGGTAGCGTTTCAGTGTGGGCTGCTTTTCAGTAGTGTCAGCATTTTATCATGCACCTTGCCGCTGGGGTCCTGAGACTGTCTCCTGATAACTCTGACCTGGATTGGTCCTGGTTCTGACGCCTGTACTCAGCTGTTCCTCTTCATTCACTGAAGCTCCCTGTCTAAGCAGGAAGAAGGTACAGTGAGCTGGCTCCTTTCTGTCCCTGTTTGCTTGACCAGGCTTCCCGCCATGCTATGCGCCTTCTGGAGCTGCCTCGATTTTCAGGACTCACAGGAATGGCTCTTGGAAGGATCAGTTACAAAGAGAGAAGTGGTGGTGAATCGTTCCAAACACTTTCCTGTCTGAATCCTTGGGGAGTATTAAATTTTGTTTTGTTTTGTTTTTCTTAGTTTTATTTTTTAATTGTTTTAAATTTTTGAACAACCGAATCATGATGGTGCAGCATCAAATCACTTCTCCGGGGAGCAGTCTGAGGAATGGAGAGCTTTGGAGACAGGCCTTGAGAGGCAGGAAAGATTTGGGCTTGCCGGGAATAGGAAGGCAGAATCTCTGGGTGATGCCGAGCATTAAAGCACTTGGCTACTCACCAAAAGGTCAAGTTTACCCAGAGGACATCTTTGAAGAAAAGCTAGATGACCTGTTATTAGGTGCCACCGAATTAAGTATGACTCATAGCAGCCCTATGAACAGCAGATCTGAACCCCGTCCTGTCCTGTGCCATCTTCACACTTCCTGACACACTAGAGTTCATTGCATCAGTCACTGTGTCAATGCTCCTGGTCGAGGGGCTTCATCTCCTTCGCCGACCCTCTACCTTTCCGAGCATCATGTCCCTCTCCAAGGAATAGCCCCTCTTAGCCATATACCCGAAGTCTGTGAAGTGAAGCCCCATTATTTTTGCCTCCAAAGAGCACTCTGGCTGCACCCTTTCCAAGATATCTATATAGATATATAGATATAGATAGATGATGATAGATAGATAGATAGATGATAGATGATAGCTATTTTTGTTGTTAACAGTACAGGAACGTTTGATGGTCTTCTTCCCAAAAAATTTTGGCCAATGAAAACCCCATAGAGCACACTTCTACCCACGGATGGGGTCATTAGGAATAGGAAGACATCACAGAGGAACATAGGATGTCTCCGGTGTGTGTGAGTTGGTTTCATGGAGCTTGGAGTTAGGTCTGTAGGAAGTTGGGGTGGGAGTGGGGGACACTGGAAAGAGATGAGATTTCACAATGGAGAAGGGAGAGGGAGAGGTGTGCCCTGTGCACAAAGGCCACCCACTGCAGGATTCCTGGTCGAAAGACAACTTGTCCCAAGGTGCGTGCACTCAAGGGTGTTTCTAGTTCTTTCTGCTCTTCCACCTCTTTCCCAGCCTCCTCCAGATATTCTCAAAACGCCTATCTCCCTGCTCTCAGCTCCTAAAGGAGTTTTTCTATGACCCTCTTCCCACCGTGAGCCCTTTCCACTCCAGGGTGGGATGGAAGCCTCTCTCCGTTCTGCTCCTGGTGTCAGGGCTGGGCCTCCCTCGTTGTCTCCGCCTAGCTCCTGCCCCCATCCCCGGGAGGCCTTATCTGTGGTTTCCAAATCCTCCCCAGCTTGACCTCTCCATGGGGAGGCGCCCACGTTTCCCGTCTCTGCTATCGCCTCCAGTCCCTTGAAAGATCAGATCTCAGACTTGGGGTATTTATCGTGTTTTTGTGATCAAAGCTCTGTCCAAGCAGAATGTTTTTCATACCAGGAAACTTAAGAGGGTCCAGAGTGAGCCACAGGGTGATCACAATTTTCTCCCATTCCTAGAGTGGTTTAGCACAAGAAAAGGAATTTAGGAATTTGACCCTCAACTGCTTCTCTGAGCACCAAGCTGAGCTCTAACACCTCCCTTCACTTCCCCCCTCTTTCTTCCCCCCCCCTCCCTCCCTTCTTTCTTCCCTCTCTCTCTCTTTCGGTATTTTTTTGTTTATTTCCTTGATACTTTTAATTTCATTTCAAATTTATAGAGAAATTGCAAGAATAGCAATGGGAAACTTGTTACCCATCACCACGTGTTTGCATGCTCCTCACGTACTTATCTGTGTACCCATCTCTCTCTCACTGTCCTGGTAGCATAGCACATTCCATGTTGGACTCTTAGCCGAAATGTCAGCAGTTTGAATCTATCATCCTCTCCATTGGGCAAAACCAAGGCAGTCTCCACTTGCTGAGATTTACAGCCTCAGAATGTCAATGGAGAGTTGTCGTAGTTGGAATTGATTTGATGGCGGCAGGTTTGGAGCTCTGGTGGCCCTACTGGTAATAAGAAGATGTGTTATAATTCTAAAGGCACGTGGTTCGAATCCACATATGGAGAAGGATGGGTAATCTCTTCCTGTGCAGTTGTCTCTGAAAACACACTAGAGGGTCAGCTAGGGGTCGGTTCCGACTCGATGGCACACAACAACAACAGATTTGGTTTTGTCTTATATGTGTATATTTGTGAAATGAGGGGCAGACCCTGCGTCCCTTTGTCCCAGTCTACTTCAATGTGAATTTCCCACAAGTCAGGACATTCTCTTGTTTCTTTGTTTTGATAATGTCTTCACCAGAAGTTCTGGGGGTTTTTGGCCCTAATGTTGTGTTTATTGGCAACGGGGGGAGGGGAAGTCTCACAGATCTGAGGAAACAAGTTACCTTGTTGCTGTCACAGCAGTACTGTTGACCCAGGAGCCTTTGTACGGACCATACAGCCCCAGAATGGGAACTCCGCTGGTGGAGTTCATGGCAGGTTGAGCTTCCAACCCAAAGTCCATGCCTCTCTCTGGTAGCTCAGTTCTACCCTCCGCTCTGTGCTGTGCAATTCAAAGTCTTGGAAACCCAATGGAGGGTCAACTAGGAGTCAGACTAACTCAACAGCGGTAAGGAAAACAACCCCGGGAAGAAGCCCTAAAGATGCAATTGATGATGCTTTGCTGGAGAAGGAGGAACCATCTCCTCCTGTACCAGTCAAATCTGATTTGACAGTACACACACACACACACACAAATAATAAAAAAAATAAATTTTTAAAAAAACAACCCACCAACTTAAAAAAAAAAACAAAAAAGTTGCAATCGATGGGCACTTGGCTGCAGACAAGAAGGTTAGATGTTCAAACCCACCAGCCACACCACAAGAGAAAGGCTGAGCTTCTGTAAAAATTGCAGCCAGGAAGTCCCTATGGGGTCGTCTGGCTCTGCCACAAGAGGGCAGAATTGGTCGGACATCCCCAGTCCCCAACACGGCGCCAGGAATCCAGACAGCAAGGAAGCAGCAGAGCTGCACTTGGGGGCTGCAGCGCTCCCTCATGTTCTAGCCCTCGCTGCCTCTGGTGATGGGGAGACTCACCCCAGCGGGCCTGGATGCCATCTTCCTCCCAGCTCCAGCTGTAGCACGGGTTCTCCACGTCCCTTCTGCCCTAAACAACTCATCATGGATTCTCATTGACCTCAGGGACCCCAACAAGGATCGTGGACAGTCGACCCTTTAAGTTCCCCTCATTTTTGGTGATGTTCAGTAAACAGGAAGAACGATTTCCCCACCACCCATTGAGAAAGCAGTATGTGCTTGCTTGGAAAGAAAAATCAGAAATGTTGAAAAATATGAAGACAAGGGTGACAAGGGTACAGACCACCCTTCAGCCTCCTGCAGTTCTTGTGTCCATCTTTTCAGATTCCATGTGTGGAAGCATAAAACCCATGATCTGAGGTGAGTTAGAAGAGGACATGCACTACAAGGACTAGGGACCCAACTTCTTTGAGATCCAGTTTCCTCATCTCTAAAATGCAATCATAGTAATAACGGTTAAATAAACTATTGCATGTTAAGAGCTTAATCCACTGCCTGTTGGAGTACAAATTGTCAATAAATCTTGGTTCTAGATGATGAAAAAAGAAGACTGTGGTATTTTTGTAAAAATAAAGTGTCATCAAGTCAGACTCAATTCATAGCAGCCCTATGGTCAGTGTACAGCAGACTGAAGCTGCCCAGCCTCTGTCACCTTCACAGGGCCGTCCTGTGTAAGCCCACAGCCGCAGCCACTGTGTTGGTCTGTCTCATTAAGCATCTTCCTTCTTTTTACCGACCCCTTGCCTTACCATGCATTGTTGCCTTCTCCTTCCTGACAACATGGCCAGAGTACGTGAGACCACACGACCCATCCTGGCATCTAAGCACCATTCTAGTTGCGATTCTTCTAAAACAGATTTCTTAATTTGTCTGGAAGTTCATGGTATATTCAATATTCTTTGCTAACACCATAATTAAAAGACATCAGTTCTTTTCTGGTTTTCTTTATTAATTATCTAGCTTTCATATAGCATTCATATGAGGCAAGTTAAAATACCGTGGCTTGGATCAGTTGCACCTTGTTGTTATGTGACGTCAAGTTGACTACAGTAGCTGTGAACCCTGCTCTGTCCTGAGCCAACCTTACCGTCTCCAACACACCTACCCTCACTACCCCCGTTACTGTATCAATCCATCTCATCTGGGGTCTTCCTCTCCTGTGCTGTCCCTCACCCTTCTGAGCATGATGTCCTCAACTGGGTGGCTTAAAATAAGAGCAATTTCTCTTCCCACAGTCCTGGAGACTAGATGTCTGGCAATATTGCTTCCTCTGGAGTGTGTGGGAGAGAATTTGTTCTTTGCCTCTCTCTGTGTCTGGTGATTGTCAAGAATCCTTGGGGCTCCTTAGCTTACAGCTGTATCCTTCCAGGCGCAGCCTCCACCTCCACATGGCCCTCTCCCTGTGTCCATCACTGAATCTCTTCTCTTACAAAGATACCAGTCCTGGTAGACTAGGGCCCACCCTAGCAGAGTATAAGCTCATTTTTACTTGAGTGTATCATCTAAGACCTATTTCCAAATGAGGTCACATTCACAGAGATACCAGGGGTTAAGAATTTCACATGCTCTTTCAGGGAGTCTCAATTCATCCCCAAAGTGTAAGCCAAGCAGGCTTCTTTGAAAAGATGACAGTTAAGCAGAGGTAGAGAAAATGAGGATGCAGTGTGCATGCCTGGGGAAGGACAGAGCTGGCGGAAGAAGAATGTGCGCAAGCTCTGAGGCAGCAGGCAGCCTGCTGAACCCGCAAGAGGCTGAGCAGTGTGGCTGGGGCAGAGTGAGCGAGGACGGTGGGGAGGCGGAGGTCACGGTGCAGGGACCTGCCCCTGTGTAGGGCTCTGACCACCATTGTCAGCTCATAGCTCTTCCTCTGGCTGAGACATGGCTTGTGGGGAAGGTTGGAGGTGAGGAGTAGTATCATTGGGCCCTGATGAGATCTCAGGACTTGTGTATCACCGTTTAAGTGAACAACTGCACAGACGCCTGGACCCACATCCAGCCTCTCAGTCCCACAGGCCGCTTGCCCACTCGGGTGGCGCTCAGTCCACAACCAGCCTCACAAGATGCTCTGCTGCCCCATTTTCTCGATGAGACTTCTAGTCAGCTGGCATCCCAAGAGGCTTCCAAGCAGGACCATACCTACATCACACCATTAGCTTCTCACAAGTCGTACCAGCTCATTCCCACCATCCATTGCGCTCTAGCCCTGAGCCAAACTCCTACATATAAATGGAAAAATCCAGCCCACGGCAGTCAAGTTGATTCTGACTCCAAAACCTGAAACTCACCACCATCAAGTCCATTTTAGAACTCTCACAGAGCCATTGGTGAATTCAGATTGTTAGAGTCACACCATGCAGTGTACCCTTGCTCTATTCTGATGATTGCTTCCTGGTCCAAGCATAGGTTTCACAGGAGCACAAGCATGTCTTCTGGGATCCCCATTCTTCTCAAGGTTAGCCCCAGTTTGTTGTGATCTGCACCATCAAATGCTTTTGCCTAGCCAGTGAAACACAGATAGACATACCTTTAGTACTCTCTGCTTTTAGCCAAGATCCGCCAGACATTGGTTATGATATCCCTGGTGCCACAGCCTTTTCTAAACCCAGTTTGTATTTCTGGTTGTTCTCTATCAATGTACTGTTCCAGTCATTTTGAAAGATTTTCTGCAAGATTTTGCTTGCATGTAATATTAGTTATATTGTTCAATAATTTTCACACTCTGTTAGATCACCCTTTTCCAAAAATAAACTGATGCAGGTATTAAGTGATCACATGCCAGACATTAATTTATTAATGAGAGAACCAGCAAAAGGACTAAAACTGTTGCCATTATTGTGAAAATAAAAGGATAACAAGATGTGTATAGAGGTCCAAAAGGAAGGAAGATATCAATAGGATAGCAGATGTTCACGGGCAGATGAGAGGGTGAAGGAATAGGAAAGATCCAGTGGAGACTTGAAAAGACGGGATGATACTAGGCATAGATCAATAGTAATTAATTTTATAAAATAAAATGTATATGGTTGATTATATAAAACAATATACATAGATGATCAAAATGTAAATGAAAGATTATATAAAATATGATCAAAACATTTTTAAAAAGAGATGATTGTAAAAAATAACATCTAGAGGGGAAAGAATGCTAGGATAAGATTGTTCACTAAAGACCTCATTGCTGTTGACTCGGAACTTAGAGCTGACCCTCCTGAGGGTTCTCAGAGGATGTAAATCACACAGAAGGCTGGAAGTCATGCAGTTGCTGGTGGATTTGAAGTGCCCATCTCTTACCTGGGAGTGCAACCCCATACCCAGTTGTTGTTGTTGTTGTTGTTATGTGCCATCGAGTTGCCTGCCACTCATAGTGACCCTATGTACAATAGCCCTAAACCCTGCCCTATCCTGTGCCAATCTTGTCTCTGGCACATCTATTCCCATTACCCCAGTCACTGAATCATTCCATCTCATCGAGGGTCTTCCTCTCTTGCGCTGTCCCTCCACCGTTCCAAGCATGACATCCCTCTCCAAGGACTGGTCCCTCCTTGCAACATGTCCAAAGTATGGCAAATGAATTTTCCGAATCCTTGCCTCCAAGGAGCAGCCTGGTTTCACCCTCTTTATGACAAACCTATTTGTTCTCTTTGCAGTCCATGGTATACTCTTCTCCAGTACCACAGTTCAAAGGCTTCAATTCTCCTGTCATCTCTATTCATTGTCTAGCTCTCTGAGGCATAGCAAGTAATTGCAAAGCTATAGCCTGAATTAAGTGCACCTTAGTCTCCAGACTGACATCTTTGCTCTTCAGTCTTTGGAGAGGTCTCTGACAGCAGACTTTCCCAATGCAATTTGTATTTTTTATTTCCTGGCTGCTGATACCATGCCCAGTAGGCCACCATAACTCAGTGAGAACCAAATCTTATAACAGCCACTGGGCAATATGACCATCCTTTTAGAATTCTCTTTTCCACAAAACAGTAATAATTTGTGCCATCAGCAGACAAAAATGATTTGTAACTTGTTGTTAAAATTAATTAACATCTAGCTTTTCTGAATTGGGGCTCAAATCAACAGAGATATTGCAGTTCCAGACCACTGCAGTGATGTGAGTCATGAGACTTTTAAATTTATTTCCCAGCGCATATAAACATCATGCTTACATTAGACTGTAGTCTATTAAGTGTGTGGGAGCACTGTGATAAAATTTAAAATATTGTGATAATTACCAAACATGACACAGGCATGAAGTGAGCACAAGCTGTCAGACAAACAGCCATGACAGACTGGCTCAACACGAGGTCGCCACAAACCTTGTGAAAACGGCAGTATCTGCAGTGAAATGAAGCAGGCCTGTAAATCGTGCATCAAAACTTCCTTCCTTTAGGGCTACAGTGCTCAGTATGGTGTCCATTTGCTCCATGTGGCTACTTTAAATTTATTAAAATTAAATGACATTTTAAATTAACTTCCTGAATAGTCACACTTACCACATTTCAAGTGTTTGGTGCTGAGATATGGTGAGTGGCCACCACACGGAAAGGTGAAAACATAGAACATTTCCCTCATGGCAGAGTTTTCTGGGGTAGTATTTCTTCAGACTCAACATAGACTTGGTAAGGAGATGTGCTGCCAACCCAGAGGCATGCAGTTCAAATCCACCAGCAGCTCCACATGAGAAAGTTGGGCAGTCTCCTTCTGTGCTGCTTTCAGTCTCTGAAAACTCACTGGCGGGTGAGCTGTGAGTAGGTTTTGACTCAGTAACACATAACAACAACAATAATAACACTGTGATTATTTGTGAGTTTTAAATAATATTTTTTTTCTTGAACAAATATGTACAAATTGTTTTCAGGTGCCATTTGGTGGGCCCCACCTGACAATATGCCTCAAGTGTGAGGCTTCTTCTAAGGAACTTTCTGGATGTACTTCTTCCAAAACAAATTTGTTTGTTCTTCTGGAATCCATGGTATAGTCAATATGCTTAACCATCACTGTCATTCAAAGAAATCATTCCTTCCTTGGTTTTCCTTATTCAAAGGTACCAACTGCCTCCACTTCTCAGATCTGTCATTCTCTCTGCTGCCCTGGCTGTAAACTCTTCCCCTTGATCAGATCCCTGGCAGGTTAGGCTTGGTGTAATCTTCAGACTCCATCATGAAATTAGGCCTGCTGGGTTGTCTGGGCTTTAAGATGAGTTTTGTTTTCTTTTTCTCCTCATACTTTGGCCTGATGTTTAAAAAAAAAAAAAAACCAAACAAAATTCTGCATCAACTATTGGATGTTGAATTGATTTCATATCACCTTATCTCTCTTCTCAAAACAAAGTCCAGATAAATGTAAGAGAATAATAGATCTGCCTTCCATTTAATCACTTATTAAATCACTGCACATTTATTGAGCCAAACATGATTCTTGACCCTGGAGATATGGGGATGTATGGTAGAGAGATCTCCTCAGTCCTCATGGACCAGGAGGAGCTTCTGATGAGAAGAGACCATCAACAAACAAGTAGGAAAAGAGATACAATGACTAGACATAGTGATCGTTGAAAAGGGATTTCCACTGCAGGGATAAGGCCTCCCACGAGGGGCTTTTGATGTGAGAGCTGACAGATAAGAAGGTGTGTTCTAAACTGAGAGAACATCATGTCCGTCTTAGTCTGATTTCTCCAGAGGAGCAAAACCAGTGAAGCATATATTCATGGAGAGAGAGAAATTTTAAGGAAATGGTCTTACAATGGTGCGTCTCTCAAGTCCCAAATCTGTGCATCAGAGGACTTCTGCTGGCTCATGCACCTGAAGGGTCTGACAAATGAAATAGCAGGTGGGGAGCTGCACTACCAACCCAAAGGCAGGCAGTTCAAATTCACCAGCTGCTCCACAGGAGATAAATGATTTATAACCTCTGAAAACTCATTGGAGGGCAAGCTATGAGTCAGTTCCAACTTAACAGCAATTAAGTCTGAGTTTTGTACTGGTTTATGTACCAAGAACTGGAGGATAGATGATGAGAAGATTGTAGGTTTGGGAAAGTGAGCTTTTGCTAGAACATCTGTTTATATACTATATGCAGGCCTCACCCAAAGGAAACGCCCCTTTCAGCTGATTGGCTTTTCATGTAAGATAGTAAAGTAGATGGTTGCATAGTGCCAATGGGAACCTCACCTAGCCAAATTGACACACAGCACTATCACAATTACTATCACAAAGGGTCCTGTGGCAAGAAAAGAGGCTGTGGTCCTTAACTCGTTTCTCACACACACCTCAGCACCACAGACCCCCTGGGCTCTTGGAACAATTTGTAATGCTGGAAATGGCACCACAAACAGAAGGAAACATCTGTGTTCTTGGTCTTCAGGACTTGGTCGTTTGCCCATTAACAATCAGCAGAAGACAAAGCTTCCCCACAGCAGGAGTCAGTACCCCACAAGGTTTGAAGGGAATGCCTGGGAGTCAGCTTCCTGGGAGCTCCACTCCCCACTGTGCATGACTTCCGATATCTCTTCACCTCTCTAAGCCTCAGTCTTTGCATGTGTAAAGTGGGAGCAAGAGTGATAATGTTATAATGGAATGACATTCCCTATCATAATATTGAGCTATTCAAATCTACCTGGAACTTTGAGGGACAACCTTCTCCTGCAAAGATTTACAGCCTCAGAAACCAGATGGTGGGTCACTGTGCGTCAGATCCAACTTGATGATAATGGGATTTTTTTTTCCTTTTTTAAAAAAAGTCACTGTCCTCCAAAAGCCCCATTGGTTAATCCACAGTGGTTAAAGGATTCAGCTACTAACCAAAAGGTCAACAGTTTGAATCCGCCAGCCGCTATGCAAGAGAAAGATGAGGCAGCCTGCTTTAGTAAAGGTAATGGATTTGGTAGACCTATAGACAGTTTTAGGGCACTCTGGTGGCCTAGTGGATAAGGAGTTGTGCTGCTGACCGAAAGACAGGCAGTTTGAATCTACTAGCTGCTTTGAGGGAAAGAGATGCCTAATCTCCTCTTACATGATACACAGCCTCTGAGATCCGGCTGGAGGATCGGCTATGAGTCATTTCTGACCGGACAGCTCATAGCTAAACAACAGGCAGTTCTACTCTGCCCTACAGTTGGTATAAGTTGGGATCAACTCCAAGCAGCAACTGGGTGAATCATCATTATTATCGTGGCTTTGAATGCTGTCGAGCCAGTTCTGACTCAGAGTGACTCTAAAGGACAGAGCAGAGCATAGTTTCCCAGGAAAATTGCTAGGTCTTTTCTCTCGTAGAGAGAAGCTGGTGGATTTTGAACAGCCAACCTTTCGCTTAACAGCTGAGCTCTCAACCATTGTCCTTCTCAGGCTAATCATGACCTTACTCACTTCCACTCACAGCTCTGCTCTTCTGAGGTTTGAAGGGATGTACAAAGCTCTCCTTCCTTCCTTACTTTTTGGGCTGGTCAGTGCAGAAAGAGGAAAATCAGACGGCTTGCCATCTCCAGAAAGAATCGAAGGCCTAGGTCTTGACCAGCAACCAGGCGGCCTCTTTGATTTTACCTGAGCAAACCCAGCACAGACCCTGGGCCTAACTTCCAAACCCACGCCTTTGTGAACAGCCCTTATTTGTCTGCATGTTCTGGATCTGGTTTGGAAGCAGTTTCCTCTATCCTTCAAAAGTCAATGCAGCTGGAGATTTCCGCTCTGAACACTCAGAACCCCTGGTAACCTTGGGGAAGGGGGAGCCAGGAGGAGAAAAAACTTGTTTGGAGCGGAGAAGCAAAAAGTTGGCAACAACAGCCTGTTTGGCAAAAACCAGGACTGGCCAGGAGGAGGAAGCAGGCTGCTGGGCCAAGTGGGCGGGTTGCGGTCCCAGCAGACTCCAGGCCAGACTGGGTCTCACCATCCAAGCTGGGCGGCACACCACCTGTCAGCACTTAGTAAGCGCCTCACAGATTGGCCAGTGGGGAATGAGGTCCCCTGTCACCTGGGTGATCCTCCTCGCCCTTTTCAGATGGCCACCTAGAGGCAGATGCACATGGCCAGGTCAAGCCCTGAGAGGTAACTATTTCTGTTACTGCTGCTGTTTTCATTATTCTTTGCAGAATGAAGACTTGAGCCTGGTAAGATTGCTGTCTCTGACCCTAAATTCATCTGGGAGTTCTCTGTGCTGAACCAAGAGGCATGAGGCTGCTTTTCAGAAACACTTTCTTGTCCTTGAAATCTTCCCTTTTGCAGCCGGGAGGCAGCAGGAATTTTTCATGGATTTAAACCAAAACAGGGAGGGTTTGGCTTTCTAGAAAAAGAAAAAAAAACCCACAAAAAACCATTATGGAGACAGAGTAGACTCATGATTAGCAAGGTGAGAATTGGTTGTGGATGGCACAGGAGAATTTTGGGAGAAAACTTAGTGAAAATTGGTTTGTGGTGGTGATTGAACCCTCCTGCTGCCCGGGACCTCTCTAGAGTGTTGAGAAGCAACAATGTCATTCTAGAGACCAAGCTGTGCCTAATCCAGGCTATGATCTTCGCAATTACTAGCTATGCAACAGAGAACTGTGCAATGACTAAGGATGGCAGAAAAATTGATGCCTTTGACTTGTGGTGCTGGAGAAGAGTCTTGAACATATATACCATGGACCGCCAAGAAAACAATTAGATCTGTCTTGGAGAGGGTGAAACCAAGTTTCTCCTTGGAGGCTAGGATTTTGAAGCTCCATCTCACATACTTGGGGCGCGTGGCCATGAGGGAAGAACATCATGCTCAGAAGGGTAGAGGGACAGCGCAGGAGAGGAAGACCCGGAATAAGATGGATTGATACGGTAACTGGGGCAATGGGGGTTGGTGTGCTGGAGTCAGTGAGACTGGCTCAGGACCGGCAGGCTTCAGAGCTGCTGTACATTGTGTTGCGATGAGTTGCAGGCAACTTGATGACACATGACAACAACAACATACGTTTACTAAAACACATCAGTCACTTACTCTGGGTGAATTGTATGGTATGTATGTTGTTGTTGTCGTTAGGTGTTGTTGAGTTGGCTCTAATTCGTGGTGACCCTGTGTACAACAGAATGAAAAGCTACCCAGGCCGGTACCCTCCTCACAATTGTTGCTATGCTTGAGTCCATTTTTACAGCCACTGTGTTAACCCGTCTTGTTGAAGATCTTTTCTTTGTTCTGAGTGACACTCTACATAGTTCAATAAAGCTATTAAAAATGTGTGTGTGCGTATTATATGAAATATGTTGAATAGACAAATCTGTAGAGACCAAATCTTATTGTAGTTATTGTTGTCATGTACCATGGAGTCATAACCACCACATTAGCTGACCCTCCAGCAGGTTTTCAGGGACAGTAAACCACATGGGAGATTTCCAGTCTTTCTCCTGAGGAGCAGCTGGTAGATTTGAACTATGAGCTTTTGTCTTGTCAATACAACTCCTTACTACTAAGCCACCTGATCTACCCTAAATAATAAATTTTATGAATGGTTATAAAAGATGGGATTGGGAGTGTGGAGGGAAAAATCATTGTTTAGGAAATGACAAATATCTGTAAATGATGATGGAAAATTTGGAAATGAATTAGTGTTTTCATACTGTGATTATGTAGTCAATGCCCCTGAAACTGTGCATGTGCAAAATAGAGAGCTGAAAAATGTTGGATTATGTATCTTTTTAGTGCAGCCAGAGTCGTGGTGAAACTTCACCGCATATATTTTGGGCATGTTGCTAGGAGAGGTTATTCCTCAGAAATGGATATCATGCTTGGAAAGGTGAAGGGGTCAGTGGTTAAGGGTGAAGATCCCCAACAAGATGGATTAGCACATTGGAGAGGATGAGGATGGCACAGAATAGGACATGTTTCAATGTTGTTTATATGGTCGATATGAGTTGTACTCGACAGCACCTAACAACAGCATAAGTCTTATTACCACACACATACGTGTGTGTGTGTGTGTGTGTGTGTGTGTGTGTGAGAGAGAGAGAGAGAGAGAGAGAGAGAGAGAAAGGAGTGAAACAGGCAGATGGTGAAAGAGATGGAGAGGTTAAAAGCATAGTTGGTGGAAGACTACTATTTTCTAGGCCCTGAAGTCAGTCACCAAACCTGCAGCAGCCATGCCTATTCCTCCTTGACCCTTGGCAGTCCTCTCTGGGGTCTCTGAGGGGGTAAACCTTCACAGGAGAAGACTGCACACCTTTGTTCCCAGGAGCAGCTGGGTGGATTCAAACCACCAGCTGTTTGGTTTTCAGCCTAATATATTGCTCACGAAGCCCTCAGAACTCCCTGAAAACATTCACATCTGGTCTAATTGAGAAATAAGGAGCCCCCATGGCACAGCAGTTCAACACTCAGTTGTCAATCAGAAGGTTGGCGGTTCAAATTATGTAGCAGCTTGTCAAGAGATGAGACCTGAGGGGAGAAGGCCCACAGACAAGACATGGTGGGGCAGTTCTCCTCTACCACATGAGGTTGCTATGGATCTAAGACTGCCTACCTAGCAACAGCACTTACAGGTACTTGCTAGGACATGCTCAATAAGAGTTGTGAGATTGGAAGAAAAGCAGAGAGCAGGACCTGAACTGGAAGCCATGCCCTTATGTGACCTCCGGCAGGTCCAGCGCCAGACTGAGCCTGTTTCCCCATCTGAGTTGACAGGAGGTGCTGGCCTGGGGCAGAGGAGCTGGTGGCACTGTGAGCTGTGCCTCAGCTTTGGGAGGTCCTCTGCTTCCTGTCTTTGTGTAAAGGACTTCCACCCTCCAGCCTTATAGAGCCAACACAGAGCAGGGAACAATTGGAAACTCCAGGTTGGCCTGGCCTTGCTTCCTCCCAACCCTAGTGCTTTCCTTTAACCTAGACCAGAGAATCAGCCAAGAGCCTGTTTTGGAGAAAGAGCTCAGGGACTCACTGCACATTTGCACGCTTTGTACACTTTGCACTGGAACCTTTCTCTCTCTTTTTTTTTACCAAACAGCCTTTTATTTACAAAGCACCACCCTCATGTGGCCAGCTGGTGCTGCTGAGGGGGGAGGGGTAGGTGTCCCCACAAACAAGGGACATAGAGTGCTGGCTCTCCTGGGCTAACCCCAGCACAGTGTCTTGTACACAGGCCAGGCTTCCTGGTATGTTGGGGGCAGAGATTAACCCCAAGTTCAACTCCACGGCTGCCAAAACGTGCCCTCATCCTGTCCTGGGTCATTCTCAGCACCTGGAGGTCCCACAGCACCAAGGTGGGCTGAAAGGTCCTCCATGCCCCCATGTGCAAAGACCTTCACCCAACTGAAGTCCTGTCCACCCTCTCCAGGGGTCACAAAGCCAATACACAAGTCCAAAAGCACACTCCTCCAAAGCGGTGTCAGGCGGCCTGGCAGCCACAGAGTGACCACTATGGACCCTGCAGGCTGGGTGTGGAGAGGGGAGTGGTGGGCAAGTGGCCGCAGACACAGCTCTCAGATGAACCACATGTCCCCACAAGGCTGTGTCCCCAGTGCCTGTGCGGAACCTTTAACTGGGAAGTTAAAGGCTTTACCGGACTCTTTGTCCAAGTGGCAGCTGATGGATTGGGATTGTTTGCTTGCTTGGAAACCACATGCCTTCCTCTTATGCTTCCCTCATTCCTGCCAGAATGCCAGACGGCACAAATGGCACCTCCTCCAGGAAGCCTTCCCATTCACTCAGCACATTCTGGTAACTCCCTTTTCCGGGTCCAGGTGGCAGAGACCCAGAGGCATGAGAAGCTGGGGCTCATTGCAGGCACTTCGGGCAGTTCCGCTAGAACGAAGCCCTGGGAGGCAGGAGAAAGTCCAGCCACCTCCACAGGGGCGATGGGGAGCCAGTAGGGTTCTATGCAGCAGTGGGGTGAGCAGAAGTGGCTTGAGAGAAGGGGGTTCGGTCAGGAGGTCAGAGGCTGGGGGTCCAGTGAGGAGGCAGCTGTACTGGCTCCAGCAGGTGGGCGTGGCTCCGCTCTGCCCCTGCCACTTGTCCTTTCACCTTGTCCCTGCCTCTCTGTCCTCACACTTCCTGTCCCCTGCCCCACTCCCTGAGTTCAAAAGGGCCTGATTCTCTGATACACTTCAGGGAGCGCCCCATTTCTTGGCCTTCTGCTTCTAGAGGAGTGTTCTTAGCTGGCTCCCCTGGGGATAATGTTGGAGGGCTGAGTGAACATTGGGGGCGCCACGCCTATGGGTGCAAGGGGAGGGGGCAGGACTGGGAGCTGGCCTGAGGCAACACTGGGCTCTGCAGCCTCTCCTCCTAGCTGACTCAGACCTTCCTGCCCCTTCTTATCAGGCCCTCAGTGATAAGAGTAGTTGGGCTCTAGGCCTTTGTTCAGGGCCTTCCGGAAGTGACTTGTTGGTTTTGCACTGGTTTAAGGAGTGGGGCTGACTCACGGGGTGAGGGCTGGGCGTGCCAGAGGAGGCTTCACCGCCAGGCCCTACAGGCCAAGCACCAACAGGCCAGCCTGAGGGCAGCCCCAGGGGGAGTGTGTCCAGCCACCACACCCACCTCCTGACCAGGGCACAGGGGCAAGGATTCCTCACCCGGCTAGCTGAAGAAGAGAGGGTGGCCCAGTGTGTCTCGTTTTATTTAATTTTCAAACAGAAACTAAGTCCAGAAAGATATTATATAATCTTAATGTCAGATGTCAGACTAAGTACTATCTCATTTAATCATCACCTCAGTAACAAACGACCCTCTGAGACCCAGGTTGTCATTATCCTTATTTTGCATGTGGCAAAACTGAAGGCCAGAGAGAGGAAGTTACTTGCTCAAGTTCACTCAGTGAGTGAGAGCTTTCTGGAGCAGGAAGATTTTCAGTTCAGGGCAAAATGTGTGGACAGCTCCCTTGAAAGACCGAAATAGAGAAGTGGTGTTTGAGTTGGGTTTTTGTTGTTGTTGCTAGGGCAAGGTTGGACATGGCTTTGAGAGTTTTGTGAAGTCCTCAGGGGCTCTCCACAGCTGACGTCAGGAACCCAGAGGTGCCCAGAGATGCTGCCCCAGGAAATCCCATCAAAATAGAGTTCTTTCCCAGTCTCACTCTCGTCAGTGTGACGTAGTCAAAGACTGTCCTGGATGTTCTTCAAGTGCCTCAACCAGGGGAGTAATCTGAGTTCACAGAGTCCTGGTGGTGTGGTGCTTACGTGCTCATCAGGTAACCAGACAGTCAGTAGTTCTAGCCTTCCAGTTGGGAGGAAAATTGCGTCTGCTTCCATTAAGATTCATATTCATTCTCATTCTCTCTCTCTCTCATCATGTTGGAGCTGACTCATAAGTGACCGACCCTCCAAAAGCTTTTCAGAGACTGTAAATCACATGGGAGGAAATCTTTCTCTCTCAGAGCAGCTGGTGGATTCAAACCACTAGTCTTTGGGTTGGCAACACAACTCCCTATTCTCTATGCCATAAGTGGTCTTAGACACCTTGTGGAAACATTCTACCCTGTCCTACAGAGTTGCTGAGTCAGAATTGACTTGGCGGGTTGAACCTGAGTTCATAAGCGAACACTTGAGTGACCCTGCGATGGGTGGGGTTCCTCTTCTAGGCTCTGGGAATGGAGAGAAGGCAGTAAGAGCCGGCATGGTGCCTGGAGATGAGATAAAAGAACAGGAAATTCCCACCCCTGTGGGAGAGGCAGGGTCCTATTAGGCAGGATAGAAAATCAATTCCATAAAAGGAAAGGTTCTGAGTCAAGTCACTGAGCCATCTGTTGTCATCAGGGCTCCCTCACCATTTATCAGTCAGACATTCTCCACATCTTGACTGGATGCCTCAGCTTCATGTCTTGCCAGCTAGAGTTTTCAGTAGGAAAAAAGAAAGGAATCCCAGAGAAAATTCTGATTGGCTTCTTTTGAGTCACATTCCCTTTCTGAACCAATTACTATTGTCTGAGGAAGGGGGTTTCTGATTAGTCAATCACTGAATTTTGTTGAGTAGCAGGGAGCAGGAACAGAAGCCTAAACCACAAGGAATGGGTGGGAGGTAGAAGGGAGAAGGAAAGATGGAGATAAACAGAACCCACAATGCACTGCCCAGCTCCAAACTTTTCACACCCAGCTCCTCTGGACTATTCTTGTCAGGCCAGCGATCCTAGAGGAAGGGCCTTTCAGTGTTTTGGGTTAGGTCAGATGTTTTCAGTGTCAGCATTTTGTCAGTTTTCAGTATTTTGAGGATGACTAAACCTTTGTGATGGGGAGGTGTCCTGTGCTTTGGAGGCAACTTCTGGCCTCCAACCACTAGATGTCAGCAGCACACTCACACATATCTTGCTGTGATAACCCAAAAAATGTCTCCAAACTTTTGAAAGGCTACTATGGTTGAGAATCTCTGGTTTTCCAGAAGCAAGTCTTGAGTTGAGGCTCCTGGGCAAATAGTTTATTTGGGAGGCCATCTAAGGAAATGGAAGTTGGGGACTGGGCAGGAAAATTAAGCAGGGAAGAAAGGATAGTTAGGGACAGGGTAGTTACTTCTGCCTTGAAGTGCCATTGTTATTGTTGCTGTTATGGTTAGGTACCCTCGAGTCAGTACAACTCATAGCAACTCTATGAACAGCAGATCTGAACCTTGGCCCATCTTGTGTCATCCTTACCCCCGACATGCTTGAGCCCAGTGCCAAAGTCACTGTATCAATCCATCTTTCTCTGACTCTTCACTTTTCAAACATGTTGTTGGTCTCCAAGGAATAGCCTCTCTGGTAACATGGCCAAAGTATGTGAGACGAAGCTTCATCACTCTTGCTTCTAAGGAGCACTCCAATTGCACTATTTCCAAGACATATCTGCTTGTTCTTTTGGCAGTCCGTGGGTTAGCTGGTACTCTTCTCCAACACCAGAATTCAAAGGCATCTATTCTACTTTTCTCATCCTTTCACTATCCAGGTCTCAGATGCATATTGGAGAAGATATGACTTGGTTCAAATGCACTTTGGACTTCAAACAGATATCCTTGCTCTTCAAGACTTTGAAGAGATCCTGGCCAGCAGACTTTCCTAATCTCTTGATCTCCTGACTGCTGGTACCAAGGATGTGGATCCAAGTAGGATGAAACTGTTTGCAACTATAATCTTATCTCCATCTATTATGATGTTGCTTGGCCCAGTGGTGAGAACCTTTGTTTTCTTTTTTATATTTTTTTTATTGGGAAAAA
>NW_006399863.1:2979904-2994547 GCF_000299155.1 Elephantulus edwardii | reverse complement strand
GGCAACGAGCTTAAAGCCCCTGATGGCTCTGGGCGCTGACTCTCACCAGTGGCTATGGATGAAGTCACAGGCGATTTTCAGCCAGCGCCGGAGAACCTTTGTTTTCTTGATGTTGATCCATATCGAAGGCTGTAGTTCTTAATCTTCTGCAGCTAGTGCCTCAAGTCCTACTCATGTTCGACAAGCAAGGTTGTGTCATTGTATAATGCAGGTTGTTGATGGGTCTTCCTCCACGTTCTTCTTCTGTTTCTCTTCTCTTGACTCCATCTTGTGGTGCTGACCTCAAGCTCTCTCACAGGTGGGACTACAGCCTCTTCACTTTCCAAATAAAGGGATAATCTGAGTCCCCTACCTAGTTGGCCAACTTGTTGTTATTGTTGTTGCTATTTGCCATCGAGTTGCCTGCTATGAGTTCATAGCAACCCTATGTAGAGCAGCTCTGAACCCTGCCCTGTCCTGAGCCAGTCTCACTGACTCCGACACACCTACTCCCATTGCCCTAGTTACTGTATCAATACATCTCATCCTGGTTCTTCCTCTCCTGTGCTGTCCCTCCACCCTTGGCCAACTGGTCTCTTTATTAATTTTGTCTTGGACAAAAGTCCAACTCCCTCCATTATGTGGGCTCAACCTCGTGAAGTGTCTAGTGCCTGCAGGGATATACTGGCCACCGTCTCTCTCAATAAACATGATGTTGATTTTCTACTTTAATTCAACCTAAGCCTCCTATTTTCATATTTCTTTAGAGAAGGCAAGAACCTAGAGCACAATGTCCAAAAAGAATACTACCACAGACAGCTGGGGCTCAATTCTGTGGTGAAACCCTCAGAAATAGCATGGAGCACACATCTCAGAGTGAGGCCAGCCAACGGGCAGGGAGTTGGGGTATTTATGCCTCAATTGCCTGAAGGGCTGCTGGAACATCAAACCCCAAACCCCAACTTATATACTGTAAGACAGGGTAGGACTGTTCAGTAGGATTTCCAAGACTGCCAAACCTTTTGGGGGAAATTGTCTTCTTTTTCTCCCATGTATTCAAACTGGCATCCTTTCAATTGGCAGCCTAATGTTTAATCCACAGCAACAGCAGGGCTCAAGGCTGCTGGGATTTAAAAAGCCCGCACAACAAAACACCACAGCTACTAAGTCCTCTCTTTCTCATAGCAACCCTCTTATCTAGGTTCTATGGCTGAAATCTTTGGGAGAGTAAACTGTCCATTTTTTTTTTCTCCCTTGGAGCCTCTGGTGAATTGAAACTGCCAGCCTTTCCGTTAGCAGTCTGACACCTTTTGTACTATGTCATCAGTCTCTGACGGTGGTATGTTATTGTTGTTAGATGCTGTCAACTATGACTCAACAGTAATCTTGTCCTATCCTGTGCCATCCTGACCATCTCTGACACTCTTGAGCCCATTGCTGCAGTCAGTGTGTAAATCATCTGGTTGAGAGTCTTCTCCTTTGCTGGCCCTTCCACTTTTCTAAGCATGATGTCCCTTTCCAAAGAATAACCTCTCCTAACATGCCCAAAGGATGTGAAATGAAACTTCATCTTTTTTGCCTCCAAGGAACACTCTGGCTGCACCTTCTCCAAGACATACCTGTTTGTTCTTTGGCAGTCCATGGGATCTTCAGCACTCTTCTATTTGAAGAGTCCAGTTCAAAGGAACTGGTTAGTCTTCTGTCATCTTTATTCATTGTCCAGCATAGTAAGTGACTGAAAACACCATGGCCTGAATCAGGCACACCTTAGTCTTCAATCTGACATCATTGCTCCTCCATAATTTGGAGAAGTCCCTGACTGCAGACTGTCCCAGTGCAATATTCCTTAGAGGTTCCCTTGCTCCTTGTCCTCCGCACTTAACATCACGCTTTCCTTCATTCCAGCTCCACAGACCTGACTTTGAATCTTTACTCTTGTGTGTCCAAGCTCTGTGATCTTGGGCAGCTTTCTTAGACTTTCTGGGCTTGGATTTCTTCTCTACAAAATGCACTCAGAGCTCATGCTTTTAGACATTTATGAAGCTTAAAAGAAATAATGCAATAGGCTCATTGTACGTGCCAGCAGTAATGCCAGTCATTAACTGGCTTTCCAGGGATTTTCCCCATTAGTGACGGCAGGAGTCTGGGGATGAACTTTCCCCTCCTTTTTTATACCATCGCTTGCAGCCTCCTCTTCCTCTTCATGGCAAGGTCATCATTCACAGGAAGATTGACTCAGTGGACATGTAGCTCCAGACAGGGAGTCAGGAGCCTGGGCCCCTTCTGTTGGCTGATTATGATCCACTGTGAGAAGCTGGCCAGAGTTTAAAAGAGTATGGCTTTAAGGAGCTCTGGCGGCCTACTGTCGAGAAGCTGTGCTGCAATCCCGAAGGCTTTCTGTTCAAATCCACCAGATGCTCCACTGGAGAAGGAGGGGCAATCTCCTCCTGTGCCAGTCAGATCCGATTCAAGTGTACACAACAAGGAAAATAGAAAAGAAGAAAAACCATAAAAAAAAGTGTATGGCTTTGAGCCACCACTTCCACAAAGTCCTCCCAGATTGCCATCATTGACTTTCTCTGCTCTGCGTCTGCTGAACACTTGGGTTGCCCTGAGTTCATCTGGCCACACTAGATCTTTAAGTCAGTAGAATGGTAGGAGGAAGGCTTTGTATGTCTAGGGTGATCTGGAAAGCTGGAGTCCTGTCCGTGGGGTGTCCCATGGCCCCAGCACAGTGCTTACTCGCTCACAGCCAGTGCTCAACGAAGCTGCCTGACTGACATCATCCTCCCAGGAGGAAGAATGGAAAGAATCTATCCAGTATTTCTGGGGCGTGGCACTCAGATTTGGGCATGAACTGGTGGCTGGTCACATTTTGCCTTAGCTAGCTTTTTTTACCAGTTTACCCACTGGTAAAATGCAAGAAATAAGGGGAGCTCTGGTGGCCTAGTGGCAAGGAGCTGCAACTACAATCCCAGAGGCGCATGGTTCGAATCCCCCAGGTGCTTTGCTGGGGAAGGAGGGACAATCTCCTCCTGTACCAGTCAGATCTGATTTGACGGTACACTCTCACAAAAAATAATAATAAAAAAAATGCAAAAAATAATCTATCTGAGTAGTAGTAGAATAAGCCCTAGTGGTGCAGCAGTAAAAATGCTTTGTTGCTTGAGCTCACCGGCTGCTGTGAGGGAGAAAGACATGGCTGCTTCTGTTAAAATGACAGCCTTGGATTTGAATTGCGCTTCCACCGTCTTTCCATCCCTCAGTCAGACGGGGCCCAGAGATGCTTCTGGAAGAACCATCACGATGGCCGCCCTAGGAGAACCCCAAGTCCAGTTCAAACTCGTGTTGGTGGGTGATGGTGGTACTGGTAAAACAACGTTTGTGAAACGTCATCTGACTGGTGAATATTCGAGAAGTATGTAACCACCTTGGCTGTGAAGGTCCATCCCCTCGTGTTCCACACCAACAGAGGACGGATTAAATTCAATGTGTGGGATACAGCTGGCCAGGAAAAATTTGGGGGACTGAGGGATGGCTATTATATCCAAGCCCAGTGTGCCATTATGATGTTTGATGTAACATTGAGAGTTACCTACAAGACGTGCCTAACTGGCATAGAGATCTGGCTCAAGTATGTGAAAACATCCCCACTGTGTTGTGTGGCAACAAAGTGGACATTAAGGACAGGAAAGTTAAGGCCAAATGCATCATTTTCCACTGAAAGAAGAGTCTTCAGTACTATGATATTTCTGCCAAAAGTAACTACAACTTTGAAAAGCCTTTCCTTTGGCTTGCTAGAAAACTAATTGGAGACCCTAACTTGGAGATTGTTGCCATGCCTGCTCTTGCCCCACCAGAAGTTGTCATGGACCCAGCTTTGGCAGCACACTATGAGCACGATTTAGAGGTTGTGCAGACAACTGCTCTCCCGGAGGAGGATGACGATCTGTGAGAGAACGAAGCTGGAGCCCAGTGTCAGAAGTCTAGTTTTATAGACAACTGTCCTGTGATGTCAGTGGTGCTGTGTGTTTGCCACTTTATTATCTAGCTAAGCAGAACATGTGCTAATCTTTGGGATGCTGAAGGAGAGATGAATGGGCTTCGGAGTGAGTGTGGCAGTTAAAAAACCTCTTCATTTTTTGGACCTGCATATTTAGCTGTTTTGGAAGGCAGTTTCCTTCTTGAGTTTCAAAATCAAGACTGCTACGGTGAAATCACAATATTCCGTGGTAAAATCTTATTTGTTACTGTCATTCCCATTCTTTTTGTTTAGAATCAGAATAAAGATGTATTTCAAACATCTAAAAAATAAATAAATAAAAAAGGACAGCCTTGGAAACCCTGGGGCAGTCCTCCCCATCGGTCGCTCTGAGTCAGAACCCTCTTGATGGCAGTAGGGATTTTTGGTTAATGAAATCATGATGCACAGCCCTTTGCCTGCAAAGAGCAGGGTGCTTGGTAGTTCCCCCTCTAGATGGTCACATGCTCATGAGACACTGTTTCACCAATTCCAGGACACCTTGATTACAACACGCCATTATTTTTTTGTGCCACTAAGAAAGAAACAAAAAGTTAAGCCAATTAAATAATGCACTGCTTTTATTACTTAGGATGTTTCTATCCCCCCCCCAGAGTTATTTTACCATAAATATTCTTTTGTGTTCATAAGTATATGTGTGAATGAGAGGGAGAGGGGGTCAGGGTGTGAATGTGAGAGGTTACAGTGAGCGTAGAGAGGGACCGTCCAGGGCAGAAGGGCAGAGTGCCTGGGCACTGGAACTCTTCCCCTTATTTCATCTCTCCTCCCCAAGTGTTCTCTGCAATAGATGCCATCATCCTCATCCAGGACAATAAAGAAACAGCTTTATGAGATGTCAGAACCTGAGCCCATTGCTTCAGAACCTTCTGAGGAAAAAGGCTATTGTCATTTAACTGACTGCTATCAAGCTGTTTCTGACTTAGAGTGACTAGGAGTTCCCAAGGCTGTAATCTTTATGGGAGGAGATTGTCTCTCTGACCTTTGGGTTAGCAGTGCAATTCTCAAGCTCCTTAATCTTCACTTCAGGGGGGTAAACATCAAAGGTCATGGATTGATTTTTAAAATTTTCTTTAGCTACCCATCGTTGGATTAGAAACGACCCACCTGCAAAACTTGGTGGCTATGAACATCATTTACTCTCTCTCCTGGCTTGCTGTTGCCTGGGCAGGTCTATTATGGGGCAGGTCCTCTGCCATAGGCTAACTCAGCTTGTTCACATGGTCTGAAGGTGTTCAGCAGCAAAAGAGGGCAAACTTCAGTGTCTGAGCACTGTCCAAGCTTCTGTTGGCATCATTTTACAAAATAGACATTGGCCAAAGAAAGTCATATGATCAAACCTAGATTGAAAGGGGAGAGACAAAATCCACCTGTGTTTCTAGGAGAGGCTATTCCTTGGAAAAGGATATCATGCTTGGAAGGGTGAAGGGTCAGCAAAAGAGAGGAAGACCCCCACCAAGATGGATTGACACAGTGACTGCAACAGTGGGCTCTGGTGTGTCAGAGACGATGAGAACGACACAGGATAGATAGGACAGGATTCAGACCTGCTTTTCATTGGGTCACTATGAATCATAATTGACTCGATGGCACCTGACAACAATTGATGGGAGAGGAGATCTGGTGGCTTAGTGGTAGGGAATTGCAATGCCAACACAAAGGTATGCAGTTTGAATCCACCAGCTGCTCTGCAGAAAAAAGATGGGCATTCAATTCCCATGTGATTTAATGCCTCTGAAAACATGCTGGAGGGTCATCAGTGGGTCAATTCAGGCTTGAAGGTGCATCACAACACTCATGGGAGGAGCTACAAATTATGACGGCATTTGATGATTTTTGGCATAGTTTATTTTGAGCACTTTCCGACCTTGAGGATCCTCTCCCAGCCCTGCATTGATCCAGGTTTCCAGAAGCAGCTCACCAGACCTTTCTTCCTTGTCTTAGTTTGGAAGCTCTGCTCAAACCTGTCCATCATGGAGAACCTTAAAGGGATCTGAAATACCTGTGGCATAACTTTCTGCTTCCTAGTCATATGCAAGTCACCACATGTGAGTCACCATCTCTAGCACTACAAGCTTAATGGACATGTGGTGGACGCGGTACATAACAAAGCTAAACCCACTATCATCAAGTTAGTTTCAACTCTTAGTGACCATCTGATTCCTGAGGCAGGAATCTTTGCAGGAGGCGATGGATCCTCCTTCTCTGAAGAAGCAGCTGGTGGAGAGGAACCATCAGATTTACAGTTAGCAGCTCAGCATGTGTGCGCTACAGAAATGGAGAAAGGTTAGTGACTGAGATCACAAGGCAACAGAGTCACATTTTTTTTTTTATGCGTGTACCGTCAAATTGGATCTGACTGGTACAGGAGGCGACTGTTCCTCCTTCTTCAGCAGAGCATCTGGTGGATTTGAACCGTGCACTTCTGGGATTGCAGTGCAGTTTCCTGCCACTAGGCCACCAGAGCTCGCCCAGAGTCACAGTTTTAAAATCCTCTAAGGAAAGCAGGGAATACCAGAGGAATGTCTGTCTATGTTTCATTGATTGTGCAAAGGCATTTGACTGTGTGGATCATAACAGTCTGTGGCTGACTTTGAGAAGAATGGGAATCCCAGAACACTTGATCTTGCTAATGTCAAACCTATACTTGGACCAGGAGGCAGTTGTCAGAACAGAGCAAGGAAACACTGCATGGTTCAAAATTGGGAAGGGCGTACGTCAGGAATGTGTCCTATCTCCATACCTTTTCAACCTATATGCAGAACAGATTATCTGGGAGGCTGGGCTGTATGAGGAGAAGTGTGACATCAGGATCGGTGGAAGATTCATCAACAGTCTGTGTTATGTAGAGGACACGACCCTGCTTGCTGAAACTGAGGAGGACCTGAAGCACTTGCTGCAGAAGGTCAAGGATTGCAGCCTTCAATAAGGATTGAGGCTCAGTGTCAAGAAGACAAAGATTCTCACCACTGGGCCAATGGACAGCATCAGGATGGACAGTGAAGAGATTGAGATTATTAACAGCTTTAGTCTGCTTGGCTCCATAGTCAACAGTCTTGGCACCAGCAGCCAGGAAATGAAAAGATGTATTACAATGGGAAAGTTTGCTATTGGGGATCTCTCCAAAGTACTGAAGAGCAATGGTGTCACTCTGGAGACTAAGGTGCACCCGATACAGGCCATGGTCTTTGCAATCACTTGCTATGCTTCATAGAGTTGGACAAGGACTAGGGAGAATAGAAGGAAAATTGATGCCTTTGAGCTGTGGTGGTGGAAAAAAGTATTGAATATACCATGGACTGCTAAGAAAACGAACAGGTTAATCCTGGAGAGGGTTAAAACAGGCTGCCTTGGAGGCAAGGATTCTAAAGCTTTGTCTGACATACTTTGGACATGTTGCAAGGAGGGACCAGTTCTTGGAGATGGACGTTATGCTTCGGAGGGTGGAGGGACAGCGCAAGAGAGGAAGACTCTCTATGAGGTAATTGATTCAGTGACTGGGGTAATCAGATGGAGTGTTGGAGACAGTAAGATTGGCACAGTACAGAGCAGGGTTTAGGGCTGTTGTACATAAGGTTGCTATGAGTTGCAGGTGACTCGACGACATATAACAACAACAAAAAGGACTAGAAAGTATTATTTGAACCAAACAGCTACATTAGGTGTGTTTCTAGAATTGAGGTTACATACAAAGTTTTTGTATTTGCTGGGGGATAAGTATTGAAGTACTATAAAATGACATAAGTCTGTGATTTGCTTTAAACTATTTCAGGCCTGGGTGCACAGAAACATACCCACGCCAAAGAACTAAAAATATTAATAATTGATTGATTGATTAACAGAAAAAACTAGGGGAGGTTTACATCCAGAATCCATTTTGGGAAGGGAGGAGAGAGGAGCAAAGCTTGACAGATGAAGAGAAAGAATATCCACAACGGGAGTTTGGTGAGACCTTGTGGATAACTGCCTTAACCAATTGGGATTAATGACAATTGGAATTAAAATTTTTTTAAGAGGAAAGAAAATTCATGAAAGTCCAAAATCAGAGGCACTTGGCTTGTTTATAAGTAATATAGCCTCAAAGCAGAGTCGTAACTCCATTTTGAAGCCTTAGCATTAGTCTAGGATCCCTGCTGGGGTTTTAAAAGTTGCCTTCCCAATGGACAGCTCCTTTATCTTGATGGCTGACCTGGCCGTATGCACTAAAGTTAACATTCCTTTTCTCTGAGGTCTGGCAAGGAAGGGTATCTAATGTCCCAAAGATCTTGAGATATATTATAACCAATAAACCTTTACAATGGACCCCCATAAACAGCCATGCTTGAGGAAGCAATTTTACTGATAGGGTAATTGAAGAACTTTTCGTGTAGTCTGTCTGAGCCCACCCTGCAGTAAAATGAATGTATACCTTTGACCAATCATAAGAGTTCATGTGTGTGTTACAATTCTATCTCGATGAAAGTCTCACACAACATATCCCGTCTTTAACTGCTCTGATGGTCTGTCTTTTATCCAGTTATGAACATTATGATCACTAGTTCCTGGTGAAACAACCTAATAATATATCCTTTCTTTGCCATCCAGCTGCACACCCATTTTCACTTCTGTGACAATGGACAAATGTCCCAATTCAGATGATCTCTATCCCTCAGGACACTTAATTTGCTTTTATTTAAGCAGACTGTAATGTTGGTCTATGGCAAAAGAGAAAACAAAGCAAGTATAACTCTGTCTTACTGATGCTTGAGTATGTGATGGATGTACTATTATGTGTGTGGTTGAATCATCTTTTATAATATTGTGCACAGCTGAAAGTTTTCATAATTTATTTTCTTAATAAAACAATCAAATAAGGTGTTCAGAGAGTATGGCAGTTTAATCTCTCACTGGTGATTGAGGGCAAGGGTTGAAATGAGTAGAATATTTTCAGATCCTTCATAAAAATGAAACTGTGGTGGAATTGGCCCACAACATTGATGTGATATCCTCAGCATTGTGGTTGAAGTCAGCTCCACATCTCTGTTGAGTCCTGAACTGTTCAGGCAGCTGGGAGCAGAGGGTCTTGTGACATTGTGTCATCCAGTCTGATCCCAGTCAGGACAGATCACCCTGTCTAGGTCTTGGCTGACTCACCCCCCAGGTTTTCTCAGGTTCACTGGAAAGTTGAGCTGCTCTCTCTTCCTCCTTCTTTCTCAGAGAACCAGGCTTTCTCATACCCCAGGACCTGCCACATGCTTTTCCTGCCCTGGGATATTAATGGGTAAGAGGAAGAGCTTGGGGGACTGGCTCACCCTGACCTCATTGCACTCCTGGAGTTGAAAGAGGAGTGACTCCATCCCTCGTCCTCAAAGCCTGCTGCCCCACTGCTGTGACATGTGGCCTGACTTCTGTGTAATGGAGATGAGCAAGTGACAGCCAGTGTCCCAGTGACACCGTGGGAAGGGTCCTTTCTATGTCCATCTGAGGAAAACAACAGCAAAGATCTGAGTTCAAGTCCCTCCTCTGCTGGATCCTACAGTGTGATCTTTGACAAGTTATTTAAGCTGACAGAGCTCAGTTTCTGTCATTGAAATGGGAGTGATTCGGGTACCTTATATGTAATAACTACCCTGGTGGTGTGTTGTAATTAGAGGCTGTCAAGTCAATGAGGACTCATAGCAACTCTATGAACCTTGAACCTTGTTGCTTGAAACTTGAACGCTCTGAACCTTGTCCTGTCTTGTGCCATCTACATAATCTCCAACAAGCTTGAACCTGTTGCTGCAGTCACCATGTCAGTCTATCTTGTTAAGGATCATCTTCTCTGACCCTTCACCTTCCCAAGCATGATGACCCTTTCCAAGAGGTGCATAGCAAAGAGGACTGGGAGGTGAGTGAAGGGAGGAAAATGTGCAACAATGAAGGAATGGAAATGCAAGTTTTCTATAAACTTTCATTAAACTATCAATAAACTTTAAAAAAAGAAAAGAAAAGAAAAGAAAGAACCTCTCCTAACAACATGTTCAAAGTCTGTGAGATGAAGCTTCCCCATCCTGGTCTCCAAAGAGCACCTTAGCTGTACTTTCTCCAAGACATATCTATTTGTTCTTTCGGCAGTCCATGGAATATTCAGTACTCTTTTCCAAGACCAGAGCTCAAAATGCATCGATTCTTCCAGAATCACAGCCATCCTGCATTGGATTTTGTCCAACTCACAGATGCATAGCAAGTAATTGAAAAGATTGTAGACTGAATCAGGCACACCTTAATCTTCAAATTGACATCACTGCTCTTTACTACTTTGGAGAGTTAACTCACAGCCGATTTTCCCAATGCAATACATCTCCTGACCTCTTGACTGCTGGTACCATGTGTTTTTATTGTAGATCCAAGTAAGATGAAATCATTGCCAATTCCAATCTTTTCTCTATTTATGAGGGGAGCTCTGTTGCCTTAGTAGTAAAGAATTGCATTGCCAGCCCAAAGGTATGCAGTTCAAATCCATCAGCTGCTCCATGGGAGGAAGATGGACTATCTCCTCCAATGTGATTTACTGCCTCTGAAAACCCGCTGGAAAGTCGGCTGCGGTTGGTTCCGACTTGGTGGCACAACATCATGACGCAGTTTGTATCAGGCTCCTAGCCAACAAGTTGGTTGTTCAAACCTACCAGATGCTCCTTGGAGGGAAATGAGCAATTTCCTTCTGTAAAGATTTACCACCTCCAAAATCCAATGCAGGATGCCTGTGAGTCAGAATTGACTCAAAGGAAGTGGCTTCTCAGTTTTAACTTATAGGGAAGAAGCCCTGTTTGTGTAATTGATTAGTCATTAGGCTGCTATCCAAAGGGTCAACAGTTTGAATCCACCAGTTGCTCCATGTGAACAGGATGGGATAGCTTCCTCCCATCAGGGTTTATAGCCCCAGAAACCAGACGAAGAGTCGCTCACCATGAATCATCATTGACTCGACAGCAATGCGTTTGTTCATATATGAGTCATTACAGGGAATGAGCCCTGGTGACACAGCCTTTTAGTATTGTCAACTGTTTTGAAGGAAGATGTGGCAGTGTGGCCTTGGGAACTCAATGGGGCAGTTCTATGTAGACCTTAGGGTTACTGTGAGTTAGAATTAATTCAAGGGCACATGTTACTTTGTGGAGTAGCCTTGAGAAGTTCACAAGATTTAATCTTTTGCAGAATTCTGTGTGGTATCTGCTCAGTAAGTATGCTACCTGAAAGGATTTAACAAAAATATATTGGTTTGCATACAGAATTCATATACACTGTGTTTCATTCATGTACTTTGTGTTTCACACATTCCTTCATTCACATTGTGTTTCATACGATCATTCACATAGTGTTTTATAAAAGTAATCCCATTGATCTATGTCTATTATAATCTCGTCTTTTCAGGTCCCCACTAGATCTATCCTAGTTCCTTCTCTCACTTCCTCCACCCACTAAACTCTGTGACCCTGTGATTCTCCCCCTTCCTCATCTCCCATGTCTCCCCATCCATCCCCCTCTGGGTTTTTATCCAGATCCTTCTGTTTTTACAACAATGGTCTTATGCAATATTTGTCCTTATGAGACTGAGTTAATTCACTCACCATAATGCTCCCTAGTCTCCACTATGTTAGCAAGAACATGGAAGTAATCCAAATGTCCATCTACAAATGATTGAGAAATTGTGGTACGTTCAGATGACTGAATACTAAACACCACTCAGGAGCAGTGATTTTGAAAAATACTATTTATCACAGGAGGAAAGACTTCTTTTGTTAGGCAGTGAGGATGCCCACTTCTAGGTCAGAAGAGGGGCCAGCCCAGACTGTGTGGCACTATCTACGGGCCACCATGGCCAGTCAGCAAGTGTACAGGCTCTGAAGCCAAAGTGCTCGAGTTCAGATCCTCTCTGTGTGATGTTGGGCAAGTCACTTCATAGTCTGCTGCACGCCTCAGTGTCCATCTCTGTCAGATGTGTGGTTAAGTGCCGTCGCGTTGAGGAAAACTCATACTCACTGGAGATGCTGTGTGCAGAGTGAGAATCATAGTGTGGCCAGCCTTACAGGGTGAGCGCGAGGATGAAATGACTTTTACATAAAATACTTAGAGGAGTGGCTGGAGCTCAGTACCCTGCTAGGCAGGTCTTGGGTCTTTATTATCCACTCTGTCCAAAGTCCTCATCACAACACCCGCCAGTGTGCAAGCCAGTGTGCAAGCACTCTCACTGAGATAACTGTTAGTTATCTCAACAAACATGTTACACCACCCACAACTTGTCAGAGCTGAACCAGTTCATTCTATATTGTCTCCTCTGCTGAGAATTCACATTTCCAAAACAATTAAAAAAAAATCAGTATTTATATTTTAGCAAGACCACCAGGAGATCCTTCCATACATAAAACTGCCCCCAAGCACAAACCCACTGCTGTGGAATGCATTCCAGCCCACAGTGACCCTGTAGTACTTTGAGGGTGCAAATCTTACTGGAAGTAAGCATAGTTTGTGGCTTCAAACCTCTGGCCTTGAGACTAGCAACCAAGTGTTTTAACCATTATGTCACCAGGGTTCCTTCTTGTTGTTATGTGCCATTGAGTCACCTGAAACTCATAGTGACCTTATGTACAACAGCTCTGAACCCTGCTCTATCTTCAGCCAATTTCATTGTCTCACACACACCTACCCCCCATTACTCCAGTCAATGAATCAATCCATCTCATTTAGGATCTCTCTCTCTCTCTCTCATGCTGTCCCTCCACCCATCCAAGGACTAATCCCTCCTTGCAACATGCCCAAAGTGTATGAGACGGAGCTTCAGAATCCTAGCCTCTGAGGAGTAGCCTGGTTTCACCCTCTCCCAACAAGGGTTCCTTATGTACCTACAATATCTCCTTCAAATGGGATTCTCTCTTTGGTATATCTGAAGTGGAGATGCAAATTCTCAGGAAAGGCTTAAACTAGCTTGAACTGGTTTGAAGCTGTGAGAGAAGCTGAGGCTCAGGAGGTCTGGGTAATGTGGAGTAAGGATTTGAACTCAGATCTCTCCAGAGTCCACACGCTTAGTCATTTGCGATTACACTTGAGAAGCAATCGCTGACTTTAAAGGGGTATGGACTGAGGGAAGACAGGAGAATAAACCCTCCTGGGACATCTCCTCCTGGAGATGATGGCTCTGTAAACACTGGTTCTATCGCCAGCCTGTCAGCTTTAAGTGCTCAGAGGAAAGAGCCAATCACTGAAGCCAATCACTGAGGAGTGGTCTGGCCTTGGACCTTGGTGACCACGAGCATTGGGAAAGGTGTGTTTTCTGGTGAGAGCAAAGGTGTAAAGGAGGGACTGGGTGGTGTGGGTTGGGCCCTCAGCTGCAGGAATGTCTGGCTGTGGTGGAACAGGTCAGCAGCAGGTGAGGGGGCCTGGCCAGCTTCCAAGTGGATTGAGGCTCCAAGCGGAAGGCTGCAGCTCAGAGGGGAATTGCAGCCCTGCTCTACTCCTCCTGCACCCAAGTTTTCCTTGCATGGGACTCTCAGAACCTGAGCTCTCTCCTGGAAGCCATTGCTTTACCCTTCCAAGATCCTAGAATTGGAGACCGCAAGAAATAGCAGGCCTTCTTATACCAGACTCAGCCCAGAAGAGGGAGCAAGGAGAGTGGTTGCAAGCCTTTGTAACACAGCTTTAGAGGTTTATTCTGCTCCCTGGGGTGAGCACATCCAGTGGTGAGGTATGAGTCTCCCTCCAAAAACAAACCCACTCCTACCACCGGAAATAGGTTTTCCAGAAACTGATTAAGAATTTAAATGACAAGGTTCCCAGCTCATACAACAAGACTGAAACTCGCACCTCCCAGCCCAGCTATGTGCCCACAGCTTCACAGCTTCTCTTAGCATTCTCCCTGTAGTCACTGCTTCACTTATTGTTCTTAAAACCTGAGCCAGTGTCCACCCTTCACACGCACAAACACTGCTGTCCGTGACTGGATTCATTATAAGGTCTGTTGTTGTTGTTGTGTACCATTGAGTCAGAACCGACCCATTGCTGACCCTTCAGAGGGTTTTCAGCAAGGATAGATTGCACAGGAAGAGATTGCCCATCTTTTCCCATCGAGCAGCCGGTGCATTCAAACTATGTACCTTCATGTTGGCAGGGCAGTTCCTTACCATTAAGCCACCAGAGCTCCTTCAAGATAGTAGAGCATTATACGAAGAATGAAACTCTTCATTAGGGAGACTGCAAGGTAAGTTGGCATAACACAGTCCATAATGACAGTGTTAAAGAATCTATTCTGGTGAGTGGTGACTAGAGTCTTAAAAGATTGTGAATAGCCATCGAAGAGGCTTGTCTTTGTCCAGAACAGCAAAGAGGCAAGAAAAGCAAAGATGTATAGAAAAAAAATGACTCCAAAGGGCTAATGGATCTGAGACAGGAAGAACCAGATGGTGCCCAAGGACTGCTGTTGATCGCTCTAAAAAGGATTGGTATGTTGAAGAGCCTGGATAGAGTGAGGGAAAGTGGGGAACAAAACTCAGAAACATTTTTAAAAAGCCAAGCTTGGGGGGAGCTCTGGTGGCCTAGTGGCAAGGAGCTGCAACTACAATCCCAGAGGCGCACGGTTTGAATCCACCAGATGCTCTGCCGGGGAAGGAGGG
>NW_006399863.1:2976643-2979561 GCF_000299155.1 Elephantulus edwardii | reverse complement strand
AACTCCCAAGATTATGGTGTTTAGTCACCTTTTAAAACTGGAACAAAACTCCCCACCCCCCCTCACCCCCCCAGGCTCAACTCTGAACTAAACAATAGACGAGCCTGTCAGGTGACCAGGGAGCTGCTTACGCCTTAGAATAATCAGCTCTTACTCACTGCCATCAGCTGGTTCTGACTCTTAAGGAGGAGGCTGAAAAGTTTAAAGGAGGAGATGCCAAACTTTGTCTCCTGTGGCAGCTGGTAGATTCAAACCACAAACCTTTAGCTCAACATGTCTGATGAAGCCACCAGACTGACTTCCTCTGCTGGCTGTAAGGTGTAATGGTGAGCATTGTGAATCCAGTTATCTGAGTTCAGGTCTCAGTCTAGAAACCACCATACTAGGTAAAAAGAAAAAAAAATGTAGCTTTTCCCCAAGGATAAAGCTCAGAGGAAAGGAAGGGGAAGGAATAGCAGGATGAATGGGTCAGAGTCACAGGGAGGAGGTGGAGAAAGTGTGAGTACACTGTCCTTATGATAAGTAATAAAACAAAAATGTGAATCAATGGTTGAATGAAAAATCAATTTACTTTGTAAACTTTCATTCAAGTCATAATTAAACCATGGAGCCCTTTTAAGCACAGGGTCCTAAGCAATTGTGCAGGGCACACATCCCTGAAGCCACCCTGGCCTTTAGTGCATGCATGCCCTGGGTGCGTTATCATGCCATAGTTTCAAGAATTCTAAAGTGAAAAATATTTTTTTTTTTTGCCCCAAGGGGAAAGCGCAAACTCAATTCCCTCCTATCACAAATTATGCAGTCGAGTTTCCACATTTTGGGAAATTGTAGAGGTCAGCACATTCGGATTGCAATGGATAAGCCTTGCCCTGGGAAAACCACCTTCGTGATCAGAGTATCTCCCCAGTCAGATAAGTACTAAAGAAAAAAAAAGTTTTTAAATTAAAATACATGTATTTGGCAAAGGGGTGCTCTGTGCTCCACCCACCCTCCATCAACACATTTTCTTCCATCTTGTCCTGAGCCCCTATTATTGTTGATTGCCTTAGAATCAAGCACCACTCATAGCAACCCTATGAACGAAAGGCCTGAAGCTCCTCTACAACTATCGACATCTATCAAAGTTCATAGAGTTTCTGGAGACATGTTGTTTAGAAGTAGATGCCACTCCGGAGCTTTCTGGCCCCTACAGAAAAAAAATTGATGTCTCACATTTTGACTGATTCTACCTATTGCTAAATGTTTTCATATTTTCTTCAACATGGAACTGTGATTATCCCATTTTACAGTTGAAGAAATTAAGATTCAGAACACCCCTCCCCCCCCCCAGGAGCTGGCACCTTGCTAGCTGGTTGCAGATCTCACACCAAAGCTCCGATCTCCAGACCCCCTCTGTCTAGGGTCATTTCCACCAGAGAGAGAAATCAGACTTGTTCTGAAGTCAGTCCTGGGGAATTCCAGGGAATCTGGCAGGATCTTGTTAAGATGGACAGTCTGATACAGAGAATCTTCACAACAGGAGACTCACCAGAATGAATGGGCTTGAAGTCTCAGGGAAGTCACTGGAAGAAAGGTCATCCCGGGGGCTGGTGCGTCAGAGAAGGACTGGCCATTTCGTCAGCCGTGCAGCTGACGGAGGTCTGCTGTGGGCCTGGTGCTGGTCTGGCCTTGGGTGGGGCAGTTTCAATTGGAGACATTGCTGACTTCCGGGTTACAAAAGTCTGATTTAAGGGACAACTCCTAGTCTTTAGTATTAGATAAATCTGCCCTCATTTTGAAATTCTTGAACCAACCCCTGCTAGCAACAAATTCTTCATCAGAATCATCTTCACAGGAGCAGCTGGTGGGTTTGAACCACGCACCTTTGGGTTGGTAGGGCAGCTCTTTCCTCACCAGGCCACTAGGGTTTCTTTCTTGCACCAAAGTAAGGCTAAATAAAAACCATATGCTCTTGTTCCAACTTATCTACAAATTGCACTTAACATCACGACTCACATGGGGGTTGAGTTGGGGGAAAACTAAGAAAAGAGGGGACAGATAATGAACAATGCATTGGCACAGAAAGAACTGTTTAATAACAATATACGATTAGGCATTATTTTTATGACAATGGTCAGAATATAAAGTGCATAGTAAAATGGACCAGGGGGTAGGGAGGAGAGGAAAGAAATTATGCAACAATGAATGATTTTTTTTAAGTGAACTGGGAGAGGCAGGGAGGAAAATGTGCAACAACGAATAAATGAAAAATCCACTTTTTCTGTAAACTTTTGTTAAAATCACAATTTAAAAAAACCCACCAAACCAAACAAATGCCTTCCCCTTTGTTTACAATTCAAAAGATACCAAAGAATATCTGGGGAAAGTCTCTCCCTACCTTCATGAATTCTTAGAGTCATAATGTTGATTGTGAATCGTTACAGAGGTATTTTTTAAAAAATTTTCCCCCAGAGGTATTTTATACCCAGACAAGTAAATATACATACTTAGCTCCACCTTTTTGTATACAAAGGTTACAGGATGGCTGCAGAGTTAAACTAGTGAGACCCTGTAAACAAAGAATTGTTCCACCTTGAGGGATGGTTAGGTAAACTGTAGCACTGTGTAGCAAGGGCCTGGCCACAGCCATCAGCAATTACACAAGTAAATAGTATCTGGTATCAGATAAATCAGAAAAAGTAAGGTGTTAACAATAAAACTGACTACAGAGGATTCAATGATTTCAACTGTGTGGAAGATATCTTCCAGGAGACCACAGGAAACAGTAAATCTCTGAGGTGAGGTAGAAAATAGGAGGACTAATGTTTTGTGATGTATAAAGAGTGCATTAACAAGGAACTCATGCAATATTATTCAAAATGGGTGACCCTGGAGGACATTATGCTGAGTGAGGTATCTCAGTCACAAAGGGACAAATG
>NW_006399863.1:2967517-2976358 GCF_000299155.1 Elephantulus edwardii | reverse complement strand
AACAATGAATGAATGGAATCCCAAAATCTCTGTAGATGTTCATTGAAATGAAAAATAAACAACCTAAATTTAAAAAAAAAATAACAAAGAGAAAAAACAAACAAACAAAACAGAGATGTGAGGGGAGCTCTGATGGCCTAGTGGCAAGGAGCTGCAACTACAATCCCAGAGGCGCATGGCTCGAATCCACCAGACGCTCTGCTGGGGAAGGAGGGGCAGTCTCCTCCTGTACCAGTCAGATCTGATTTGATGGTACACTCACACAAAAATAATAAAATTTAAAAAAACAACAGAGATGTGAACACAACTTTGATACTTCTTGAGACACCACAGGTGGGTGTATGCTAAATGTCTGCTCGAGGGTTACCTGACTTTCTAGACTCTGTCTCCCTGGGTTTAGGTGTTTGCATTTTGAAAAAAACAGAGCAAACACCCTGCTCAGGACCAAGACCAGATGTTGGTTCATTACCCCTCCACTGTCCAACCTCAAGGCCACACAATTGTGGATGCCTCCCCCCACAGCACTATTAGGGTGCCTTCAGGATGAAGTGTTGTGCTGTTTCTTCAGCCTGACCACTCATCCATCTCTCTATCCATCTCTCCATCCATTCATTCTTCCATCTATCCTCCACTCACCCATCCATCCAACTATTTACCCATCTATCTACCTTCCATTCATTCTTTTTTTTAGAAAATAATTTTTTCTAATTTTCTCCTATTCATTTTTCCATCCCTCTACCTTCCATCCATTCTTTCATCCATCTTCTATCCACCCATCCAACTATACACGCATCCCTCCATCCACTCTTTCATCTATTTTTCATCCATCTCTCTATCTATCTACCCTTTCTTTTGTCATCCCTTTGTCCATCCATCTACCCAGGGCTGAGAGTTCACCTGCTTTTGTAAGTCTCTGTCTAGTGTCCAGCTCAAGGCCTGACATACAGAAGATAGTCAAGTATTGCAGATGGCACAGAAGGGCATGGTTTAGACTCTCTCTGTGGGCTCCCTGATCATTGGAGAACCAGGACTATGTTCCCATAGTCTTTGACTCACAGCTTCCTAATCTATAAAACAAGGATACTTTCATTCAACAATGTTTTTTGTGCACGTATGTGCTGTGCACTCTGGTGGCTTAGTATATAATGCGCTGGGCTGCTAACCAAAAGGTTGGCTGTTTGAACACATTAGCCGCTCCTTGGAAGAAAGATGGCAGTCTGTTCCCAAGATTTACAGCCTCAGAGACTCCATAAAAGGTCATCGTGGGTGGGAATTAGCTCCATGGCAGTGTGTTTGGTTTTTGCGTGCTGTTCTGCACTGGGAACAAGAGTGAACAGCTGTTGGTTCAGAGAACATCTAAAGAAGGATGTGAAAAGTCACAAGCTTGTTCTGGCTCCCCAGAATGAGGTGATGGGCTGGAGTGGAGGGCACCAGGAGGCTAAGCAAGCGTAGTTTAGGCTGTTATCACAGTTAATGAGCTAATAAATATTATATAGAGAAGTCGATTACAGATGAAGGAACTGACTCAGAGTTGGGCTTGAAGCCAAGTACCCAGTGCTGTGAACTCCTGTCCAGCCTGAATTGCTTTCAGTTCCCCAAACTGTTATTCTCTCTTCCCTCCTGGCCCCAGCACTTGGAGACACCAAAACCCCCAAACAAACAAAAACCAATTGTATAGCTGTCAAGGTGATTCTGATTCACAGACACCTGCATAACTCAGAGGGTTTCCAAGTGTGGTCTTGGTGGAGCAGACCTGCCATCATGCTCCTGCAGAGCTGATAGGCTCTACTCACAGCCTTGGGATTTGCAGGTGAATGCTTTAACTGCAGTGCCACCAGAGCACCTCTCAGAGACACAGAGAGGTCACATCACTTGGTCACACAACTGGTTCAAGTCCAAGCCTGCAGGCTTGAAGCCCCCGTGCTTCCCCACCGCGGTGGGCTGAATCCTGATGCTCCAAAATGCCTGTCCTAACCCCAGAACCTGAGAATGCAACTGTCTGGGTGGTGCGGTTACAGAGGTACCAAGAGTGGAGGGTTGTAACAAATAGAAATCAAATTTCTCACAGTTCAGGACCCTTTCTCTCTGTCAGCACTAGAAGATCTTTGTTTCCTTCTGAATCTACTGTTGTTGTTGTTGTTATGTGCTATTGAATTGGAACCAGTTAATAGCTGACCCTCCAGGGATTCTTCAGAGGCTGTAAATTGCATCACAGGAGGTTGTCTATTTTTCTCCCAAGGAGCAGCTGGTGAATTGGAACAACCTGTCTTTGGGTTGGCGGATCTACTCTCTTATCAACTCTCTACCTGCTAAGGCAGCGGGGCTCTCCCTATGCTTTAGTCTTCCCAGCTCAGTGACCCAAATCCAATCGATGTATGCTACTCTCGGTGATTCTTGGTGGAACTGTGCCTGATCCCGGGAACTCTCCCCTTCTCTGCTTGATTTTTCTGCCCTTTGATTTCTTGTGAGAAATTACAGGTCCCACCCTGAGGAAACTCCCCTCACATCAGATCAGGGCTGTGATGCGATTAAGGGTGTTGCATTCCCCCCTTAATCTTTTTATAACCACCTGGTTTATCTGATGATGAGAGATCATTTCATAACTTCCATATTATGACATATGAGAATTCTGGGGTCGATACAGGTCAACCTGTGATTGTGACCTTGCATGTAAAAGGACTTTGCAGGTGTGATTGGGAATCTGGAGCCAGGTACATCACCCTGGATCAGCCAGGTGCACCCAGGGTAGTCACAGCGATCCTTATAAGAGAGGTTCAGAAGTCAGTCAGAGAAAGCAATGTACCAGCAATGAGGGACATTGTCAAAGAAATGTGAAGATGCCCCAGTGCTGCCTTTGAAGATAGAGGAGGGGTCCTGAGCCAAGGGAAGTAGACAGTGTCTACATGTCTAGAAGCTGGAGATGGTGAGGAAACAAGTCTGTCCCAGCACGTTCTAGAAGGACCTGGCTTTGCTGATTTAGTAGAGCTGATTTTAAACTTCTGGCTTCCATAACTGCAAAGCAATTCAATTGTGCTGTTAAGGAGCCATATCTCCCTACTCCCCCCAAAAGCAAACCCATTTCCCTGCACTCAATTCTCACTCATAGCAATCCTATAGGACAGAGTAGAATGACGTCTCGCCTATGAATGAAGAGAGTCACACCTTTCTCCAGGGTGTGGCTGGTGGAATCAAAGGCTTTTGGTTCACAGCCTCGTGCTTTAACCACTGCAGCACCAGGACTCCTTACACAGTCATAGGAAATAATTACACTCATGCAGCCAACCTGCCCTCCTGCCCCCCACCATGTCCCATCAGTCACAGGAGACCTGATCCCAGATGGCAGGCTTCTAGGAACTGTCTGTCTTTTCCCCTATTATGGGGTCACCTGAAGGGCCTTCAGATAAGAGGCAGGGGAGAGGCTGAGGCTAGAAAGATAGGTGGGAGTTAGTGGAAGAAAGGGAGAGGTAGGACGATGGGCAGGGGGAAGAATTAGTATGGAGGCCGGAAGGTGAGAGAAAGTGCAGCCACTTGAACTGAAAGCAGTTCAGCCTGGCTGGAGGGCAAGGTCGCAGGGAGGAAAGGAAGAACAAGGTGGAGCGGTCAGCAGTCAGCAAGTGAGCCTCCTTGGTCATGCAGCGGTGCAGGGGCCACAGTGACACATGCTTGGTTTGGAGGCGCAGCCTGGCTGTGCCCCAGCTGCGTGGCTGGGGCAAGAAACATCATCTGTCTCAGCCCCAGTTTCCTCACATGCTCAATGGGGCTCATAAGTCATACAGATTTGCCTTGAGGAGCTTTGACAGACTGAAAGCCATCTAGGGGGACCCTAGTGGCACAGTGGTTAAAACATTGGCAGCTAACCTAAAGGTCAGTAATTCCAACCCCTCAGCTGCTCCATGGGAGAGAAATGAGGCAATCTACTTCCATAAAGATTTATAGCCATGGTGACTCTACAGGGCATTAAAACTTTGTCATGTAGAGTCTCTGAGTTGGAATCAACTCAACTGCAGTGGGTTTGGTTTTTTGGAAAGACATCAATAGCCTCTGGGACCATGCCCGGCACAGATTATGGTTCAGTCTCTCACTCATACTGCCCTACATCAGCGATTAGGTGGCTGGCTGCACTCCTCCTGCCTTGGCAAGTACGTGAGCCTGGGCTAGTTGGAGAGGCCCATGCCCCATGGACTTGGGGATTGGTTTAGGGCTGCTAAAGCCAGGGAAGATCAGCCCGGATCTTGCTAGAAGCTCTGGGAAGCAGGCGCTCCTCCTTGCTGGGGCTGCTGAGGGGGTGGACCTGGAGTGGGGACGGCCTGCTCCAGGAGGAAGCCAGCAGAGCTGGGCGGCAGCGCCCAGGACAGAGTGAGGCAAGACTTGATGATATCACCCAGGCCCCAGGGACCAGACTTGCCTGAATCATCCTTTGGACTTTCCCAGTACAGAGACTGATTGGTTTTCTTTTTGCTTTAAGATTTGGGCTGGATTTCTGCCACTAGCAACTAGAGAGCCCTGACTGACAGATGTGTCCTTGTTAATAGGTTGAATTGTGGCCCGCAAAAGATATGCTGAAGTTCTGAACCCCTGACTTCCAATCACTGGATGTGACTTTGTTTGGAAGTAGGATCTGTTTCCTAAGAAAGCAGAGAGCTCTGGGGACTCAGACAGTAGCAAGTTGTGCCCAACTCAGAGTCTGCCTTTGAAACCCACCAGCCACCCCTTAGGAGAGAGAATAGGGTATCAGTGTAAAGACTAAGGTGCCCCAATTTAAGTCACAATGTTTTCAGTTGTTTCCTGTTCATCTGGAAGTTGGACAAAGATGACAGAAGAAAAACAGATGCCTTTGAATTGTGGTGTTGGTGAAGAGCATTGAATATCCTACGGACTGCTAAGAGAACAAACAAACTTCTCTTGAAGGAAGTGCTCCTTAGAGGCAAGGATGGGAATGATACGCTGAGATTTAGAGCTGTGGTTCACAGGGCAAGTTGGAGTCAACTGAAAGGTCCTAACAACAACCTGACCCAAACCTCCCCCAAGAGGTTCCTTTTACAGAAGAGGAATGGAGAAGGAGGCTGAGTGCTAGAGTTTTATTAACCAAGTTTTTTTATTAATCCCATTTTACAGATTTTACTGATCCTAGAGGGACTTCATTACCTGCCCTCAAAGCTGAGGCCTACAAAACTGAATACAAAACTCTATTCCTGTTTCCAAACAAATGCCTCTTTTCCTGCCCTCTTAAATCTAGATGATTTGATTGCTTGTAGTTATGCATTGCTACATACTCTCAGATCTAAAAGAAGAAAGTGTGGGACCGAGCCAGAATTCAACTTGTGTCTCTGTTCTAAGCTGTGTAAGCTGTGTGTCCTCATGCCATTTGTCTTCACTTCTCTGGGTCTTAATCATGACAGTGGGTCTCATAATACTGCTTCTTGGGCTCTCTATAGAGGCTCCCTATGGTCAAACATGTGAAATGCCTTACACAGAAGTCCTCTTGAGACACATGAACTACAAGGCTGTTGTTCTTATTGTCAGAAAATATTGTTGTTTGTTGTTGTTATGTGCCATCGAGTCACTTGCGACTCATAGCGACCCTATGTACAATAGTCCTAATCTCTGTTCTATCCTGTGCCAACCTCTTCATCTCAAACACACTATACCCACCACTCCACTCACAGAATCAATCCATCTCATCGAGGGTCTTCCTCTCCTGCGCCGTCCCTCCACTCTCCCAAACATGATGTTCCTCTCCAAGGACCAGTCCATCCTTGCAACATGCCCAAAGTATGTCAGATGAAGCTTCAGAATCCTTGACTAGAAGGAGCATTCTGGCTTCACCCCCTCCAGGACAAACCTGTTTGTTCTCCTAGCAGTCCATGCTATAGCCAACACTCTTCTCCAGCACCACAGCTCAAAGGCATTAAATTCTCTTTCTATCATCCCTAGTCACTGTCCAACTCTCTGATGCATAGCATGTAATTGCGAAGACTGTAGCCCAGATCAGGAGCACCTTAGTCTCCAGCCTGACATCGTTGCTCTTCAGTACTCTTGAGAGTTCCTTCACAGCTGACTTTCTCAGTGTAATTAATCTCTTGATTTCCTGGCTGCTGTTACCAAGAGTGTTGACTGTGGAACCAAGTAAACGAAAACTGTTAACTATCTCAGTCTCTTCACCATCCATACTGATGTTGCCAATTGGCGCAGTGGTGAGAATCTTTGTTTTATTGATGTTGAGCTTCAGTCTATATTGAAGACTATAGTCCCTTGACTTCTGCAGCAAGCGCTTCAGGTCCTCCTCAGTTTCAGCAAGCAGGGTTGTGTCATCTGCATAACGCAGGTTGTTGATGACTCTTCCACCAATCCTGATGCCACATTCCTGACCTTGTACAGCCCAGCATCTCGGATGATCTGTTCCGCATACAGATTGAAAAGGTATGGAGACAAAATACATTCCTGACAGACTTAAAAAGTTTTATTGTATAGGATTTCCCTGGCAAAAAATAGGAGGAAATGTCACCCAAATAAATATATCAATAACACAACTTTGAAAACAGCCAACACACCATGCATCTCATTTTCCCCCCTTTGGAATGCTCGAGTAGTTTTCCATGTTGGCAGAGGAGCAGTGGGGCTGGGGGAGTGTGCTTTGTGCTTTGCTTCTCTCTAGGATGGGTTTGCTGGAAACTGATCAATGCCCCACATGCCACCCCACCATCACTAAGAGTATCTAGAAATGAACAGAGAAATGGAGCTGACCTGTGGAATTGCTTATATCCTCAAGCTGTTTGCTGGTTGGGGCAGCTGAGAGGCCAGGAAGCCAAGGAGATTCTGATGACCTCTATGTTGCTATGATTACGTGTCCTTGGGTTGATTTCAACCTCTTGTTGTTATTGTTAGGTGCCCTCAAGTCGACTATGATTCGTTGTCAACACATCTGAGCTTTGCCCTGCCTGGTACCATCTTCACAATCTCCAACATTCTCAAGCCATTTGTGACAGGCACTGCATCAATCCATATCACTGAGGGTCTTCCTCCCTTCCTCTGACCCTTTCCCTTGTCCCAATATGATGTCTCTTCCAAAGACTAGTCCCTCTTGACAACATGCTCAGAGCTTGTGAGATAATGTTTCACCATCTTTGCCTCCAAGGAGGACTCTGGTTGCAGACTTGCTTGTTTGTTTGGCTGTCCACAGGCTGTTCAGTACTCTCTCCAATGTCATCACTCAAAGGCATCACTTCTTCTTCTGTTATCCTTGTTCATTGTCCAACTTTTAAATGCATAGGAAGCAACTGAAAATTTTATGGCTTGACTCAGACTCACCTTAATCTTTAAAGTGACATGTTTAAAGCGCATTAACATTTTGGACAAGGTCTTTGATGACAGCTGAAGTGCCCTGTATGGCCATTGATCTCCTCCATAGAATTTTCAAAGGAGGATCCTTGTGGCATGAGAGTGACCACGGGAACTACTAACCAAAGGACCACTGTGTCGCATCCACCAGCCTCTCCTGGGGAGGAAGATGGTCTACCTCCTCCTGTAAAGATGTACAGTGTCAGAAACCTGATGGATGATTGCTATGAGTCGGAATCCAGTCAACAGTAGTGTTTGGTTTTTGATTGGCTTACTATTTACATAAGCGGACTGCCAGAATTTTCTCTTATTGAGCCACTGGGTGGATCAATCCAAATCTCTACTCAGCATCTGAGAGCTTGACTGTTGTGACACTAGGGCTCTGTGCCAACGCCTGCAAGGGGTACAGAAATCAGAAGCTAGGACCCACCCTGGTGGCGATTCCTTGGTAAAGCCCTCCAACTTTCAGGTGGGATATTAAGGGTTATAACACATTCAGGAAATTAGTTAACAAGTTAGAGACTCTCAGCAGAAAACTGGGAAGGATTAAAAAAAAAATCTAATGGAAATACGTGGACTGAAAAATTACAGAATTGAAATTAGGATTTGCAGAGTTATTAAGAGCACAGGCTTGGAGCCACACTGCCCAAGTTTGAGTAGCACCTGGAGAATTTACTACCCACAATACAAGCCCTTGTCTCGAGTTTTGACTTTAGTTCTCATGTCTCTAAAGGGGGCTGCTGGTGGACCTAGTTCATAGGGTTACATGGGACCATGGACACGAAGTGCAGAATTGGATGAATGACTACTAGTTCCCCAGGTGCAGTAGAGTCACTCCGGCTGATGGGAGCGCGACTCAAACTGTCAGCCTATTGCTTAGTAGCCAAGCACATTAACTGAATGACCCATAGATTTCCTCACCCAAAGAGATTGTGAATATTTGTTGATGGGTCTGTCTTCCAGCTAGGCTGCAGTTTCCCTGACAGCAGGGCTCTCTGAGGCAAGCCTTGCACCCCCAGGGCCTGCATCTGCCTGGTGTGGAGCAGACACTCATCTCAGTTCTGAAGGATTTGGAAGTGTTCTTTCTCTCACACACACAAGGCTCTCGGTGGTTTAGGGGATTAAGTGTTGGCCTCCTAACCAAAAGATTCTTGGTTTGAATCTACCATGGAGGAAGATATGCCAGTCAGTTTCAATAAGAAGTACAGCCTTTCTTGAAACCTTAACAGGCAGCTCTACTCTGTTCTATAGAATCACCATGAGTTCAAATCCGCTCAGTGCAGTGCAGCCAGTTTGTATTCACACACACACACACACACACACACACACACACACACACACACACACTTCCTTTTCCTTTAAACTCTGCCAGCAGCATAAGAAACATAAATGTAGGGAGCTGTGGTGGCCTACTGGCAAGAAACTGAGCTGCAGTCCCGAAGACGTGCAGTTCAAATCCACCAAATGCTCCGCAGGAGAAGGAGAGGCAATCTCTTCCTGTGC
>NW_006399863.1:2962808-2967411 GCF_000299155.1 Elephantulus edwardii | reverse complement strand
TCCCTCTGCTGAGGAAAAGGAAGCTTCTGGAGATTGAATGGCCTGATTAATTTCCTAAGACTAGAGCAGTGGTGCAGAGTCTGCACCCTAGTGTGGTACCCCAAGGTGAGGATTCATTTAGTCATTCATTCAACATTAAACATTTCCTGAGCACCTGCTGTGTATGCCAGGCACGTTCCCAGCAGTCGAGCCTTCACGGAACTGCTTGGGAAGCCAGTATGTAAACAAGATGACCAAGTTCCATAGCATAATAGGTAGACTCCACACCAGAAGGTAAGGCACATCAAGGAGGAAAATAAGGCTGGAAAGAAGGTCTGGAAATCACAAGAGTGGAGCATTTAGAGCTTCAGCTTCTATGGAGTGGTCAGCGAAGGAGACTTTAAAAAAAAAGTCCATATTTGTTGTTGTGAGTCGAACAGAAGATAGACTAACTCAACAGTCTCTATCTGTACAGCCCAGTGACATTGATTTTATTGTTCAAATTGAGCATCTGTTCTCATCTTCTGAACTGCTCCTCCTCCATTAACATAATCTCACTGTCTCCAAGTTGTCTCTGTGTTGTTATTGTCAATGTGATTCCATCGAGGTAATTCTTCGAAGAGAACAATGCTCAAGACAGACACTCTTTACTTACTAAGCTAAACATTGTTTAAAGAAGAAGGAAGGGATTTCAGGTTGTAGATTTGAATCTTGGAGGAGGTGAGGCACGTGGCTTTGCAGAATGCTCACTCTCTCTAATCTAGAAGGATCAAAGTGGATTAACTTTAGACAAAGATCTTTCTGGTCAATGGACAACAGTGAGGCCAGCTTTCACCTCCTGGGTGCCCAGTGCAACATCTAGGTCTTTAATGCTCAGGTGTGGGAGAGGTAGAAGTATTATCCCTGGGAGCTCTGGTGGCCTAGTGGCAAGGAGCTGCAACAACAATCCCAGAGGCACACGGTTCGAATCCACCAGATGCTCTGCCGGGAAAAGGAGGGACAATCTCCTCCTGTACCAGTCAGATCTGATTTGACGGTACACCCACACAAAAATAAAAATTAAAAATAAATAAATAAAAAAAGAAGTATTATCCCTTCAATGCTCTCCTTGTGCCAATAGAGGGATTTGAACCTGGATCTGGATTCAGAACCCTTGTCATTCCTGACTTCCCATGGTGCCCTGGGGGAGGCAGTTGAGCAGGTGTTCAGAGCTAAAGCTTTGGAGCCAGACCTCTTAGCGGATTGCTTAACTCCCTGGGCCTTGTTCCCACCTTGTAGGGTTGTTGTTGTTGTTGTGTGCCATCGAGTCAGAACCCACCTCTAGCTGACCCTACTGCAGGTTTTCAGAGGCAGTTAATCTCTCTGGAGGAGATTGTCCATTCTTCTCCTGTAGAGCAGCTGGTGGATTCTAACTGTGTGTCTTTGGGATTGCAGCATAGATTCCAACCACTAGACCACCAGCGCTCCCTTGTAGGGTTTTTATGTGAGGATTAAATGCAGGGGTGGATGAATGCATGGTGGTGAATGTTCATTTGATTCTAATTATTATTGCCGGTGATGTTTTGCATCCATTTGGTTCAGTGGCGTCCTCTCTGGTTCCAACCAAGTTGAGATCACATGATTAGTTAACCATTGAGTCAACAGGGGAGCAGGTGAAATATTTGACCTCTTGCACTTAGAGGACAGAGACCCTTGAAGTTCTTGCTGAGCTTTCATTTTGGTTTTCACTTTGGTTTCTGGTTGGTTTCAACCCCAGCCCAGGCTCCAGGGGAACCAAGATGCTCTGTGCTGATCTCAACTCTTCCTCTGCCTCACTGTTAAAGAAGGAAGCAGAGCATTAGCGGGGAGGACTGACCTCCAGCTAGTGTGGAAGAGCTTATCTCCTATAAGGGGCCGGTTCTGAACTGAGTTGAGAATGTATTTACTGGCCAAAGTCTGCTCCAAAGTAAACATGTCATTGCATTCCTCCCAGCCTGTAACACCCGTGGAAGAAGCCGGGGGCCGTCATTGAGCCAGGGCAGTGAGGAAAACTTATCTGACTCCATTTCAGCAGGATCTCACTCAATTCCCTCTTGGTGGGGAGATAAGGGGGAGGAAGGGGGAAAGAAAGAAACTGATATCCTTAAATAAGTTGAATGAAATAGCAGCCTGCTTTAGTGTCATTTTGCTCTGCCATGATGAGTTAGGGAGACTAGGAGATCCAGAAGACAAACATTCTCTGTAGTGAAAGAGCTCATGGTTTTGTGTGGGGATGCCTTTGAGTGGATCTTTATTAATTTGTTTTTCCCATACAAATAATACAGAAGAGCTCTGAAAGGAATCACAGTGGAAAGTCCCTGGTAGAGGAGAGGAAAAGATGGAACAAAACTAAAAAGACAAAAGGCTCAGCTCGCTGGTCTGTTAGAGGCTGGTGGAACTCCCCAAACCAGGCCAGAACAAAACTCAACTCCATGATTCAATTTTCAGCCTCACAGTCCACAGAGGATCAATCGTATGGGAGAGAAATGCACTGCTTAGAATAATCAAAAGTACAATATAAAGAGTGAGGGAAGCCGAATATCAAATTTACTAATAGTAGACCAAATGCTGTATCGGGAAATGAGGGAAGCTTAATACATGTCACCTTGTGGCACTGGGGCATTCCCTAGGAGTCAACATTGTTCTTAGTTTGTGTGGAATGAATCCCTCCCTCTTGAGATTAGCATAAAGAGGAACTTGGCCTTATCTGGAAAAGACTTCACCATTATCCTTTGTTTTTGTTTTGTACTTCCTTGTGATTTTACTTTGCTTACCTTCCTTATGATTCCAAAGAAATACTCAGAGAAGCATGGCTTGGGGCCTTCAGTCATGGGAACTGTTGGCCCCCTGTTTTTCACACTCTGTTCTATATCATTCCTGGTAGTCTGTCTCATTATTAATAATTATAAAATTATTTCATTCTTAGGGACCTTCGGTCTGCAACAAAAGAGAGCATTTTCCAGGGAGAAAGCACAGAAGGCAAGAGAAAAAGGATAAATGGTGACAGTCAAGAAGTGGGAAGATTGCTGTAATAATGTGGAGAGTGCAGTCTATGTCATGAAGCATAAATGCACACAAATGGTTGAATGGAAAACCAAGCCACTCTGTAAACATTTACTCAGATTGCTATAAAAGGTTCTTTAAAAAGGTTGATATGGTGGGGGCAGGTGATAATCATAGGGTTGCAATATTTGATGGGTGGAAGGAAGTGGAAAAATCTGGTGTGAAAAACAATGTATATGAACTTTGTAAATAAATCAGTATAATTTTTTTAAAAAAGAGAGATACAGACTTAGCATCTTAATTTTTCATTTTTAAGGTATAACTGGCATACCCGTAGTTATTTATAGAATGTGCTGACTTAACACACATACACAAAGCTCCCAGTACAATCAGAATGGTGAACATCTCATTATTCAAAAGTTTCTTTGTACTCTTGTACCCTGACTTCCCTCACCCCCTATATCCCTAAGCAACAACTGATCAATTTTCCATCACTGTGAATTTATTGACACTTTAAAGAATTTTAGATAAGGGATTTCTAGTGGCCTAGTGGCAAGAAGCAGCGCAGTCCAAATTACCAGATGTTCCGCTGGAGAAGGAGGGGCAAACTCTTTCTGTGCCAGTCAGATCCAATTTGACGGTATAAATTTATTTTTATTTTAATAAATAAATAAATACATTAATTTCTTTTAAAAAGAATTTTATACAAATGAAATTTTAAGGCATATGCTCTTTTTATTGTCTGTCTCATTTCTTTTGACATAATTATTTTCACATTTATGCTATATGTGTACTAGTGGTCCATTTTTTTAAATTGCTGAATAATATTCCACTGTGTGGGTATAAAATAACATTTTCTCAACTCAACCAACAAGCAGTGTCATGGTAAACAAAAGATTCACATTGTCAAAAATTTATTTTACTTAGATCGATAATCAAGATGCATGAAAGCATCAGGCAAGAAATTAAACAGTAAATTATATTAGAAGAATTTACTGCAAAAAATATCTTTAAAGTGTTCAAAAGCAAAGCTATAACTTTGAAGACTAAGGTTTACCTTCACCCAAGTCATGGTATTCTCAATCATCTCATATTGAATATCCATGGACTGCCAGAAAAACAAACAGGTTTAACCTAGAGAGGGTGAAACCAGCTTGCTCCTTGGAGGAAAGGATTCTGAGGCTTCGTCTGATGCCTGCAAGGAGGGACCAATCCTTGGAGAAGGGCATCATGTTTGGTACAGTAGAGGGACAGCACAGGAGAGGAAGACCCTAGATGACATGGATTGATTCAGTGACTGGGGAAATGAGGATAAGTGTGTCAGCGACAATAATATTGTCATAGAATAGAGCAGGATTCAGAGCTGTTGTACACAGGGTCACCTATGAGCTGCAAGTGACTCAACAACACATAAAAACAACATTGTTGTTGTTGTTATGTGCCGTTGAGTCACTTGTGACTCATAGCGACCCTATGTACAAGAGCCCTAAACTCCGCTCTGTCCTGTGCCAGTCGCACTGTCTCTGACACTCCCATCCCAATTATCCCACTCACTGAATCAATCCACCTCATAGAGGGCCTTCCTCTGCTGCGCTGTCCCTCC
>NW_006399863.1:2954796-2960108 GCF_000299155.1 Elephantulus edwardii | reverse complement strand
CAAAGGAAGAGGAACAGTTGTAAGCAGACACTGGTGATTGGGACATGGAATGTGAGAACCATGAATGTAGGAAAATTAGATATTGTTAAGGGAGAAATGGAACACATAAATATTGACATACTAGGCATTGGTGAGATGAGATGGACTGGCATGGGACATTTTGAGTCAGATGACCATATGATATATTACTCTCGAGATGAAAAGGTCAGGAAAAATGGAGTTGCTTTCATAGTTAAAAAAGTCATTGCAGGCAAGCTCTGGTGGCCTAGTGGCAGGAAACTGTACTGCACTCCCAGAAGTGCATGGTTCAAATCCACCAGATGCTCTGCTGAAGAAGGAGGAACAGTCGCCTCCTATACCAGTCAGATCCAATTTGACGGTACACGCATAAAAAAAAAAAAGTCATTGCTAAATCCATCTTGAAGTACAATATTGTCAGTGACAGGATAATATCTATACGCATACAAGGAAGTCCAGTGAATACCACTATCATTCAAATATATGCACCAACAACCAGAGCCAAGGAAGAGGAACAACAACATATGCATGTGAAAAATTGGCAGTGAATAAAGAAGACCAAAGAATAATTGACATATGGAAATTATGGTGTTGGTAAATAATGTTCAATATACCCTGAACTGTCAGAAAAATGAACAAACACTCCTTGGAGGAAGTTCAGAAAGAATGTGTCTCCAAAGCACAGATAGAGCCACTCTGTCTCATGCCCCTTGCTCATGTTATTGGAAGGGACCGACCCCTAGAGAAGGACATCCTGCTTGGTAAAGGTCAGTGAAAAAGAGAAGGGCCTCTCGGTAGGAAGGATTGACACTGTAGCTAAACAGAACAATTGTGAGGTCAGTGTAGGACCTGGCAGCAGTCTGTACTGTTACACAGACATAGGGTGGCTGTGAGTTCAACCACATTTACAGGCATTTGATCACAATATGGGCCTGCTGTTATTTGCTTATCCATTCACCTATTAGTGGACATTTGGGTCATTTCCAGTTTTCGGAATTACAAATAAAGCTGGCTTGAACATTCAAGTACAAGTCTTTTTATGGAAACACGCTTTTATTTCCCTCAGGTAATTACCTAGGCGTGGAATGGCTGGATTATATAGAAGTATATATTTAACATTTTAAGAAACTACCCAGCTGTTTTCCAAAGGTCTTGCATCAATTTATATTCAAACCAGCACTGTAGGTTTGGAAAAAAAAAAAGTTCAAGAAATATTTAAGGTAAAAATGTCTTAAGGGAGAAAGTTAAGAATCATATAATTTTACATCTAGTGACTGCCTTGATTAACTGTGTGTTACAAATTTTCCAGGATTTTTATTTTTTCTTTCATATTTGTGGACAGAACAAGTTTAAGGCATGCAGGTAACCAGGGCAGGGTAATAATGAGCATTCTTTCAGTCTGGTATTTTAAAAGTAGCTATTGGCATACTCCACAGGGAGTTGACCTTCTAAACCAAATGTCAGACCTCTCCAGTGGTTTGAATCCACCAGCAGCTTCAAGGAAGTGAGATGGGCTGTCTCCTCCCACATCATTTACAGCTTTGGAAACCCAATGGAGAGTCAGTTACAAGCAGGTCCTGCCTCAAGGGCAATGGGATGAGTTATTAAAAACTTTAAAGGTAAGAGGTAGGAAAACTGGTTTTTGGTTGATTTAAAAAAAAAATAGTATTTCCTTCTAGGGTCATTAAGTATGAATAAATCCCAAGACTGTTGCTAAGAGGTAATCTTTAGACCTTAAATTTTAAAGATTTCTTGATGCCTTTTAAAAACTAACTAATGTTGTTGTCGTGTGGTGTCAAGTCAGTTCCGCATCATAACAACCCTGTGTGTGTACAGTAGCACAAAACTCTGCCCAGTCCTGTGCCATCTTCACAATCTTTGTTATATTTTAATCCATTGTTGTGCCCACTGGGTCAATCCATCTCACTGAGCGTCTTCCACTTTTCACGGACTAAAAAGTCATTGAATGAGAAATCATTTACCAAGCACGACGTGCTTCTCCAGAGATTGATCCCTCCTGATGACATATCCAAATTACACAAGATGAAGTCTCCCCTTCTCCACCCAAGGAACATTTTTGGATGCACTTTTTCCAAGATGGATTTGTTCATTCTTCTGGTGGTTGTTGTTGGGATTGTATTGCAGAACTGCTTCTCATCACTCAGACACCAGAGCTCCCTAGTAGTCCATGGCATATTTAATATTCTTTACCAGCATAAAAATTCAAAGGCATCATTTCTTCTTGGATCCTCCTTATTCCTTGTCAAGCTTTTGGATGCATATAGGGTACTCTGGTGGCCAAATGGCAAGAAGCTGTGCTACAATCCCACAGGCATGCAGTTTGAATCCACCAGCTGCTCCACGAAAGGATGGTCAATCTCCTCCCACATGATTAACTGCCTCTGAAAATTGCTGGAGAGTCAGCTATGGGTTGATTCTGACTCTACGGTACACAACAACAACATGGCGCTTGAGTGTTCACTTTGGCAGTACATATACCAAAATTGGGATGATACAGAGAAGATTAGTATCATGAATTCATGCAGCATTCTATATTTTTATAGATAGCGTGTTTATTTGTCATCTGCTATTGTGAGTACAGCACTTGTCTGTCAGTTCGCTGTGCTAGAGACATTTCTGTGATGCTGGAGGCTATGAAACTGATATTTCAAATACCAACAGGGTCAATCATAATGTGCAGGTTTCAGCAGAGCTTCCAGATTAAGAAGGACTAAGAACAAGAATTGCCCATCCACTTCTGAAACAAAAGGTCTTTGAAAACTCTATGAACAATAGAGGACTGTTGTTAAATAGTGCATTGAAGGAACTCAGGCTGGAGATGGTAAGGATGGAAAAGGTAAGGCAAAAGTTCCAATCCATTGTTCATAGAGTCCCTTTGAGTCAACTCAGTGGCACATAACATCCCAACATAGTGTTTGAAAATACCCTGGCCCAAATCAGGCACATCTTAGTTCTCAAAGTGACAGTTTTGCTTTTGAATACTTTAGAGAGGTCATATGCCGTGGATTTTACCAATGCAATATATCTTTTTTTTAAAAAAAATCAATTTTATACTGGTTTACATACAAAGTTCATAAAATTTATATACATTGTTTTTCACACCATATCTTTCCCCTTTCATTTACACATCCCTCCCTTCCCCCACCCATCAATTTGTGTGACCATTGGTTGAGCCCCGCCCTCCCCTCCTTGGATCCTCATACTGGTTCTACAGTAATGATTTTTATACAGTATTTGTCATTATGAGACCAAGTTAGTTCACTTAGCATAATGCTCTCCTGTCCCTCCCATGTTAGGTAGTAACTTACAAAATCCTTGCTCCTGCGTGCTGCACAATATTCCTTTGTGTGAATGTACCTTTGGTTTCTTGATTGCTGCTTCCATGGGCATTGTGCTACAGTGAATTTTTTTTACACAGCTCTGCTATGCCATTGTCTTTATTACTTTCACCATCAAGGATGCAATGGCACTATGCAAATTTGAGGTGTTTGTGGACCACCAAAGCAATGCATAGCTTGTTAATCATGTCAATAAGGTAAATGGTATCTTTCAGGGCAGGAGCATTCAGATGGTATGCAGAATTTGGGACTGATTAGTTTTGTCCTCCCACCAGGCTAAAATTGAGGTGGAAATGAAGATCTATCTCTTTCACAGAGGAGACAAAACAGAGAGTGGGTCTGAAATCTCTGCAAGATCGAGAGATGGAAAATTATAATACCGGGGAGAAAATGAGAGACACTGAGATGGTGAGGCAGCAGCAGAGATGACAGTAGGAACAGAGAACCAGAGACTGGTGTAAGACAGCCATGGGCTCCAGGTCCACCGCATGAGAAAACCAAATACTTGCTGGCAAACATTTTTGAGCATGTCCTAGGGGAGCTAGGTTTGTTGATGCGCAAAGATAGAGCTGACTGCCTTCAGGCAGGCAAATTGTCAGAGTGGGGGTGACACATTCCTGGAAGAGCTTAGTAACATTTGCCTAGCAAGGGTAGAGGCCAAGGCCACAAGTTCAAGGGTCAGAGAGAAGTCTGCCTTTTAGCTCGTTTGAGAAAATACTGTCCTGACTGAAGAGCTGTATCCTGAGTATTCCTTACCTGCATTGCAACTTGTTACATCAGTAATAAAGTTCATAATTGTGAGTATTGTCTGTTCTGTGTGGCCATTGCAGCAAATTACTGAGTTCAATGGAGAAGTAGTGAGTACAGTGGGAAGGACAGTTAACATTAGAACTGGAAGATGTGGAGTGTGAGGTGCACCTCTGATCTCACATGCCTAATCATAGTGTTCTACTATTGCTGTGGATTCTTCCCTCTTGTGAGGTCAGAGCCAATCACCCTCATGTTTGACACTCTGTTTTCATAGGCAATTGACTGTAGAGCCAAGTAAAAGGAAATCTTTGATAACTCCAGTTAATCTTTTCTCTGTTTATCATGAGGTTGTTCACTGGTCCAGAGGTGAGGGGTTTGTTTTCTTCGTATTAAAGTGTAACCCGTACTGAAGGCTGTAATCTTTGATCTTCATCATTAAGTGCATAAGGTCCTCTTCACTTTTAGCAAGTGAGATTACATCATCTGCACGTTACAGATTGTTAATGAGTCTTTCTTCAATTCTGATACCACACTGTCTTCTTATAAACCAGCTTCTCCTACTATTTGCTCTGCATACAGATTGGATAAGTATGGTGAAAAGATACAACCCTGATGCACAATTTTCCTGATTTTAACACTTGAAATATCTCCTTGTTCTTTTCTCAACAGCTGTCTCTTGATCTTTGTACCATTTCCACAAGAACATGGTTAAGTGTTCTAGAATTTTCAATGTTATCCCTAATTAGTTAAGATACCATGATATTCACAACTTGTTATGAAACCAAATAATAGTTTAATTAGTTGAAAATGTCTTGATTAGTGTGCTTTTTTTGAAGAATTTTCTACATGGGATCAAATTAACAATAGCAACTACAAAGTTTAGTTAGGACATTTAAGAGACAATGAAGTTATGTTAATGAGGAAGGAATAATTTGGAAAAGAAGAGTGAGAATGACTGTACAAGGTTGAATCAATGTTTACTGGTTAATGCATTGTTTACATAGAAATTATTGAGAAGTGTATGATTTGTTGTGAATATTCTCAGTAATAACAAAATTAAAAATTAATTACTAAAAATTCCTATTTCTTAAAACAACTATGAGATATCATTTCACCCCAGTCAAAATAGCAAAATTTAACAGAACAGCAAGCAACAAATGCTGGCGAGGTTGTGGAGAAACTGGA